>NC_056733.1:1886201651-1886557901 GCF_019279795.1 Protopterus annectens | reverse complement strand
GTAGTTTTCCCAGTTAATGGTGGAGTAGTTGAAGTCACCCATTATTAGGGTGTTTTGGTTGAACCCTACAACTTTCCAGTACATCAAGAAAAGAGGAGTGGGAATCCTGGGGCATGGTGGGGGATCTGTAGCAAGCTACAATTTGGATTGCAGTTTTGCCCAGAGATAGTTACACTTGGATAACCTCGGATGCATTAGGCTAAGCAACTAGCCTGGAGGTGTGAACATCCTTAATGAATATGAATATACCTCCGCCTTTGGTGTTTCGGTCCAGGTTACACAGCTGAAAAGTGTGGTATGAGTTATAGCCTGGTAATGCAGGGGTGCTCTCTGGAGCCTTGAACCAGGCACAAATATACAAATATACACACACACACACACACACACACACATATATATATATACATACATACATACATACATAAACACACACATATATACATATATATATATATATATATATATATATATGTACACACACACATACACTCACACACACATATATAAATGGTTTACTATCAAATGTAGGATTGAGGTTTGGTGAACACATGAATGCAGAATGTGTTTTGGCTGATTCCCGTAGTGTCAAACTACAATTCTATGAGTGTCCTTTCAGCAAATGCCACTGTGCATCACTCGCTCATATGTGTTCGACATTACGAATAGAGATGCGGTACAGTGTGGATTGGTAAATTTACCCTTTTCCTCACTATAGTGTGATCTTGGAATTGTAATATATAATTTGCAGGAAATGGGGTGTGCAGTGGGGCTTGCCCTCCTGCAAAAACATAAATTACAGTGATGTGCAGTACTGAACTGCATATGCTTGTGCTGCTGGAAAGCCAACAGGTAAGTAGCAGTAGGTATAAGAAAAAGAAGACATTGAAAATGTTGAATTCGATGTCTTTGACTATATAGTTTGACATTTTCAGTTATTTAATATGCAGTACATCGACATTACATTATGACTTTTGAATTTTTGACAGCAACCATATATATATATATATATATATATATATATATATATAATCCAAATATATATACATTATATATAATCCAAAGACATGCGTCTGGAGCATTTCTCCCTGGGTCCCTGCTGAAAACAGACTCTGTCCTAGTCGGACTTTCCCAGGCAACAAAATGATTAAAAATATGTGTGTGTGTGTGTGTGTGTGTGTGTGTGTGTGTGTGTGTGTGTGTGTGTGTGTGTGTGTGTGTGTGTATAAATGTATATATATATATATATAAATGTGTGTATACATATACATATATATATATATATATATATATACACACACACACACACACACATACATATATATATGTATATATGTATATATAAAACCAGTTACCATTTTTATTTGGGAAGACATCCCTAGGCTCTGACTTACAAAAGGCTGACATCCTCTCTGACCATCATGGAGAGGCAATTACCCTCTGCTTCTGTAATTAAAATAGTACAATCCAAGTGAGACACCTAGGGACTCGCATCCTTTCAGAAGGAATTTCTTTAACTTTGGCGCTGCAGAACAAGCACTTGTTCAAAGGCATCTTGGCCTCCAAAAGGACAATGACAGTGGCCTCAGTACTGGCATGTGTCGGAGCCGGAGCTGCTCAAGTACTTCTGGAGACTCAATGCCCTGTGACCTATGGAGAAAGTACAGTTTTGTACCTACCATAAATGTAGATGTTCGAGTGCTAATACAGCTGCAGTCATAACAGATGGGGTTATCCTGCCGTCAGGCGGGTCCTCGGTCGGCCGAATTCCAAAGTCTAGGTCCGGCGTCGGTTGTCGTCGCTTCTTCCCTGACGTCAGTGCGACAGGGGTATAAAAGAACCAGCCGACGCCATGTTCTTCAGTTTTTCTTGCCCCAGATGTCAGGTGCCCCCAGAAGGAAGGCAATACATAAAATTATGAAGTAATGCAATGCAATATAATCCAAAAAAACAGTAGTTGTAAGCAAATACACCATAAAAGAACACCCCCAGAGGGGAAGGAGGGAGGGAAACCTGGACTGCAGCTGTATTAGCACTCGAACATCTACATTTATGGTAGGTACAAAACTGTACTATGTTCATCGTGCATACAGCTGCAGTCACAACAGATGGGTAGAATCCCAAAGCTAAGAAAGGGGTGGTAGGCACTAGGTGGAACTAGGAGGAGCCAAAATGTCCTGCAAGACTGCAGTGGCAAAGCCTGCTCTAGATTTGGAGTATAATGGTAGGTTGTAGTGTTTGGAGAAGGTATGCACAGAACTCCAAGTGGCTGCTTCCAAGATATCCTTGGTAGGATCTCCTCTGAGGAAGGCTGCAGAGGTGGCTGTGGCCCAGGTGGAGTGAGTTCTAATGCCTGTAGGAACAGTTTTGCCATGAAAGGAATAGCAAAAGCGTATGCAGTGGGCTATCCATTTTGAGATTGTCTGCTTGGAAATTGGCTTTCCTGGAGCTCCTACCGCATAGGCCACAAAGAGCTGTTCTGATTTTCTGAAAGGCTTTGTTCTGTCCAAATAATAATGCGGTTGCCTGTGGATGTCCAAGGAATGTAGTAATCTCTCCCCTTTGTTTTGAGGATTGGGATAAAAAGTAGGTAAATGTATGGCCTGATTTAAAGCTACCCTGGATACCACTTTAGGCATAAAGGAAGGGTTGGTTCGTAATGAAACTCTGTCCTGATGGAAGATGATAAAAGGCTGGACAGCCATGAGGGCCTGTAGTTCTGAAACTCTACGAGCTGAAGTGATAGACAGAAGGAAAGCTGTTTTCCAGGACAAATACTGCAAATCTGATGAAGCAGCTGGCTCAAAAGGAGGCAAAGTCAGTTTTTCCAGAATGAAATTTAGGTCCCAAGCAGGTATTGGTTGTTTCCTTGGAGGTCTTAAATTCTTAGCCCCTCTGAGGAACTGTCTTAAAAGAGGGTGAGAGAATAAAGGGGGATCAGTGTTGTATTCTGCAGAAATGGCTGAGGCATGGATTTTGATGGAGGAGAACGAAAGTCCACTGCTTAGTAGTTCAGCCAAATATTGTAGAATTTGAGGTAAATTCAGTTTTCCAGGGTTCTGGCCCTTTTTCTCATTCCAGACACAAAAACGTTTCCATTTTGCGGAGTAAGCTTTTCTAGTTGATGGCCTTCTGGCCTACAAAATGACATCCTGCACCTCCTTGGAGAGTAGGGCCTGCTGTGATGTTAAGGAATCTTCCATGCGGCTAGATTGAGTGTTTTTAGCTGACTGTGAAGAGTTTTGAAGCTGTGCTGAGTCAGAAGAAGAGGCATTAGAGGCAGGGTCCATGGAGGGGAATGGGTCAGGCTCCTCAGGAGTGGGTACCAGTGTTGCCTTGGCCAGTCCGGAGCAATGAGGATCATCTTTGGTCTGTCTGCTCTGGTCTTCAATAGGACTTTGGGCAGCAGAGGAAGAGGCGGGAAGGCATAAACTGTCATTGATGTCCAGCTGAAAGAGAGAGCGTCCACTCTCCAGGCCTTTGGGTGGAAGGTCCTCGAGCAGAATTTTGTCAATTGATGATTTTTGTGGGAGGCAAAGAGATCTATGTCTGGCCTTCCCTATTCTTGGATTATTTCTGTAAAAACTTTTGGATGCAACATCCATTCGTGTGGATCTGTCATATTCCTGCTTAGGTTGTCTGCCAGCGTGTTTTCCTTGCCTGGCAAGTACTGTGCTTGTAGTTCCATTTGTAAGTCCATGGCCATGTTCCAAAGTGATATGGCCAGTCTGCATAGGGGATAGGAATGTGTTCCTCCCTGATTGTTTATGTACCACATAACTGTGGTGTTGTCCGTTCTTATCAATAGTTGACCTGGTTGTAGAAGGTCCTTGAAAGCTATAATAGCATTTATTACTGCTAGCATTTCTTTTTGATTGATGTGAAGGCGCTTTTCTTTTTGGGACCATTTGCCCTGAATGCACCGGTCTGTCATGTGCGCCCCCCAGGCGTAGTCCGAGGCGTCTGTTGTGATGACTTGATTTGCTTGAGGCTTGCTGAATGGAAGACCTGTGTTTGCTTGACATGCTTGAGCCCACCACAGAAATTCCTTTTGCAGACATGGAAGTAGTGGTATTATTGTTTCCAAACTGTGGCTGTGTTGAGACCATATGTTTTTTAGGTACCATTGTAGTTTTCTCATATGCAGCTTTGCACATGGGATTAGCAAGATGCAAGACGCCATGAATCCCAGAGCCTGCAGGATTTTCCTTGCAGTCAGCCTGGTGCAATTTGCCAGTGTTTTGAAGTATTGAAATAGTTGCCCCTGCTTCTTTGGCGTGAGGTAGGCCATCTGGGTGTTTCTGTCCAAATTGGCACCCAGGAAAATTATATTTCGAGCGGGTATTAGCCTTGATTTCTCTTTGTTGACTGTGTATCCCAGAGAGTTTAATAACATTATTACATAAGCCAGATGTTTCAGAAGAATGTGCTTGCTGTCCGCTTGGATCAGGCAGTCGTCCAAATAAGGGTATATTTGTATCCCTTGAAGTCTGCAGTAGGCAATTATTGATGCCAGGCATTTCGTGAATACTCTGGGCGCAGTAGATAAGCCAAAGGGCAATGCAGAGAATTGATAATGGGTTGAACCTGCAAGAAATCTGAGGTATCTTCTGCAATTTTGTGTTATTGGGACATGCAGGTATGCCTCCTTGAGGTCCAATGTTACCAGCCAAGACTCCTTGCCCAGCATGGGAAGAAGTTGCTGTAGAGTGAGCATCTTGAATTTTGGTGCAGTAGGAATGTGTTTAGGATGGAAAGATCCAAAATAGGTCTCCAATCTTTTCCCTTCCTTGGCACCAGAAATAGCCTGGAATAAAAACTTTGACCTTGTTCGTGTGTAGGTACCTCTTGAATAGCTTTCATGTTTATAAGATCTGAAATTTGCTTTTGTGCCTCTGCCCTTTGATTGTGTGGCAGTTTTGGCATGCCTCTCATTTTTGGAAGGGTATGAAAGTGGAATTTGTAGCCTCTGTTTATAATGTCCAGGATCCATTTGTCCTTTGTGACAACATGCCAATTTTGAGAATAGTGCCAGCTTTCCTCGTAAGGGGGCTGCCATTTGAGACCTGGTTGGCCTGCAAAGGGAAAGTCATTGGGTTTGCTTTCTGAAAGATTGTGAGTTGTCCTCACCACCTCTTGGTGTAGGAGCTTGCCATTGTCTGCCTCTATGCGATCCTTGTGGTTGTCCTCTGCCCCTCGGGCCTGTATCTGCCTCTTTGGGGTCTGTCCATGGCAGGAAAGGACCAGTTTTTGGAAGGCCAATTTCTACTAAAACGTGGTGGTTGAACCTGCAGAAATTCTTTCACAGTTTGCATTGATTTAGCTTTTTCCTCCATTTTTCATAATACTTCCTCAGCATTTGCCCCAAATAGTACATCCTTTTGAAGAGGGGCGTCTAGTAATTTAGCTTTGACATGATCAGGCAAGGTTTGTTCCTTGACCCAAGCATGCCTGCGTATGACCGAGCCTGTAACAGCAGCTCTACATGAGGCCTCTAGAGCATCAAAACCACATTGTAAGGTATGTTTACCCACTTGTTCTGCACTATGCATCAAATCCTGCAACTCCTTCAAGTCTGGTTGTTCAGGTTGTGACATTTTACTTTTCAATTGGGATAACAGAAACTGTTGGTATTTTAGCATAAGAAACTGACAGTTTAAGGCCCTCATGGTTAAGGTTGCCGAGGTATATACCTTTTTTTCCCACCTTTCTAAGGATCTGGAATCTCTCTCGGAAGGCAATGGATTTTTGGCAATGGAAGCCTTAACTCCCTTGGGTCCCTGCGAGATGGTTTCTAGGTCAGCAGCATGGCTTTTGTAAAGAAATTGGTGTGAGTCAGGAACCCTGTAGTACCTGTCAGGCTTAACTGGAGCTGGAGGTAGAGAGTCCGGGTTAAGGCAGGCCTCCGAGTAAACATCATCTAGGATGTCCAAGACAGGAGGTACAGCCAGAGGCCTGTGCTGGGGTAACAAAAGAAATTCCCTGAGCCTTTTCTTGGAATCTGAATAATCCTGGCCTTCCCAGTGGAAGTGCTCCCTTAAGGTATGCAAAGTTTCCCCAAATGAGAAATCCTCAGGGGGGGATACAGAAGGAATAGACTCCTCTGCATCAGAGTCTTCAAAAGGGGAGTAAGCCTGTTCCTGATCATCAGAGTGTTCTGAAATAATGGATCCCTGATCAGAGGAGGGGGAATCTTCCTCCACTCTGGGCCTTTTGTCCGGAGGTGGCTGAGAACCTCTGATTAGAGTAATTAAATCCTCAGCCATTTTAAGCATCTGTCTCTTAGGCATGGGGCCTGGAGATGGGCCCTGTGTAACTGGTCTCTTAGGGTGCATGGTTGCTTTAGACTTGGTGAAAGCCTTGATGGAGAAAGAAGAGGAAGGTCTGAAGACACCTTGAGTGGAGGTGGACCTGTCCACATTCTGTGTTTCAACGCCAAGAGTGGCTTCGGTATCTGTAGTCGGTGTGTAGGCCGAGGAGCCTGCGACCTCGGGTACAGGAGACACCGCCAAAGATGTGTCTTCGGTAGTCAGGGGCTGCGTAGGGGCCTCACTGAGAACCGGACCACGTGTAGTCGTCTTTGGCGTGGTGTCGGTAGAGGCCGCGGACCTCGAGTGTCAGTCCTTGTCTTTGCGTTTTTTAGACAAAACCGGTGTCAGAGTATCCGACGACATGGTATAGTTAAAAGCTTTCCATAAAAATGCTGGGCGAACTCCGCCCGACGCTTAATAGTGCGTTTGTTGAATGTAGCACAACAGTGACAGACCGAGACGTCGTGGTCTGGGCCTAAACAAGGTATACAGAGGGAATGGAAATCCTTATGCGGTATTTGCTTCCCACAAGAAATACAATTATTAACTTTGTCTGACATCGGTCTGAGGCAAGAAAAGTTTCCCCAACGGGGTACTTAGCTTTTAAGAAGACTTCGGTTTTCCAAATTTTTCGTAATCTCAGGAGCTGGCCGACCGGCACTTGCGAACTGCTTCTGCTTCAGGCACCGCGCGGCAAGAAAGACTGAAGAACATGGCGTCGGCTGGTTCTTTTATACCCCTGTCGCACTGACGTCAGGGAAGAAGCGACGACAACCGACGCCGGACCTAGACTTTGGAATTCGGCTGACCGAGGACCTGCCTGATGGCAGGATAACCCCATCTGTTATGACTGCAGCTGTATGCACGATGAACATCCAGTAAGCCTTCCTGCTCGGGGATCTTCCCCTAGTCTCCTCTTGGACCCAGTTCTCCCTCTCTACATAATTCTTCTTCTTGAATGGGATACCCCACTACCCTGATGCTGCAACTCAGCAGTAAGCTTCATGACAGCCCTGAGGCTGTTGCCGTCCAGGTATGAATGGAGAGCTACTTCCCATCTCCAAATCATCTTATTATTAAATCCCTGTCAAATCCTGCAATAAGGGATGCCATGATTTGGACAAAATACACATTTTACAAGTGCAAACATTTAGAAACCCAATAGCTGGACATGCCATTAGGAAGACTATGTCAGTTCATTGACAAAACAACACAAAATCAATCAAGATAATATAATGTAAGGAAAACTGTTCCCAATGAGGTACTTACCTGCTTAGTCTGAGCCCTATAGGCCTAAGCTCAAGGTGGAGTGATGAAAGCTTTTTCTGTGTGCAACATGCACATTAGCCCACAAAAAGAAAAAAATATAAAGATGGCATGGGCAGATACCACCTATTCCCCAGGTCAATCCAATGTTCAAAGGTAGATGGCATTCATAGTGAAAGGATGAGGAAGCATGCTCAGCTCTGATAACTGGTGCAAATTAGATTAAAACTGCAGCAGAGATCCCAGGCATGACTGCAACATAAATATACACAGAGAACAAAGGGCTGTAACTAAAACATGACTCATGGACATGGAAAGGAAATACTTTTGTCAAAGTAAATGGGAGACATAGTAGCTTCAAAAACAGGATACCTTATGAATATATGAAAAATACATCAGTTTCAAAAACAGTGAAAGAAATTTGGAAAACAATAAAAGCTGCAAGACCACTCTCACAAGGAGCAGGAAACTGTGGCCTGCTGATGAACTGTATTATTTAGAGATTATTTCATAAATGGGAAGGGTTGGCACAAACAGGGCACATCAGGCATTCCTTATTTGAAGTCATAGGTACTTCTATGGAAATAATAACAAAACACTTGCAATGCAGATTTTAAGAATCAAATACACAGCCATACAGTATTGCCACAGACCTGGGTTTAATTCCTGTAAGGCAGTACTTTACTTTCTAATTAATTTGTTATAAACTTGTATCTAAAATAAAGATAATTATGAGGGTCATTTGTAAAACTCGTAAATGTATCACATTAAGTATACAGATATCTTTACAGCTACCTTGCAAAATGTCTGACTCAAGAATGGAGTTATCAGTGAACTACTGAATTACATGTACTGCAGTTCTCTGTAACTTATAAAACTTACTCTAAAGTTTTCCTCTACTCATGTCTGCAGTCATACATTCTGTGTTTCAACGCCAAATAATTGTATTTAGGGCTTAAACTGATTAGCAAGGAATTAGTTGAGGATGTGATTATCTACTATTCTGCCAAAATACTAATGTGCAGGTAGACATCACTGAAAAAGAAAAGTAGTGACTCATTCACATAACTTGTATACTAAGAAAATGTTAAAAAAAGGTCATTAACCAGCATGAAAATGTCTTAAATATTAAAACAAATTTGAAAAGTTTGAGTTTTAAGCATTACACTACCATTTGACATGCCAGCTAACTGCTAAAGTGTTCGACCCTTTCAATGTAAAACTGTTTACTAACCTCAGAACATCATGACCCACATACTCAAACAACCGGCAGATGCTTTCTCCAATGATTGTTGATCGCAGATGACCCACATGCATTTCTTTAGCAATGTTGGGGGATGAAAAGTCAACAACTACCTGAAAAAAAGATTGACAGCACATATTAAAAAAAATGAAAGTAGTTAAAAGACTAAAAGGACAAACTGGGAGGACCATTCATATTCTTTTGCCTAATGTTTACTTTGCAATAAGCGGAGTACAAGTCCACCGAAAAGACCAGTGAAGACTACAGCACTTAAATTCACAATTTATTGTAAAAAGCCAGCAATGAAACAGGTAAGCAATTTCACATCCACCAGATGCTTCCTCAGACCTCATAATCATCAAACATCATTTCCTTTATATATACTCATCCTTCATTATATTAACTAATTAGCACTTATCAAACTTTTATTTAAAACCTTAATTACAGTTACATAAAATTTATATATAAAGCAATATGCATAATGCTTATCCCAACATAAAATGTAAATTCATTGTTTAAATATTTACTTAAACCTTCTAGCTGCTAAATATGGTTTAATGGAGGCCCTATCATTTAATCCAGGTGGTTTATTCACCTGCAACTCTATAATCCAATACAGTTCATTTTGTTCTGTAATATTTTTTTCTATCACCTAACCATGGGTTTAAAGCTATACAACATATAACCATAAACTGAAAACTGTGTGTGTTGTACTTTGATACATGTTTACCAAAGCACTTCTTTCACTATCTTTATTGTGAATAGCCGTCAGATGTTCCCTCACTCTATCACGAAGGGAACGATTAGTCATTCCCACGTAGTAAGAGTGACGATCTCTGCATTCAGCTAAATAAATCAAATCCCTGGTAGTACATGTGGCTTCTACTTTAAACTCATATTCAACTCCAGTTATTGGATGTTTAAAAGTGTTATCCAATTTAAAAACATTACTAATGTTACATCTACCACAAACTTTTAAATAAGGTGCTGATGTCTTCTGTGGACTATTTGTATATTTATTTGAATGACAAAGCATCCTTTTTAAATTTTTCTTATTTTTATATCTAAAAGAAAGTTTGTCACCTATTTCTCTCACTTCCCCATCCGACAACAAGAAGGATCACTTCTTACTTATGACATCTTTAACCTTGTACAAATCACTAGAATATTCTAGTGTTAACGAAACTTTATTCTTCTTATCAACATTCTCACTGAAACCAGATGAAATCCCATTTTCAGCACTCATTAATATCTGCCATATCTGGTTTAGCTATTGTTTTTCTTAAATCCAGTACTTGGTCAAGATGGGCATTTATTTCCTTCAATGAGCATTTCCTTTCACTTAGTTCATACCTAAATTTATTCATATCAGTGAAAAAGGCATCTTCATCTTTATCTAGTCTAGAGATGCCCATTCCTTGTCCCCTAATAATATTTTTTATATGTATATGATGGGTGCATGCTGTCACGTGATAAAATATTGTTTCTGTGACATATTTTTCTATATATCCGTGTCGAAAACATACCATTTCCATCCTTAGTTATCATAACATCCAAAAATTCTATTTTTTCAGTAGATATTGTATGCGTGAACTTTAGAAAACTTGTGCTTGCATTTAAATACTCAATGAACTGTAGTAAATGCTCATATGAACCTTTCCAAATCAGAAAGAGATTATCTACAAAATGCTTATACATAAAAACATGTTCAATATATTTCTTATTTGCAAGAACTTCATATTCCTTTCAGTATGCTAATACTAAGTTAGCAAAACTGTTTGTGCAGGACGTGCCCATGGCAATGCCCAAAACTTGCAGATAATATAATGAAGGATGAGTATATATAAAGGAAGTGATGTTTGATGATTATGAGGTCTGAGGAAGCATCTGGTGGATGTGAAAGCGCTTACCTGTTTCATTGCTGGCTTTTTACAATAAGTTGTGAATTTAAGTGCTGTGGTCTTCACTGGTCTTTTCGTTGGACTTATTCTTGACATAGATTATTTGGAGACAGTGAAGTTTGTCTACAGTGGCTACACTTTTGCTTTTCTTCTTTGGAATAAGCGGAGTATCCCAGCAAACAGATTACACCAGAGGATGGATGCAGAAAAATTGTGCTGAAAAGTATATAAGATGTACAGTATGCACAAATTACTAGGTGGGAGAAGGAGGATACTACTAAACTTGCTGGTCATATTATACCATTTGAAGTAGTCATTCACCATTTGGCAAAAAAAAAAAAAAAAAAACACACTGGAAAACAAAGGAGTCATGTGAACAAGTTCACAGGAGTACAAACACCATACAGGAATAACTGGAATAATACTCAATTCTTGTGGACCTCCTGAACTTCAGCCACGTTCAAAAATGAAGGCCAAGTAATAAGTGTAATAAAGCTCAGGCGCTCTGATTTATTGTTAAGCAACAATGGTTTCCTTCCAAACTGAACATCTAGCAGTACAATTAAAAGCTGTTAACAAGCATCATGCTGCTGTTGGGGATGTGAGTCTTCAATCTGGAGCTGCATACTATACAAGTCACTCAACTGGACTAGTGCCAACAACTCATCCGTGAAAAGGGAGCCTTACCCAGTTAAACTTTGAGACAAACAAAGCTTCAACAAATTAAACATTCAAGTTGCATAACCCATTAAGACAAAGTTCTACTCAATGTTTAGCCAAGCATGAAATTCACTAAATGCATTTAAGTCACATCTACTTAAAAACTCATAAACATGCATTTAATTTGTGTTCACTTACTCTAGCTCTAAATGCAGCCTTCAGCAAAAACTTGAAAAACCCATATCTTACAGACCATCAAAGTACAACTCCTATGTGTACAATTTACTTTACCAGTTGCCTCTACACCTGTAGAATAAACCGCTTTCCATTTTTGCACTGTTTTCCTTCATACAAAAGGAAAAACCTCTTAAAATGTCCAAAAGTAACTGCAATACAGCATTACAAATCTGCATATAATACTGCATAACAATCCAATATACTAATAACAAGACAGCTGCCATGACTTCTCATTATTTTAAGTTTACATTTGTAAAAGATTAATAAATATTCAGGTGCCGCATGTTCTCTATTTAGGAAATAGGAGCCTTGAAAGCCACATATCTTTGATGCACTTAAATCAGAGACATTAAAACCATGATATGTTAACACATTTTACCTTATGGCTCAGCTTTTGATCTCTTTCCCTTGCAAAACATGCATCTGTTAGACAATATTCCCGAGACATCCCTGAAGGAAGCCTTTGCTTCTAATTAGCTTGCACGCTACTCAAATAAAAGTGGTATTAATCCAATGGATGTTAACATTATACAAGGCTAATAGATTTTAGCAGTGCGAAAGTAAATGAAAAGTTCATGTACACTAACAAATCAGGTTATAATCGATATGACTAATGATAAAAATAATCCTCTCTATGGTGCTCAAAAGAAGAACTATGTTCAACATTGGGATCACTAACGCAGCAAAATCTTTATCTATGGGAGGAGTACTAAAGCAATTTTATTTATCTGTGAGGCAGAAAGCACTCAAAAAGCAATGCAAGACAGCTGTTACTAACTCTGCACTGCTCCTGAGCAGTATATCCAACTCTATAATGCCTGAATAAGATGTGCATTATCAACTCATTCAGGTAGTTGCCTCACAGATGTAAAGCAGGGACATTTTTGTACAGGCTGCTACAGTGGCTACTGCCATGGCACAGTGATCTCCGTCCTGCCTTGCAGTGTTCTTCCATTTTTGTCTAATAGAAAGGTGGTACCACTCTCTTGATACCAGAGTCCTAGTTGTCAGCGCTTGTATAGTTTTGTTCATGGACTAGTATGCCTTGTTTAACTGGTAGGTAAGACATCAACAGTTGCATGCGGACTGTTCTCTCTCTTTAGTTCTACAGAAGTTAATACTTAATTTGTTCATGTACATCCTCCAAGTGTAGTTTCTCATTATTTCTGAGGGTTAGAAGAGAATACTGGTAGGTGTACGTTCCAGTTTAATGCCAGCTCTAATACTACTTTAGGCTTAAAGGAGGAAGTTGTCCTGAAACCAACTCTGCACTTACTGAAGACTCCTTAGCCATAAAGACTTTTACCTCCAAGATCATTCTTTATGAGTAACTGCAGTCAGAAGTTAAGTCTTCCAAGATAAATAGTTGATATCTGCAGTATCAAACATGAAAAGCATTTACTTTTCCTCTACAGAATTCAGGTTCCAAGGGGAAGCACTACTTTTTTAGGTCTGAGAAGCACTTCCCATATCCAGAACATGTCTAATTTAGTACGTACCTACCTGCATGGGATTGTATAAACAGCCTTAAAAGAGAAACAATGAAAGGGAAAGTCCCCCAAACCCACATATACTAACCTCATGGTTGCACAACAATAAGGAAAAACAGAAATTCATCAGAAAGACCGATCCCGCATGCCGGTCACAGCATTAACCCTTACACTTAAATGTAAATATGACCACTTGTGCCACGGCAGTTAGAACACAATCAATCTGTCCTAGATCACATGACAAGAAATCTTAAGATAAATATGCCTCTCAGAAACAGGTTTACTGTGCAGTAGAAGACAGAGAACTCCAGTGGCAGGTATGCTACAACTGCAGACTGTTGCACTTAACAGAAGCAAAGGAGAAACCATCCAGAAGAGCCTCTGCTAGGTACAGCAAAACAATGGGTTCTGACATTTCTAGAAGAACCCAGCTGTGACTGCTGCAGCATTGTGAAATCTCAAAGCAATGACTCGCTCTTTCTCGGCCAAAACAGTATATGATTATGGAAGAAGGACTGGGCCTAATTCTCCCTCTTTAGCTGTTCTAGTAGGAAGAATCATTGCTGCCTTAGCCACAGACAGAATACCTTGACAAATCTGGCTTGGTCTTTCCTTACTTTAATCAGGGGGCTTAATATCTAAGGGAAACGAAAAAAGTAGATAGCAGGCCTCTCATACTTGAAATGGAAACTGCATCAACTGCCTGTGCTGTCCTGCAAGGCGAGATGGTGCAAAGTCATACTTAACGGTTACGATCTAAGGCAGAAAGGTCCATGATTGAATCCTCTCATTTCTGTATGAGAGTGCAAAAGACCCCTGGATCTAGTACCCATTTATGACTTGTTGCTCTGGGCCTGCTCAAATTCTTTTGTGGTCAGATGGGATGTATAAAACTAGGATGTAAAGACCCAGCTTTGTTGATATTTCCCAAACTATCATGGCTAGTCTGCATAGTTGAGAAGAACTGGCACCTTCCTTTAAAAAAATCACCTATTTATCTATTTCATCATTACGTGTTAAAGCTACACAAACTTGCATTCAAGTCATACATAAATTTTGAAAATCAAACAATACACAAAAAATATATGCATGATTATGACAGGTACACACCAAGCACAATTTAATATTACTTTACCATCTGCTTATTATATTAAGCATTACAGTACATCATCTTCTAACCAGGTGCTTACTTATACTCACCTTAACTTGTACTGACAACAAAGACACTCAACAGCAAAATATGAATTTCCTCTGAACATTACTCATGTCACTATCACTCTTAAATTTCAATGCATGAGTACCATTCCCCTTGACACTAAAGTCATATAAACACATTTTACGTAACTATTCCATTTAACAATTCTTCTCCCTAACTCCCCAAAAAGCTAACTGCATGTAAATCTAACAGATCTTGCAAAAAAGGAAATGGAAAAGTGTAATACACTAATTCTGTCATATTATATAACCTGATTCAAGCCCAACTCTGCAATGTTTACAATGACCTGACCTAACCAAGACCACAGTGAAGAACTTCTCTAAAGCAAACTTCACACTACTCAAGACTGGTGTGGTATCCTTCAAGGCCCCTGAGCCAGTGGAAACCACAACCCAAGCTGTGGAAGCCCTTACAAATGCCTTCTATGAACACCTCCAGGACTGCATGGATCAGGCAATCCCAAATAAAACCAAGACTCTTTCCACAAAGGGCAAACGTCCAGTCTGGTGGACCCCAGCCATTAACAAACTTTACAATAAGAGGAGAAAGCTATTACATCATAGAACAAAATCCATAAAAGGGAAGTCACCCCTGACCATACGAGCACTCATAAAATCAACTAAGGCCAATTTTGAGAGAAAAATTGCCATGGATTCAAAGGACAATCATAAGGCCTTTTTCAGCTATGTTAGGAACCTGGGTGGAAACTCCCAGATATGCTCAGAATTAGTCCAAAATGATACAAAAATCACTGAACCCACAGACATTGCCAACATACTGGCAGACAGGTTCAGTGCAAACTTCACCCCCCTCTCCCCCCCTAAAGGAGAGATAACTATCCCAGCGGAGTGTAGCCTCCCAGACATCTCAAATGCGCAGGTGAAAGCTGCTCTCTCTAAAGCTAAAAACAGCATCAATGGGACTGCATGGTGTCCCCGGCTGTGTGCTACACGAGCTAAATGAGGAATTAAACCCGCACATAAGGCAGCTGCTTAATCTCAGCCTTACCACAGGATACGTGCCCAAGGAGTGGCGTACGGCAACTGTGGTCCCACTCCACAAAGGCGGTGCCTCTACGGACCCTGGTAATTACCGGAATATTGAGGCAATGTTACAATTGCCTCATGTACACTGACAACCCTCTCCTCCTCCCACATAACACAAATACTTGCGAGAGATGCAGCTATTTAGCCAAACTGGAGGCTGAGCTCTCTCAACTCAGGACTGGCAAGACCAGACAGGAGGAGAAGGCAACTACACACACACACCACAAAACCAGTCTCGCATAAAGCTATCACAACAATGAATCAAACACATAAACACACAAAGTCATACTCGGAGGCTCTGAGCAAAAATTTACCTAAACAGGAGAGGCCTCCAAAGCAGACATCCAAGCAACTGCCACCTCATGACACACCACAGGCAACACATAAACCACAAAATCAGTGTGCAAAGCAGTCACAGCCCTTAAGGCCAAATACAACACCAAACATACTTGTCATAGGTGACTCCATAGTCAGACACACTGACGTCCCACTCACCAGGCTGAACAAGGAGAGGGTCACAGTAAGCTGCCTATCGGGCGCTAGAATCCACCACATAACACAAGCACTCGGGTCACTCCACAGCAAGTACAAATATGACACAGTCATTGTCCATGCTGGTGTGAACGACCTGAGACGCACCTCCCTGGACTACATGAAAAGAGACATAGAGGAGCTCTCTGATTATGTAGCCCAGGCAGGTATGACCCTGACCCTGAGCAGTATCCTTCCTTCACCTAGAATGATGCCACAACATAGAGACAAGATGATCAGCTTTAACAATTGGCTTAATTTCTGGTGTCATTCAAAGGGGATCCAGTGTCTGTCTGCCTGGGATGACATGCTTGACAAGCCACGCTGCAAGGGACGGCTTGCACCTGTCACC
Source organism: Protopterus annectens (assembly GCF_019279795.1). Taxonomy (NCBI): domain Eukaryota; kingdom Metazoa; phylum Chordata; order Ceratodontiformes; family Protopteridae; genus Protopterus; species Protopterus annectens. Next base: position 1,886,541,651 of record NC_056733.1, on the reverse strand, counting down.
CTGGGATTCCGGATATTGGCTAAGGCTCTTGCCACCCCCATAGTGCCTTTTTTAGGCAAGGCTCAAATTCTAAACCTACCACCCTAGAAAACAAAAATGGGAAGAAACTAAGAGTAATGCTGCTCAATGCCAGAAGTCTAAATCTCAAAATGCACGCTCTCGAGGCCCTTCTCAGTATGGAGAACATCGATGTCTGTGCTGTGACTGAAACCTGGTTCAAGGCTCCTGAGAGCACCCCGGCACTATCAGGTTTTACCTCATACCATGCGTTCCGGCCCCAAAACCCGGACCACACCACAAGAGGGGGTGTATCCATATTCATCAAGGATACCCACACCTCCAGGTTGGTGGCAACGCACGAAGCATCGGAAACCATCCAGGTGCAATTAACCATAGGCAAAACTGCTCTACAATTTGTAGCATGCTACAGGCCACCCTCTCAAACTCAGGAACCCCACACAGTCTTCCTGAAGACACTGGAGGGTATAAATGTATCTCCAAACACCATTATATTGGGTGACTTCAACTACCCGAATATAGACTGGGAACATTACTCAAGCCCCAACTTTCTAGCCCAAAGGTTCCTGGAGTTCATAAATTCAAATGCCATGGAACAACTAGTCACCGCTCCCACAAGAGGGAAAATATACTAGATCTCATCATCACAAACATGGGGACAAAATGCTCCACACCGAAGTATATCCCTCATTGGTGAGATCAGATCACAAACTTATCTCACTGGAAATCCACATCCCGCCCCACCCCAAACAAAAAGACCACAGTGAAGAACTACTCTAAAGCAAACTTCACACTACTCAAGACTGGTGTGGTATCCTTCAAGGCCCCGAGCCAGTGGAAACCACAACCCAAGCTGCGGAAGCCCTTACAAATGCCTTCTATGAACACCTCCAGGACTGCATGGATCAGGCAATCCCTAATAAAACCAAGACTCTTTCCACCAAGGGCAAACGTCCAGTCTGGTGGACCCCAGCCATAAACAAACTTTACAATAAGAGGAGAAAGCTGTTACATGATAGAGCAAAATCCATAAAAGAGAAGACACCCTTGATCATTATTAGTAAAAAAATACGAGCACTCATAAAATCATCCAAGGCCAAATTTGAGAGAAAAATTGCAATAGATTCAAAAGACAATCATAAGGCCTTCTTCAGCTATGTTAGAAACCTGGGTGGAAACTCCCAGATATGCGCAGAATTAGTCCAAAATGATACAAAAATCACTGAACCCACAGACATTGCCAACATACTGGCAGACAGGTTCAGTGCAAACTTCACCCCCCTCTCCCCCCCAAAAGGAGAGATAACTATCCCAGCGGAGTGTAGCCTCCCAGACATCTCTAATGCGCAGGTGAAAGCTGCTCTCTCTAAAGCTAAAAACACAGCATCAATGGGACCGGATGGTGTCCCCGGCTGTGTGCTACACGAACTCAATGAGGAACTAAACCCGCATATAAGACAGCTGTTTAATCTTAGCCTTACCACAGGATACGTGCCCAAGGAGTGGCGTACGGCAACTGTGGTCCCACTCCACAAAGGCGGTACCTCTACGGACCCTGGAAATTACCGCCCCATAAGCTTAACAAGCCTGGTCTGCAAAGCTATGGAGAGGATCATAATGGAACTCATAAACAAAGACATAGGGACTTGCAGACATTGGACCCAACCGAGTTTGGGTATGTCAAGGGCAGATCATGCCGATTGAACTTGGTCCACTTCTTTCAAACAGTCACCAAGGCCATTGATGAGGGAAAGGCAGTCCATACAGCCTACCTTGACCTTGCAAAAGCTTTCGACACAATACCCCACTCGGGTATTATAGAGAAACTTACCAGCTTAAATGTAAACCCATATGTCACAAGATGGGTTGCAAACTGGCTAAAGGACAGAACCCACAGGGTTAGAGTTGCTGGCGCCATGTCAGACTCCAAGCCGGTCACAAGTGGTGTCCCACAGGGCTCAGTCCTTGGCCCCTGTTGTTCGGCATCTACTTCTCAGAAGTACAGGCAAACATAGGAGGACTATGGCTGACAAAGTTTGCAGGTGACTGCAAACTGGGGGCCATAGTGGAAAGTACATCGGACACAGATATCCTTCAGAGGGGTCTCACGGAAACTGATAACTGGTGCCAGAGCCATGGCCTGAAGTTAAATGCCAAAAAAATGTATAGTCATACCCTTCGGGAAAAACAAGGTAACCCCAAGCTACCATATAGGTGGCAATCCATTAAGCACAGAAGAGGTTATCAGGGACCTGGGGACCCAGGTTGACAGTGGCCTTTCTTTTGACACTCACATTGCTAAAGTGGTTAGAAAGACCTTCTACATTGCCCACCTGATCATAAAGGGATTCACATCCAGATCAAGTGAGGTCATTGTTCCCCTGTACTCTTCACTTATCAGACCAATGATCGAGTACAATGCCCCATTCGGGATGTATCTCACCCGACACCTGCAGTAATTGGAGAGACCCCAAAAGTTCCTCACCAAAAGGATAAAGGGACTCCAAAATCTGTCATATGCTGCCAGACTGAAGAAACTCCAGCTCTATTCAGTTGCATACCGCCTGCTCAGAGGTGACCTGTGCCTGACATACAAGGCCATGTCCAATCCAGAATTAATGGACATGCTCCACCTCAAAAAATCCAAATCTACCAGATCCACTAGAGCAAGCGACTTAAACCTTAGCACGGATATAAATAGGACATGCTGGAGGGATAGATTTGTCACCCAGAGACTCCCTATGCTCTGGAATAAAATCCCAGTCCATGTGAGGCAGAGCACCTCGCTGGCTCTGTTCAAGAGAAATCTTGACCGGTGGATGGGAGATCATAGGTTTACCCCGGGAATCATCTCTGTGTCACTGCTGGACAGAGGCACAACAAACTAATGGGCACAGTATTTTTTAACATAAGGGGTGGCGTAAGCCACAAAACTTTGGGCTAGGCTTATAAATGCCTTAGGGCAGATAGCCTAGTATAAACCTATGAACCTATAAGCTTAACAAATCTAGTCTGCAAAGCTATGGAGAGGATCATAATGGAGCTCATAAACAAAGATATAGGGGACTTGCAGACATTGGACCCGACCCAGTTTGGCTTCGTCAAGGGCAGATCATGCCTTTTGAACTTGGTCGACTTCTTCGAAACAGTCACCAAGACCATTGATGAGGGAAAGGCAGTCCATACAGCCTACCTTGACCTTGCAAAGGCTTTTGACACAATACCCCACTCGGGTATTGTAGAAAAACTTACCAGCTTAAATGTAAACCCATATGTCACAAGATGGGTTGCAAACTGGCTTAAGGACAGAACCCACAGGGTTAGAGTTGCTGGCGCTATGTCAGACTCCAAGCCGGTCACAAGTGGTGTCCCACAGGGCTCGGTCCTTGGCCCCCTATTGTTCGGCATCTACTTCTCAGAAGTACAGGCCAACATGGGAGGACTTTGGCTGACAAAGTTTGCAGATGACTGCAAACTGGGCGCCATAGTTGAAAGGGCATCGGACACGGATATCCTTCAGAAGGGACTCACGGAAACAGATAGCTGGTGCCAGAGCCATGGCCTGAAGTTAAACGCCAAAAAATGTATAGTCATACCCTTCGGGGAAAACAAGGTAACCCCAAGCTACCATATAGTTGGCAATCCACTAAGCACAGAAGAGGTTATCAGGGACCTGGGGACCCAGGTTGACAGTGGCCTTTCTTTTGACACTCACGTTGCTAAAGTGGTTAGAAAGACCTTCTACATTGCCCACCTGATCATGAAGGGATTCACATCCAGATCTAGTGAGGTCATTGTTCCCCTGTACTCTTCACTTATCAGACCAATGATCGAGTACAATGCCCCATTCGGGATGTATCTCACCCGACATCTGCAGCAATTGGAGAGACCCCAAAAGTTCCTCACCAAAAGGATAAAGGGACTCCAAAATCTGCCATATGCTACCAGATTGAAGAAACTCCAGCTCTATTCAGTCGCATACCGTCTGCTCAGAGGTGACATGTGCCTGACATACAAGGCCATGTCCAACCCGGAATTAATGGACATGCTCCACCTCAAAAAATCCAAATCCACCAAAACCACTAGAGCAAGCGACTTAAACCTTAACACGGATATAAATAGGATATGCTGGAGGGATAGATTTATCACTCAGAGACTCCCTATGCTGTGGAATAAAATCCCGGTCCATGTGAGGCAGAGCACCTCGCTGGCTCTGTTCAAGAGAAATCTTGACCTGTGGATGGGAGATCGTAGGTTTACCCCGGGAATCATCTCTGTGTCACTGCTGGACAGAGGCACAACAAACTAATGGGTACAGTATTTTTTCATATAAGGGGTGGTGTAAGCCACAGAACTTTGGGCTAGGCTTATAAATGCCTTAGGCAGATAGCCTAGTATAAACCTATGAACCTATGAACCTATATTAAATCCAGGAGTCATAACTGCACCAACCCTTAGCCTTCCCACACATACTGTACTTTAATGGGTACTTTATTTTTGCTTATGTATCTCATGAGTGTCAAGTTGTCTGTAGCTCCCATGAAGGGCCCTTGGATGCCTTATTCTCCTGACAGCCTTGAAGACTAAAATGACAGCCATTATCTCCTTCATGCTGCTGTCTCTCTTCAGCACAGAGGTGATCCATACCACCTGTATCTTAAAGTTTTGAACCTCGGCTCCATATGCCAAGTCCTAGGCATCTTTAGCAAAGGTCTAAGCGCTATGTAGTGCCACAAAAATCTTAGTACTTAGCACTTGCTGGAACCAGTAGGAAAGTTCTCCTGGATGGTGGTAGTCAGAGAAAATACCATTTCTACTGCGTCAATTTGGTGTTCCTACAGATTTTCAAGTACCCCTGCATTTTCCTAATGTGCAACTTAATCAAAGGTAACACAAGTACAGAGGCTGAAATGTAGTACATCATCTTCAATGAGCATTTGAGCAGACATGGCCGAATTCTGAGGCAGGTATGCAGACACTTTCCCTGAGTATACTGTCTTGTCCTGGAGCAGGAACATAATGTAGTGCAATGTATCAAGGACTGCTCCCAGGAAAATATTTGATGTCTTTGGTTCCACATTTGCCTTGGGTAGATTCATGAAGTACCCCAAACTGATCAGGGGATGTATTGCTCAGCTCAGAGTTTTCTGTACCTTCTTCCTGGAGAAACTCTGACTTAGATCCTGGTTAAGCAGTCATCTACAAAGTGAAATATGTGGATTGCTTTAGTCCTGAGATGGGTGAACAATGGGGCTGCAAATTTGGTAAATACACTGGATATGGTTAAGAGACCAAAAGGTAAACCGAAAACCCTCTTCATCTGTCCTGAATAACAGAAGCTGCCTGTGTAGGGTGTGGAAAAGAATAGGCGAGCAACGATCCCTGAGACCCATTGTGACCAAGAGCATCTTTGGTAAAATGAGTGAAACAAGGGCCTGTATGACAACCATACTGCAACAAGGGCCTGTATGACAATCATACTGCAACTGATCACCTTTAGGAATTTGTCATCCTTGATAAATGCAGAACACGTTTTCAGGAACTGTCCTCCTTCTGAAACTAAGAAGAGCTTAAAATAAATGCATTTTTACTAGGGCCCTTTCTTTATGATTCTGTATCTCAACAAATAGACAAGGATAGATTTTGTAAGCTCCAACCAAGCTTTTTTTTTGAGGGAGGGTGACAACAACACATCCATGACAGGATGGAAGGCTTTGAATTCTGTCTTGCAGTTTGAGGATACAATATCCATGACCCATCTATCACTGTTACAATGAGCCAGTTCTCTTTGAAACAGAATATCTTCCCTTCAGGTATATGTCAAAAGGGCTTTAATGAAAGTGGGGAGGAGGGTACATTTTTATAGCTGTAGAGTAGGCCTTTTTAGAAAGGGAGAGCAATTTTCTCCCATTGACCTGTTCTGTTAGCTACTAATGTCTCTACTTTATCTCAAAGCCCGACTCTTTTCAAAAAACCATAATGTCTGTAAACTGGTCTTGGACTGCTTTCTATAAAAATGGTTACTGCTTGATGCTATAGTTCTGCCTACATTTTGGAATCTGGAACAGGAAATAGATTTTGAAGATTTGAAGGTTTCTTCCCTTTTCTTCCACCTTTTTTTAGTATTTCAAAAGAAGGTCCCCAACAATAGATTTTTTTTTCTAATGAGGTGTCAAACAGCTCCCTGCTGACATCAAAAGACAGTGGTTCACTTTGGAAGTTTCCTCACAGCCTCAACTGGATATTCTTCTGTCAAGTCCTCTACCTGTATCAGGATATCTCCTTGATACCGTAACAAACGTGTCTATTAGTTCAAAGCTCTACGGGTCAAACTAGATGCAGTGCAAAACTTCTTTTGACACCTAAATTTCCTCATTACCAGGCCGATTATTCTAACTAGAGGCCAATAAAACCACCTAACTGTGGCTAGAAAAGCACAGATGGGTGATCTAGGTATAAAGGTATCTACAGATGTCAGCAGTCTGTAAATGACAGCCTTTTTATGCGCTGGCAGCTATAAATCAAACCCCAGGAATACTGCTCTGAATGTCTCAAAAGGTCTGAAAAACTGGGGAAACAGCCACTGGTCTGCAAACTTTTTAGATTTTCTACACATTAAATGATTCAGAGACATACTTAGATCCTCATTTAAAAAAAAAACAAAGCATCTCTCTGAAACATCCACTCAAGGAAAGCTGAAGGATAACCTCTGCATAAGACACTGGGTACATACAGCAGATCTCATGACATAAAAGGTACAAAGTTTACATGCTGGAAATTGCAGGAACCTGGAGGACAGACAAGATAGATCCAAGTTAAACTTCAGCATTTCCATCAAAAGGAAGAACTGCAGTCCTTATTAAGGCAAAGAGACAAGGTGGAAGAAGGAAGAAAATATAAGGAAAACAACTATTTGACTATTACCAGGAGGTGCACTGTTTTCCTGTTGATAAAACTTTGAAAAAAGTGAATAAAATTGTTTACTATTAATAAACTGAACTGTAAGCTGACTGAAAGTCAAATGTTTACAATATGACTGAAAAGCAACTGCCTAAAAACCCATGTGACTGAATCACATATCATAGAAAACATTCTACATAACAAAATGTAGCATAAAAAGTACAGTCGTGTACACTTACCATAAATGTAGATGTTCGAGTCATCATACTTGGGTTATCTGCCTGCAAGTAGCCTTCAGTCGGCCTTAATACCAGAGACTTAGTATTTCTGCGTTGGTTGCTGTCGCTTCAGGACTGACGTCAGGTCGTCAGGGGTATAAAAACAGGCAGCCAACACCATTACATCTGTTTTTCTTACCCCAAATGTCAGGAGTCCCCCAAATAGGGAGCTAAGTTATGGTGGAAAAACACCACCAGTAAAAAGTAAATACCAATAGCCCTGTAAGGGGTGAGTAATAGAGATAAGAGAAGGAGAGAGATAAAAGGGGGCTGGAGGGTGGGAAACCAGGACTGCAGCAGTGAATACACTCGAACATCTACATTTATGTTAAGTGTACACAACTGTACTATGTTCTTCATGTTTTACTGTTGCAGTCATCACACTTAGGTTGATTCCCAAAGCTGAAGAATGGGTGGAGGCAGTCAAGAAGAGTTGGGGCTGGCTAGTATGCCGTGCAGGACTGCTGTTGCAAAACCTGCCCTGGATTTGGAAAATATAGGCAGGTGGTAATGCTGGAAATGATAGGCAGGTGGTAATGCTGGAAAATACGGGCAGGTGGTAATGCTTGGTGAAGGAACAGAACTCCAGGTAGCAGCTTCCAGAATGTCCCTGGTAGGGACTCCCCTGAGGAATGATGTAGAGGTTGAAGTTGCCCTAGTAGAATGCGTTCTGACCCCCTGAGGGGTTGGTTTCCCATGGTGTTTGTAACAGAAATGTATACAGTGTGCTATCCATTTGGAAATGGTTTGTTTTGATATGGCCTTGCCCTCTGCTCTTGGTGCAATCTGACTAGTAACTGGTCAGATTTCCTGAAGGCTTAGTCCTATCAAGGTAAAATCTCAGCAGTCTGTGCACGTCTAAAGAGTGAAGGATCCTTTCCCCTTTATTTTCAGGATTAGGGAAGAAGGTTGGCAAATTGATAGATGGTTGAGAGCTACACAGGACACCACTTCAAGCATGAAGGTAGGGTTATTCGTGAGTGAGACCCTGTCAGCATGAAAAATAATGAAGGGTTCCACAGCCATAAGTGCTTGTAGCTCAGACACTCTTCTAGCTGAAGTGATGGCCAGAAGCCAGGCTGTTTTCCAAGAGAGGAATTTTAAGTCTGCTGACACTGCAGGCTCGAGGGGGGGGGGGGGGGGGGGCTTTTCCAGAACAAAGTTAAGGTCCCAAGCAGGGGTGGGGGCTCTCCTTGGTGGCCTTAGGTTGTTGGCCCCTCTCAGGAACTGTTTGATGAGATGGTGAGAGAAGAGAGGTGGCTCAGTGTTGTAATGTGCCGAGATGGCTGAGGCATGGATCTTAATGGAAGAGAAGGATAGGCCTCTGTGGAGTAGATCTGCTAGGTAATCCAGGATTAGAGGTAAGGAGGGCAGTGCTGTATCCGTTCTTTTAGACTGAATCCAGGAACAATACCTGTTCCTCTTATCAGCATAGGATTTCCTTGTACTGGGTCTTCTGGCTTCAAGAATGACGTCCAGCACCTGCTTGCTTAGGCTAGTCACTGGGGGGGGGGGTTCAAGGAATAAGCCAGGCTGCATGATTCAGGGTTTGCAGTTGTAGATGCAAGATATGTCCCTCCTGTTGAGTGAGGAGGGTTGGGGTCTGGGGTAGGTGGCACCGGTGACAGACTGCACAGTAGTGGATACCAGTGCTGGCGTCGCCAGTCTGGGGCAATCAGGATTGCTCTTGCTCTGTCCTGTCTTATCTTTAGTAATATTCTTGTAAGAAGAGGCAGAGGAGGAAATGCATAGATTGAGAGGTTTACCCACTGGAAAGATAGGGCATCCACTTTCCAGGCCCTGTTGTGAGGTGTCCTGGTGCAACATTTGCTGAGCTGGTGGCTGTAGGGGGAGGCAAAATGGTCCACTTCTGGGGTCCCCCATTTCGGGGTTAGAAGGCTGAAAGTGCTAGGGCTTAATTGCCACTCGTGTGGGTCAAGGAGATTTCTGCTTAAGTCATCTGCCAGAGAGTTTTGTTTGACTGGCAGGAACTGAGCTTGCAGATGAATATGCATAGCCAAGGCTGTGTTCCAAAGAAACTCTGTCCTTAGACAAGGTATGATGGTTTCCAGGTCCTGAGAATGTTGGCACCAAAGACTTTTTAAGTACCATTAAAGTTTCTTCATATGCAGTGTGGCATATGCAATTAATAGAATGCAAGAGACCATGAACCCTAGAGCTGCAGGATTTTAATTGCGGATAGCTGGGTTCTGGTGGCCATTTGAGTGAAGTAGCCTGTTAGATAGGCTTGTTTCTCTGGAGTAAGGAATGTCATCTGGGATGCTGTGTCCAAGCTTGCTCCCAGGAATACAATCTTTTGACTGGGGATTAGTTTTAATTTCTTTTCGTGACAGTTTACCTCAGGGAGGTTAGAAGGTTCTTTACAAATGTCAGGTGCTGCAGCAACTTTTCCTGTCTGCCTGAATCAGGCAGTCGTCCAAGTAAGGGTATATTAGAACTTCCACTGAGTGACCTCCCAAATCTCTTGTATCAGAGGCACATGGGATATATGCAAATGACCCTTATGAACATCAGGTGTTTCAGCTAACTGGTGATTCTGAATGCCCATAACTTGATTTGTCGTTTTAATGGGCAATTTCAGGCCAATAAATTCAAACCCCACTAGTTGTGGATATGCATATGTCGGCCTTGATATGACCTCATCAGCAGAGCACAAGCAGAGTGTTTGACTAAGCATAAGAAACACAGGGCTGTTACACCCAGCTGATGTCCATTATCATTAGGGTCACTGCAAAAAGTATCCCAAACAACAAACTAAAACAATTAGTGAGAAGGTCACAGAAAAACTAATCAGTAAAAACAAAATGAAAACTCCAGCAAAGCTAGAACTTCCACTGAGTGACCTCCCAAACCTCTTGTATCAGAGGCACATGGGATACATGCAAATGACCCTTATGAACATCAGGTGTTTCAGCTAATTGACGATTCTGAATGCCCATGACTTGATTCGTCGTTTTAATGGAAAATTCTTGTGCTGTGCTGACGAGGTCATAACAAGGCCGAAATATGCATATCCACAGCTAGTGGGGTTTGGCTTTATTGGCCTGAAATTGTCCATTACAATGACGAATCGAGTCATGGGCAATCAGAATAACCAATTAGCTGAAACACCTGATGTTCATAAGGGTCATTTGCATATAACCCATGTGCCTCTGATACAAGAGGTTTGGGAGGTCACTCAGTGGAAGTTCTAGCGTTGCTGGAGTTTTCATTTTGTTTTTACTGATTGGTTTTTCAGTGACCTTCTCACTTATTGTTTAAGTAAGGGTATATTTGAATCTTTCTCTGTCTGCAATAGGCAATGGCTGGAGCCAGGCATTTTGTGAAGACTCTGGGAGCAGTGGATAAGCCAAAAGGAAATGCAGAGAAGTGATAATGCATAGATCCTGCCCTGAAGCGTAGATATTTCCTGAAAGAGTCCCTGATAGGGATGTGCAGATAGGCTACTTTTAGGTCTAGGGTGGCTAACCAGGCATCTTTGGACAGCATAGGAAGAAGCTGCTGAAGGGTGAGCATTTTGAATTTTGGTACCACCAGGAAGGTATTTAGAATAGAGAGATCTAGGATTGGGCGCCAAGTGCCCTCTTTTCTGGGTACCAGGAAAAGTCTGGAATAAAACCCTTGACCTATCTGTTCTGCAGGAACAGGTTGAATTGCCCTTATGGAGAGCAGGGATTGTACTTGGTTTTGTGCCTCTGACCACTGGTTTGCAGGAAGGTCTGGGAACTCTTTTGGGGTTGGCAGAGTGTGGAAGTAGAATTTGTACCCCTGGGATACATTGTTGAGGATCTATTGGTCTTGGGTAATGGACGTCCAGTTTTTTGCATGGTGGGCAAGTTTTCCTCCTAGGGGCACAAGCAATTGAGCAGAGGGGAGGAGTGGATTTGAGGAGTTATTGTGAATTCTTTCCATAAGGGAGTGGCTTAGCACTCCCTGTTTTGGAAGTGGCGGTATTCCATTGCTTAGATCTCTGCATACCCTGAGACTGTAACCTGGGGGGTTTGTTTCCCCTGGGTCTAGTCTGAGATGGCATTGAAGGGGCTGGAAAGAACCAATGTTTCAGGGGGCAATGCCTACTGAATCTTGGAAGCTGCACTTGCAAAAAATCTTTGCTGTCTGCATAGACTTAGCTTGTTCTTCCATCTTTTTTAGAACCTCTTCTGCATTGGTGCCAAACAGATTGTCCTTGTTCAAAAGAGCGTCTAGTAATTTAGATTTGACATAGTCTGGCAACATCTGTTCTTTAAGCCAAACATGCCTTCTAAATACAGAACCAGTGACTGCTGCCCTACAAGATGCTTCTAGGGCATCAAATCCACACTGCAAGGTATGCTTGCTGACTTGGCTTGCAGAATGCATAAGCTTCTGTAACTCTTTATTTTCTGTACAGTCAGGAAAGGTAGAAATTTTTTTCTTAATAAGTTCCATGATATGTTGCTGGTATTTCAGCATGTGAAACTGGCAATTCAATGCCCTAATGGCGAGAGTTGCAAAGGTGTATACTTTTTTAACCCATCTGTCTAAAGCTTGGGAATCCCTATCCAAAGGGGTGGGATTCTTAGCTGTAGTTGCTTTTATACCTTTAGGCCCCTGGGAAATTACCTCTGGGTCAGCAGTAGGATTTTTGAAAAGAAATTTATGAGAGTTGGGGACTCTGTAGTAAGTGTCTGGTTTCCTTGGAGCAGGGGGTAAAGTATCAGGGGTTAAACTGAATTCCATAAAGACATCATCAACAACATCCAGAACAGGAGGGATAGCTAAATGTCTATGTTGTGGCAAATCTAAAAAATTCTCTGAGTCTCTTTTTGGACTGAGGGTAATCCTGGCATTCCCAGTGGAAATGCTCTCTTAAAGTATGAAGGATTTCACCAAAATAAAAATCCTCTGGAGGGAAAGCAGAGGGAATTGATTTCTCTGCATCTGAATCCTCATAAGCAGATAAAGGCATGTCTTCATAATCAGAAACCTCAGAGTCGTGGTCAGTTAAAGTTGCTGGGGACAGGTCTCTTTTTCTCTAAGCAGGGGAAGGCTAGCTTCCCCTAATCAGCATGATCAGGTCTTCTGCCATTTTAAGCATTTGAGATTGTGACAAGGATGCAGGTGCTTGAGTATGGGTCATCGATTTTTAGGCATAGCTTGGCCTCAGAAACTCGGTAGTTTTAGTCAGAACTGAAGACGCGAAAGAAGTTGTCGGTTTGTGTTGAACATCGGTAATGCAAAGAATTTCCTCGGAAGCTGGTGCCTGCACAGCGGCTCCGGACCCACCCAAGGTAGAGACATCCACAGGTTCCTTAGTCAATGAAGAGTCTCGCGGTACACCAGACAAAGAATGGGTCTCGGTAGAGGCCTGTGAATCCATGGAGGTGGGCATCAGGGGCTGCGAAAGCACCTCAATGAGTACTGGCGATCAGCTTAACAGAAGCGTCGTCGGCAGTTTTGGACCTGTGCAGTCTGTCTTTATCCTTAGCTTTTTTCGGAAGATCGGTAGATAGATGGCTCACCGAAGCCATTTTGGAATACGGAGATCGAGAGCGAAAAAATTTAGCGACAATAAGGGCCCAATGACGGATAGTTTGGGTGTTGAACGAAGCACAAATCTGACAGCGAGATATGTTGTGGTCTGGACCTAAACAAGTGACACAGTAAGAATGGAAAAATCGGTGTGCTATTTGCTTTCCACAGGCGAGACAATTGTTAACTTTTTCTGACATCAGTTAGAGCAAGAAAAAAGGATCCCCAACAGGGTACTTAGCTTTAGAAGGCTTCAGGGTGATTCAATTAGGATACAAAAACTCAGGTAGCAGCCGACCGCCACTCATGCGAACTGCTTCTGCTTCGGGCTCCTCTGCAAGAAAGACTAATGTAATGGTGTCGGCTGCCTGTTTTTATACCCCTGATGACATGACATCATCAGTCCTGATGCGACAGCAACCGACGAAGAAATACTAAGTCGCTGGTATTTGGGCCGTCTGAGGGTTACCTGCAGGCAGATAACCCAAGTGTGATGACTGCAACAGTGAAACACGAAGAACGTACAGTTGTGTACCTACCATAAATGTAGATGTTCGAGTGCATTCACTGTTGCAGTTAATACACTAGGGTTATCCTGCTGGCAGGTTACCCGCAGTCGGCCTGAATTCCAAAGTCCTGGTCCGGCATCGGTTGCTGTCGCCTCTTCCCTGACGTCAGTGCACCAGGGGTATAAAAGATGCAGCCGACGCCATTTTCTTCAGTTTATCTTGCACCAGATGTCAGGCACCCCCAAAAGGGTAAGCTAAAAATTCTGCTCATAAAAAAGCATGCACGAACATAAACATTACCTTCATCTACAAGCAAATACACCACATAGGTTGTATAGAATAGAGAAGTACAGATAAGTCCCAGCAATGAAAGGGGGATGGAGGGAGGGTAACCTGGACTGCAACAGTGAATACACTCGAACATCTACATTTATGGTAGGTACACAACTGTACTATGTTCATCGTGTTTCACTGTTGCAGTCATTACACTTGGGTTGAATCCCAAAGCTGAGGTTGGGTGGCTGGGCCTAGATAGAATTAGGAGTGGCTATGAGGCCCTGCAGAACTGCAGTGGCGAAGCCTGCTCTGGATTTAGAGTAAAGAGGTAAGTGGTCATGCTTTGTAAAAGTGTGCACTGAAGTCCAAGTTGCAGCCTCCAAAATCTCCTTGGTTGGTACTCCTCTGAGGAAGGCTGCTGAAGTGGCTGCTGCTCTGGTTGAATGTGGCCTAATGCCCTTAGGCACTGATTTGCCATGTTGTGAATAGCAGAAACAAATGTAGCGGCCTATCCATTTTGAAATAGTCTGCTTTGAAATAGCTTTTCCTTGCGATCTTGCAGCATATGCCACTAAGAGTTGCTCAGTCTTTTCCAAGTAGAAGCGTAGCTGTCTGTGTAAGTCCAAAGAATGCAGAAGTCCCTCCCCCTTATTCTGTGGGTTTGGATAAAAGGTAGGCAAATGAATGATTTGGTTAAGAGCCACACTGGACACTACCTTAGGCATAAATGTTGGGTTTGTTCTTAGAGAAACCCTGTCCAGGTGGAAAATAAGAAAAAGGTTCCACAGCCATTAGTGTCTGTAACTCTGAGACTCTTCTTGCTGAGGTTATTGCTAGGAGCAGAGCTGTTTTCCATGATAAGTATTTTATCTCAGCTGTATTGGCTGGCTCAAAAGGAGGCAGTGTGAACTTTTCCACAACAAAATTGAGGTCCCATGCAGGTGTTGGAGCTCTCCTTGGAGGTCTTATGTTTTTGGCCCCTCTGAGGTACTGCTTTAGCAGTGGATGTGAAAAAAATAGGTGGATCCATATTGTAATGAGCTGAAATGGCAGAGGCATGGATCTTAATTGATGAGAAGGATAGGCCTTTGTCCAGCATCTCAGTTAGGTATTGTAAAATCTGAGGAATATTTGGTACAAGTGTGTCCATTCCTTGTGCCTGGTTCCAAGCAAAGAATCTCTTCCATTTTTCAGTATAAGATTTTCTGGTGCTGGGCCTCCTGGCCTCCAAAATAACATCAATAACTGCTTTACAGAGAGGTGTGTTCTGAATGGTTACATTATCAGCCATGCAGCTAGATTTAGGGTTCTGAGTTGGCTGTGCGGGATCTGATTGTTTTGTTGGGTCAGCAAATGAGGAATTTGGGGTAATGTCCAGGCTGGGCCTTGAGACAAGCTCTTTAGGATTGGGTACCAGTGCTGGCGTGGTCAGTCTGGGGCAATCAGTATCATTTTTGGCTTCTCTTGTCTGACCTTTAGGAGTACCTTGGGGAGGAAAGGAAGTGGAGGAAAGGCATATTCTGTAAGGGTTTAACAGCTGAATGATAGGGCATCCACTTTCCATGCTTGTTTGTGATAAGTCCTTGTGCAGAATCTCTGTAGTTGGCAGTTGTGCGGGGAGGCAAACAGATCTATGTCTGGGCATCCCCACTTCCTTGTTATCATGCTGAAGATTTGTGGATCTAGTTTCCACTCGTGAGGATCCTTGAGATTTCTGCTTAGTTCGTCTGCCAGAGTATTTGTCTTTCCTGGCAGGAATTGTGCTTGCAGGTGTACTTGATAAGTCAATGCTGTGTTCCACAAAATCATGGCTTGTCTGCAGAGGGGGTAGGAATGCGTGCCTCCCTGCTTGTTTATGTTCCACATGACTGTAGTATTGTCCATATTTACCAGCAGTTGTCCTGGATGAAGTAGATTCTTGAAAGCTGTCAGGGCATTTTGAACAGCTAGCATCTCTTTTTGATTGATATGAAGATGCATTTGGCTTGCTGGCCATGCTCCCTGAAAAAATGTTCCTGCCATGTGGGCCCCCCAGGCATAATCTGATGCATCTGTTGTTAGTGTCTGCCTGGCCATGGGTAGAGTGAATGGTTGTCCCTTGTTGTGGTGACAGGCCTGTGCCCACCATCAAAACTCCTGCTGCAGGCAGGGAATGAGGGTAATTAATGTTTCCAGGCTGTGGCAAAGTTGAGTCCAAACACTTTTTAGATACCATTGTAGTTTCTTCATATGCAGTTTTGCATATGGAATTAGTAGAATGCAGAATGCCATGAAGCCTAAAGCCTGCAGAATTTTTCTTGCAGATAAATGGGTCTTTGTTGCCAACATTTCGAAGTAAGAAGTCAGCTGCCTTTGTTTGTCTGGCGTGAGATAAGCCATCTGGGCAGTTGTATTTAAGCTTGCACCCAGGAATATTATCTCTTGAGAGGGTACTAGTTTTGATTTCTTTTCGTTTACCGTGTACCCTAGACAAATTAGTAATCTTTTTACAAATGCCAGATGCCTCAGTAGAATGTCTTTGTTCTCTGCTTGAATAAGGCAATCGTCCAAGTAAGGGTATATTTGAATTCCCCTTTGTCTTCAGAAAGCAATTACTGGTGCCAGGCATTTTGTGAAGACCCTGGGTACAGTAAATAAGCCAAAGGGCAGTGCAGCAAATTGGTAGTGCATTGATCCAGCTATGAATCTGAGGTATCGTCTGCAAGATTGTCTGATTGGGACATGCAGGTATGCCTCTTTTAGCTCCAAAGTTACAAGCCAAGCCTTCTTGCCCAGCATGGGCAGAAGCTGCTGCAGAGTCAACATTTTGAATTTTGGAACGTCCAGAAAAGTGTTTAGAATAAACAGGTCCAGTATTGGTCTCCATGTTTTGTCCTTTCTGGGTACCAGGAATAGTCTCGAGTAAGATCCTTGTCCCTGCTCTTGCTGTGGTACTCGCCGAATGGCCCTCATGTCCATGAGGGATGTAACTTGCTTTTATGCCTCTGCCCATTGATTTTGTGTCAGGTCTGGCATACCTTTTGCCTTTGGCAGGGTATGAAAGTGGAACCTGTAGCCTTGGGACACTATATTCAAGACCCATTTGTCCTGGGTGATTATATGCCAATTTTGTGAAAAAAGTGCTAGTTTCCCCCCTAAGGGGGCTGCCAAAAGATAAGTGCTTGGTATTGGCAGAGGAAAGTCATTGGGACTGTTTTCTATATGGCTGTGATTTGTCTTCTCCGCTTTTGGAGGTAGAAGCACCCCATTGTTTAGGCCTGTATGAGCCTTGGGGCTGGGATCTGCCTCTAGGGCATCTGTATCTGCCTCTTTGTGGCCTGTCTGACACTGGAAAGGACCAATTCTTTGAAGGCCAGTTCCTGCAAAATCTGGGTGGTTGTACCTGTAAGAAATCCTTAACTGTCTGCATAGACTTTGCTTTATCCTCCATTTTCTTCAACAACTCTTCTGCCTTAACACCAAACAAAGTATCATGCTGTAAAGGAGCATCCAATAATTTTGCTTTAACATGATCAGGCAGATTTTGTTCCTTTAACCAAGCATGCCTTCTAATGACAGTACGCGTAACTGCGGCCCTGCAAGAAGCCTCCAGTGAATCAAAACCACATTGCAAAGTATGCTTTCCCACTTGTTCAACTGCATGCAATAAATCCTGCATTTCCTTGTTATCTGGACATTCAGAATTTGTCAACATTTTCTGTTTTAGCAGTGACATTAAATATTGCTGATATTTAAGCATATGAAACTGACAATTTAAAGCCCTTACAGCCAAGGTAGCAGAAGTGTAAACTTTTTTGCCCCATCTGTCCAGTGCCCTAGAATCCCTATTAGAGGGGACAGGGTTTTTTGCAGTGGAAGCCTTGACCCCTTTGGGACCCTGAGATATAGTTTTGGAACCCTGTAGTATCTGTCTGGCTTAACCGGTGCAGGGGGTAAAGAGTCAGGAGACAGGCTGGACTCTCAAAATGCATCATCTACTATGTCTAGAACAGGTGGAATAGCAAGAGGTCTGTGCTGAGGTAGTAAAAGAAAGTCTCCGAGTCTTTTCTTAGATTCTGAGTAATCTTGGCTCTCCCAGTGAAAGTGCTCCCTCATGGTGTGAAGGGTTTCCCCAAAAGAATAATCCTCAGGAGGAGAGGCTGAAGGAATAGACTCCTCAGCATCAGAATCCTCACAGGGAGGAAGGGAGTATCCCTGTTCAGAAGAGGAGTCAGAGGAAATGGAAACCTGATCTGAAGATTCATATTCTGTCTCTTGCCTAGGCCTCTTATCAGGAGGGGGATGGGAACCCCTGATCAAAGTAATTAGGTCTTCGGCCATTTTAAGCATCTGTTTTTAGGCATGGAAGTCTCTGCAGGAGAATGCTGTACTTGTTTCTTTGTCTTTAGAGCTGCTTTAGTCTTTGCCTTTGAAACCGAGGTTGGCTTTACATATAACTGTGTAGGTCTGAAAACACCCTCAGAAGCCGATGCCGGCTCAGCAGCTACGGACCCATCTGAGGGAATAGTTTTCGAGTGTCCAATACCTTGAGTATCAAGAGGCCTAGTCGGCTCCACGTGGGAGTCAGAAGCGGCCTCTGGCTCTGAGGAAGCGGGCGTCAGGGGCTGCGAAAGCGCCTCACTGAGAACCGGCAAACTGGCGACTGGCCTACCGGAGGCCTCGTCGTCGGTTTTGGACCTCGGATGCCTGTCCTTTTCCTTGCGCTTTTTATAAACTCCGGTCGTCGGCTGTTCCAATGGCATTATATAATTAAATCTTCGGCCAAAGTAATGAAAGGCAAAATTGTACCAACGCTTAATAGTGCATTGGTTAAATCTAGCCAAAACTGACAGCTAGCAACGTCGTGGTCAGGGCCTAGGCAAGGAATACAGTAAGAATGAAAATCCTTATGAGGTATTTGCTTCCCACAAGAAATATAATTGTTAACTTTTTCTGACATCGGTCTGGAGCAAGAAAAAAGTTTCCCCAACGGGGTACTTAGCTTTAATGAAGACTTCAGATCTGAAATTCGGTTTTGAAAATCTCAGGAGTCGGCCGACCGGCACTTGCGAGCTGCTTTTGCTTCGGGCACCACGCGGCAAGAAAGACTGGAGAAAATGGCATCGGCTGCATCTTTTATACCCCTGGTGCACTGATGTCAGGGAAGAGGCGACAGCAACCGACGCCGGACCAGGACTTTGGAATTCAGGCCGACTGCAGATAGCCTGCTAGCAGGATAACCCTAGTGTAATGACTGCAACAGTGAAACACAATGAACATCATCAATGTGTTCACAAGGGGAGAAGCCGCCATGCACCCCACACCCTCTGGATTATTTGGATAATACATATATTAACTTCGAGGTCGCACAACAATGGAGAAAAGACAAGCACAATATCTATAAATGTTGGGTTGTGACAGGACAGGGACATTGCCAATAAACATAATCGTCAGGACTAAAAGTATTTTCCAGTCTGGAGTGAACAAGTATTTAGATGCTGCAGCAGTACTTTAAGAATTATTTAAATACAGTCTAGAATGCATGAATAATGCAGCTCATGGGGCAGATATTCTCCTTTCTACGACTGAAGCTTAGAGGAAACACTACAAAAGAATGAAGTTGAAAACAGTCTGTTGAAGCTCAAAATGGAAGCCAGTCTAAGGCAAGCAGTCCCTTTATCAGCTCATCAAGCCACATTGAAAGAATACTGCAAGCAACCCCTGGTTTTGCAGCCTGAAGAGACTGTGTTACAGGCATTACTGTAAACTGGGCTGGTTATAAAAACAACTTCACCTGATCTGGGATTAACAGGTTCTATATTTTTTTAAAAATTGGAAAATAAAAACTGGAAAATATTAAGATAGAACCAAACACCCTAATACTGGGTGATTTTAACTACCCTGCCATTAACTGGGAAAGCTACTCATGTACCAACACCTTTGCCCAACGGTTCTTGGAATTCATAAATTCCAATGCCCTGGATCAACTAATCCATAGTCCCACCAGGGGCTCCAATATCCTAGACCTGGTCATTACCAACATGGGAAATCGATGCTCCACACCTATAGTCACCCCCTTGTTAGTCACGTCTGACCATAAGCTAATCACCCTTAACATCCACATCCCACCCCCACCTCCCAGTAAAGAAACCTCCATAAAAAACTTCTCCAAAGCCAACTTCATGCTACTCAAGTCAGAAGTGACAAACTTCATGACACCCATGCAGACGGGAGCTGAAAGTTCAACTGCTGAATCCTACACTAAGGCACTGTACGAGCACATCCACTCATGCATAAATCGTGCCATCCCAAATAGAACCAAGATGCTCTCATACAAAAAAAAGAAGCCAATCTGGTGGTCCCCTGCCATAAACAAACTTTACAACAAAAGGAAGAAACTGTTGCAGAAAAGAGGAAAATCCCAGGATGCAAAAAACGTCTTTACCAGCCTCAGTAAGAAACCGAGATCCCTCATAAAATCCTCCAAAGCTAGTTACGAAAATAAAATTGCCAAAGATTCCAAAGACAACAACAAGGCATTCTCTAACTATGTCAAGAATCTAAATGGCAATGCTGAGATCTGCTCTGAGCTAAAACAGAATGGCATTAAATATACTGATCCCAAGGATATTGGCAATATCCTGGCAGATTGATTCAGTGCCAACTTCACCCCCCTCTCACCCCCTAAATGGCCCTTCTCAATATCGGAAGATTGCCAAATTCCGGTAATAACGGCCACACAGGTAAAAAACGCAATCTCCAAAGCTAAGAATACAGCATCCATGGGACCAGATGACATCCCGGGCTGTGTACTACATGAACTACAATATGAACTGGCACCTCACCTACAATATGAACTGGCACCTCACCTAAGTGCCATGTTTAATCATAGCCTCACCTCAGGTTTCGTGCTCACTGAGTGGCACACAGCTACAGTTATCCCACTCCAAAAGGGGGGATCCACCTTGGATCCCGGAAACTACCGTCCTATCAGTCTGACAAGCCTGATCTGCAAGGCCATGGAGCGTATTATCATGGAACTTATAAACAAAGACATTGGCAACCTTCAAACACTGGACCCCACCCAGTTTGGGTTCGTGAAGGGTTGATCTTGTCTCCTGAACTTGAATGATTTCTTCGAATCAGTCTCCAGAGCCATGGACAAGGGTAAGGTGGTCCACACAGCCTATCTAGACCTTGCCAAGGCCTTTGACATCATCCCCCACTCTGGAATCATAGATAAACTTACTAAGCTGGGCATTAATCCCTATGTCACCCAATGGGTTGCTAACTGGCTTACTGATAGAACCCACACTGTAAAAGTAGCCGACTCCAAATCCAGCTCCAGACAAGTGACAAGTGGAGTACCTCAGGGTTCAGTCCTGGGACCGCTCTTGTTTGGCATCTACTTCTCTGAAGTACAGGCCAACACTAAGGGACTCTGGATAACAAAGTTTGCAGATGACTACAAACTGGGAGCCATTATTGAATCCCCAAATGATGTGGATACTCTACAAAAGGGCCTTACAGAAAAGTACAGTTTTGTACCTACCATAAATGTAGATGTTCGAAGATCCACATTGCTGCAGTCCTTACACTTGGGTAGTCCGCTGTCCTCGGTCGGCCCGAATATCAAAGTATTAGGCTGACGTCGGTCAAGGCGCATAAGACTGACATCAGGACGTCAGGGTACATATGCGCATGACTGGCGTCATATCCTCAGTCTTTTCTTGCCCCAGATGTCAGAAGACCCTAAACAGAAAGGTCAAAACCAAAAGACAACAAAAAACAACCAACCACCCGTGTACTAACTATATGTACAATATATACAATATTTACAATATGTACAACCCACACCACACAACCGCCTCTAACTACAGAGGGGAAGGAGGGAGGGTAAATTGGACTGCAGCAATGTGGATCTTCGAACATCTACATTTATGGTAGGTACAAAACTGTACTATGTTCTTCATCTCACATTGCTGCAGTCCTTACACTTGGGTAGAATCCCAAAGCAGAGGTAAGGGAGGATGGCAAAACTATAAAGCAGCAGGAGCTGCCAAAATGCCCTGTAAAATTGCAGTGGCAAAACCAGCCCTCGATTTAGAGTAAAGTGGAAGGTGATAATGCTTAGAGAAAGTATGCACTGAACTCCAAGTAGCAGCCTCCAAAATATCTTTAGTTGCTACCCCCCTTAGAAAAGCTGTAGAAGTGGCAGTAGCCCTAGTGGAATGAGGCCTAATCCCAGCTGGAATCTCCTTACCATGATGGGAATAACAGAAAGCAATACACAACCCAATCCACTTAGAAATAGTTTGTTTTGACACAGGCTTGCCCTGAGAACTCAAAGCAAAAGAAACAAATAACTGCTGAGACTGCCTGAACCCTTTAGTTCTGCTCAAATAATATCGCAACTGCCTGTGTATATCCAAAGTGTGCAAAATCTTTTCCCCTTTATTTTGGGGGTTTGCATAAAAGGTAGGCAAATGAATAGTTTGGTTTAAAGCCACACTAGAAACCACTTTAGGCATAAAGGAAGGATTAGTACATAAAGATACCCTATCCTTATGGAAAATTAAGAAAGGCTCAACTGCCATAAGGGCCTGTAATTCAGAAACCCTTCTCGCAGAGGTAATGGCTAACTAAAAAGCAGTCTTCCATGATAAATATTTCAACTCAGCAGTAGCTGCAGGCTCAAAAGGTTGTAGAGTGAGTTTCTCCAACACAAAATTGAGATCCCAAGCAGGAGTAGGAGCTCTCCGTGGGGGTCTTATATTCTTTGCCCCTCTAAGGAATTGCTTAAACAAAGGATGAGAAAACAATGGTGGGTCACAGTCATAGTGAGCAGAAATTGCTGCAGCATGAATCTTAATAGAAGAGAAGGACAAACCTTTGTCCAGTAACTCAGTAAGATATTGAAGAGCCACACTTAAATTAGGCTTAGAAACATCAAATGCTTTTGCTGCACTCCAAAATAAAAATCTCTTCCATTTATCTGCGTACACTTTCCTTGTACTAGGCCTTCTGGCCTCCAAAATAACATTCAAAACTTGCTGTGGAAGCTGAGACCCTCCAGGGTTTAAAACAGAATATGCCAGGCTGTCAGGTGAAGAGAGTGAAGTTTGACATTGAGTAAATGACTGTTCTCCTGAGACAGCAGGTGTAGAATCGAAGGTAAAGGCCATGGAGGCTCCCGTACCAGACTTCTCAGTAGTGGGTACCAGTGCTGTCGAGGCCAATCTGGAGCAATTAAAATCATCTTTGGCTTGTCCTGTCTGACCTTCAGAAGTACCTTTGGGAGGAGAGGCAGAGGTGGAAAGGCATACACATGAAGATTGCTCCAACTGAATGAAAGAGCATCCACTTTCCAAGCTGTGGGATGAAAACTTTTTGTGCAAAACTTTGGCAGCTGGTAGTTTAGTGGAGAAGCGAACAGATCTATGTCTGGAGTTCCCCATGACACTGTCAATTTCTGAAATACATGAGGATCCAATTTCCACTCGTGGGGATCCATAATTTGTCTGCTCAACACATCTGCTAAGGAGTTCTGTGCTCCGGCAGAAACCTTGCCTGAAGATTTAGCTGTAAACTGAGAGCAGTCTCCCACAAAATCATTGCTTGCCTGCACAGAGGATAAGAATGTGTTCCCCCTTGCTTGTTGATGTACCACATGACAGTTGTGTTGTCTGTTAGAATCAACACCTGCCCTGGAAGAAGTAAATCCTTGAAAGCTATTAATGCAAATTGGACTGCTAACATCTCCTTCAAGTTGATATGTAGATGTAGAAGTCTGGCAGGCCACGTGTCTTGTATCCACTTTCCATTTAGATGAGCTCCCCAAGCTTTGTCTGAGGCATCTGTCGTTAGAATCTGACTCGCCTCTGGCCGGGTCACAGAGAGTCCCTTGTTTAGGTGACATTCCTGAGCCCACCACAAAAATTCCTTTTGAATGCAAGGTATTATCTGAATGACAGTGTCCATATCTTGGCAGTGCTGTGTCCATACATTTTTGAGATACCATTGTAGCTTCCTCATATGCAGTTTGGCATTGGGAAGCACCAGAATACAAGATGCCATGAACCCCAAGGCTTGAAGGACTGTCCTTGCAGTCAGCCTGGACTGATGAGACAATTGATGGAAGTAAAGAGAAAGATTCTTTTGTTTGTCCGGGGTCAAAAAGGCCATCTGGGATGCTGTATTCAGTCTCACACCCAGAAAGCACATGTCCTGAGAGGGTACTAGACTGGACTTTATTTCGTTCACAGAATACCTCAGGCATCTTAGCACTGCTATCACATAGTGTAAATGATGAAGAAGTTCGTCCTGTCCTTGAGCCAGAATCAGGCAATCGTCCAAATAAGGATAGATAGTACAGTTTTGTACCTACCATAAATGTAGATGTCCGAACTGGATAGCATCTGCAGTCATAACAAGTGGGTTGTCCTGTCGTCAGGCAGCCCTGCAGTCGGCCGGATTCCAAAGTCCGGGTCCGCTCGCTGATGATGTCGCACCACCCGGATCTCTGCTGCTCTTCGGTATAAAAGCATCACATTTTCCCCAGTGTTTCTTGCCCCAGATGCCAGTAGCCCTCTTGCAGGGTAAAATTTGGATAGATGCCAATGTTTCCAAATAGATAGAGGTAAACACAACAATAAGCATATATGTACATATATACAAACAAATACACCATAAAGACTCCCCAACAGCTAGCTATTAGGAGGGTAAACACCCTAGGAGTACCACAGGGGAAGGAGGGTAATCCTGACTGCAGATGCTATCCAGTTCGACATCTACATTTATGGTAGGTACAAAACTGTACTATGTCCTTCATGGATGCATCTGCAGTCATAAGTAGAATACCATAGCCAACTAGGGAGGAGGATAAAGGTAGATTATGGTGTGTTTAAGATCCCTTGCAGTACAGCAGTGGCAAACCCTGCTCGATCTGGAATAAAGAGGCAAATTATAATGCTTGGCAAATGTATGCACGGAGGTCCAAGTAGCCGCCTCAATAATGTCTTTGGTTGCCACAGAAGGCTGTGGTAGTGGCTGTTGCCCTTGTAGAATGAGGTCTTATGTTCTGTGGAATTGGTTTTCCATGGAAGGAGTAACAGTATCGTATGCAATTTCCTATCCATTTGGAGATTGTCTGTTTGAAATAGCTTTTCCTTCCTTCCTGTTGCATAGGCTACAAAAGTTGGTCAGTCTTTCTGCTATTTTTGTTCTGTCCAAGTAGTAGCGTAGCTGTCTATGTACATCCAAGGTATGCAGTATTCTTTCCCTCTGTTTTGTGGGTTGGGAAAGAAGGAAGGTAGGTGGATTGCCTGGTTTAAAGATACTCTGGATACCACCTTAGGCATAAATGTAGGATTAGTCCTCAAGGACACTCTATCTTGGTGGAAGATTAGGAAGGGTTGCACTGCCATTAAGGCCTGTAGTTCTGAAACCCTCCTTGCTGAAGTAATTGCCAGTAGGAAAGCAGTTTTCCATGACAGGTGTTGTAGGTCTGCTGTTGCTGCTGGTTCAAAGGGTGCTAGTGTCAACTTTTCTAGCACAAAGTTTAAGTCCCAAGCTGGTAATGGTGGTTTCCTGGGAGGTTTTACATTCTTGATTCCTCTGAGGAACTGCCTGAGCAAAGAAAACAGGAGGATCAAAGCTGTATTCTGCTGAAATAGCTGATGCATGTATCTTGATGGAGGAGTAGGACAGGCCTGAATGAAGAAGTTCGCCAGATACTCGAGAATGTTAGGCATATCTATGTTTGACACATCTTTTCCTCTTTCGGTACTCCAAATGACAAACCTTTTCCATTTTCCAGCATAGTTCTTTCTTGTTGAAGGTCTCGTGCTTCAAGAATAATGTCTTTAACTCTTTGGGAAAGTTCTGGATTAGCTGCTGCTATGTGATGTTCCATGCAGTCAGTTGCAGCGTTTAGGTTTGGATGTATGATGCTGTAGTTGTTCTGAGTTAACATCAAAGGCATCAGGGTATTGGCCACATGTTGTTCGAGACATGCTCTTCAGTAGTGGGTACCAGTGTTGTCTTGGCCAGTTTGGGGCTATCAGGATTATCCTTGGACGTTCTTCCTTGATTTTTAGTAGTACCTTGTGTATCAGAGGAAGAGGAGGAAATGCATATGCTGTTAGGCCTTTCCAGTTGAAGGAGAGTGAGTCCACTTTCCATGCTAGTGGGTGGAATGTCCTCGCAGAATTTTTCGAGCTGGTGATTGAGAGGTGATGCGAATAGGTCTATCTGTGGCATTCCCCATTTCTTTGAGATGGTCTTGAAGATGTCCGGGTGCAGCTTCCATTCGTGGGCATCCGTGGTTCTGCTTAGTATGTCTGCTAGAGTATTGTCTTTCCCCGTACAAATATTGCCTGTAACTGAATGTTGTAGCTGAGTGCCAGGGTCCACAGCTCCAAGGTCATTCTGCATAGGGGTATGAATGAGTGCCTCCTGTTTGTTGATGTACCACATGACTGTGGTGTTGTCTGTCCTTATCATCAACTGGCCCTCTTTGAGGAAAGGTTTGAACTTTTGGATTGCCAGTTTTACTGCCAGCATTTCTTTTAGATTGATGTGCAGGTGAATTTGATCCTGTGTCCACAATCCTTGCACGCATTTGTCCAGCATGTGGGCCCCATCCTAGATCTGAAGCGTCTGTTGTGATGGTCTGGCTTGGTTGACATCTGCGGAAGGGCAGGCCTGGGTTTGACTGGCATGCCTGAGCCCACCATAGGAACTCCTGTTTTAAGCATGGAATTAGAGGGATTTCTGTTTCTAGACTGTGTCTGTGTTGGGACCATAAATTCTTTAGGTACCACTGTAGTTTCCTCATATGTAGTCTGGCAAATGGGACCAAGATTATGCATGATGCCATGAAGCCCAAGGCCTGTAGAAATTTTCTTGCTGTTAACTTGTTCAGTTTTGTTAGTGCCAAGAAGTAAAGAGGAAGTTCTTTTTGTTTTTCTGTAGTCAGGAATGCCATTTGTTGTACTGTGTCCAATTCCGCCCAAGAATGTCCTTGTTTGGGATGGTATCAGCCTTGACTTTTGTAAATTGACTGTGTATCCCAGTCCTTGTAGCAAGTAAATGACCCTTTGTAAATCTGTTGTCAGCTTGCTTTTGTTGTCCCTTGTAGCAGGCAGTCGTCCAGGTATGGGTAAATTTGAATTCCTGTAGTCTGCAATGGGGGGATTACTGATGCCAGGCATTTTGTGAATACTCTGGGCAGTAGATAAGCCAAAGGGCAATGCTGAGAATTGATAGTGCTCTGATCCTGCAAGAAATCTGAGGTATCTTCTGCAGATTGGTCGAATTGGGACGTGCAGGTATGCCTCCTTGAGATCTAGAGTTACCAGCCAAGACTCCTTGCCCAGCATGGGAAGAAGTTGCTGTAGGGTCAGCATTTTGAATTTTGGGACAATGATGTATGTATTTAAGGTGGACAGGTAATTGGTCTCCAACTTTTTTCCTTTCTTGGAACTAGGAATAGTCTGGAGTAGAACCCCTTTCCTTGTTCTGCTGTTGGCACTCTTTCCACAGCTCTCATGTTTGCTAACTCCATTATCTGGCGTAGAGCCTCTGTTTTTTGATTTGGAGGTAGATTTGGCATTCCTCTTTTGACTGGTAAAGTGTGGAAGTGAAACCGGTAACCTTGATCTATGGTTTGTAAAATCCACTTGTCTTTTGTTATGTGTTGCCAGTTCTTTGAAAATAAGGTTAACTTTCCGCCTAGAGGAGCTGCTATTTGTTCCCTGGTAGGCGGATTTAGGATTAAGTCACTGTGGTTGTGCTGATGTAGTGGCAGTGGCTGTGTCTGTGCCTCTGTTGTTACCTTGCCACTGTCGTCCTCTGTAGGCACCTCCTCTGGATTGGTTTCTGCCTCTGGAGCGTCTATTCCTGCCCCTTTGAAATTTTGCGGAGTCAGGAAAGGACCAATTTTGGCAGGCCAGTTCCTGCTAAACCTTGGGGTTGGACCTGCAGGAAATCTTTAACAGTTTGAACAGATTTTGCCTTTTCTTCCATTTTCTTCATAACCTGCTGGGCAGGTGTACCAAACAAACTTGTCTTGTCCATAGGAGCATCTAGCAACTTAGCTTTAACATGATCCGGTAAAGCTTGTTCCTTTAGCCATGCATGTCTTCTTATCACTGTGCCTGTCATGGCTGATCTAAATGAAGCCTCCAGTGCATCATAGCCACATTTTAAGGAATGGTTGCTAACCTGTTGTATGTTATTTACCATCTCTAATACATATTTCTTATCAAGAGATTCATCAGTAGTTAGCCTTTTAGTTGACTGATCAAGCATAAACTCTTGGTCTTTTATCATGTGAAACTGACACTTTGAAACTCTAGCTGAGAGAGTAGCTGAAGTGTAGACCTTTTACCCCATCTGTCTAGTGACCTTGCTTCCCTTTCAGAAGGAATAGGGTTTTTAGCTGTGGTTGCGGCTACTGCCTTGGGACCCTGGGATATAGTTTCTGGGTCTGCAAGAGGAGCCTTGTAAAGGTGGTGATGAGTATCTGGCACCCTGTAAAATCTGTCTGGTTTGGCAGGGGCTGGGGTAAAGAATCTGGAGCGGAGCAAACATCATTGAAAGCATCATCCACCACAGAGAGAACAGGAGGTATAGCTAAGGGCCTGTGCTGTGGTAGGTGCAGAAAGTCTTAAGTCTTTTCTGGAGTCTGAAAAATCCTGTTGCTGCCATTGGAACTGTTCTCATGGCATGCAAGGTTTCTCAAAGGAGAATTCTTCTGGTGGGGAAGCAGCTGGAATGGATTCTTCAGCATCAGAATCTTCAAAATTGGAAAAGGAGCCTCAGGCTGGTCAGTTATGTCTGATTCATGAGCAGAATCATCAGAAGACACTGGCTCAGGGGCTCTGCCCTAGGTCTCTTCTCTGGGGGCTGAGAGGCCCTGTCTGGGTGAGATTGAGATCCTCTAATTAAAGAAATTAAATCTTCTGCCAAAGAAAGCATTTGAGAACTAGAAGAGGGCCTGGATGAGGGGGTTTAACAGGCACTGATTTAGTAGTCTTGGCTGCTTTAGCCCTGGCGAAGGCCTTAATGGACATGGCTGCTGGAGGCCTAGCAGCACCACGTGCTGGGGTAGAGACATCCAAGGGATGGTGTCTGATAAGTCAACCACCGTAGTGGGTAAAATTTCTGAGGTCGATTCAAGAATTGTAGCAGGGGCCTCAGTTGTAAGAATAGGTTCAGCTGTACTTTGAGCAGTTTCGGTTTCGGCGAAACCGAGACACTCGCGATTTGCTTTGCCGTGGTTTCGGCGAAACCGGACAGTGTCGGTCTTTATCTTTGCGTTTTTGGGGTAGTCGGAGGATCCGGCGGCATAATGTATGCAAAATCAGTACCGAAAAACTGTTCTGCAAACTCCGACCGGCGCTAAGCGTTCGTCGGTTGAAAGAGCACAGGCGAACAGGCTGCTACGTCGTGGGCTGGGCCTAAACAAGGCAGACAGTAAGAGTGGAAATCTTTATGAGGTATTTGTTTCCCACAGGTTAAACAATTGTTAACTTTTTCTGACATCGGCTGAGGCAAGAAAGAGTCCCCACGGGTACTTAGCTTTAGAAGTCTTGTAGTATTCGTAGAAGTAATCTCTGGATCCGACCGACCGGCACTTGCGAACAGCTTCTGCTTGCAAGAAAGACTGAGGAAAATGGCGTCGGCTGATGCTTTTATACCCGAAGAGCAGAGATGACGTCGGGTGGAGTGCGACATCAGCGAAGCGGACCCGGACTTTGGAATCCGGCCGACTGCAGGGCTGCCTGACGACAGGACAACCCACTTGTTATGACTGCAGATGCATCCATGAAGGACATCTGTATTCCTCTTAGCCTGAAGAAAGCTATCACTGGAGCCAGAACCTTCGTGAACACTCTGGGCGCAGTAGATAAGCCAAAGGGCAATGCAGAGAACTGATAATGAGAAGTCCCAGCCCGAAAACGTAGATACTTCCTGCAACTTAGCCTGATAGAAACATGAAGGTAAGCCTCCTTGAGATCCAGAGTCACCATCCAGTGATCTTTGCCCAGCAGAGGTAAAAGCTGTTGTAACGTCAACATTTTGAACTTGGGAATGTCCAGATAAGTGTTGAGGATAGATAAATCCAAAATTGGTCTCCACGTGTTCCCCTTCTTTGGTACTAGGAACAGGCGAGAATAAAATCCTAGGCCCACTTCTGGCAGAGGGACCGGTTGTATGGCCCCTATTTGGAGCAGCAGAGAAATTTGTTTGTGAGCCTCTATTCTTTGCTGAGGAGGAACGTCCGGCATGCCTTTGAAAGGAGGCAAGGTATGGAAATAAAACCTGTAACCTCGGTGTATGATATCCAATACCCATTTGTCTTGGGTAACCAAACTCCAATTTTCCCTGAAGAGTGCCAACCTTCCTCCCAAAGGTGCTGCCAGGCAAGAAGGATCTGGCAGCTGAAAAGGTAGGTCATTGGGCCTGTTTACGAAAGGACTGGCCCCTGCCCTCACCTGAAGATTGTGCAGGAGAACTCCCTGTTCTAGGTCTGAAGGAGCTCTGAGCTCTGCCCCTACCACGTCTAGATCTACCCCTAGACTGAGAATCATAAGAAGGGTACGTCCACCCCTTAGCAGGCCAATTCCTACTAAACTTCGGAGGCTGGACTTGCAAAAAATCTTTAACAGTCTGCATAGACTTAGCCTTGTCTTCCATTTTCTTCAAGACTGACTCCACAGGAGAACCAAACAACACATCAGACTGTAAAGGAGTATCCAAAATCCTTGTCTTAACATGTTCAGATAAATTCTGATCCCTCAGCCAGGCGTGCCTGAAGCACTGACCCAGTGGCAGCCACCCTAGACGAGGCTTGTATAGCATCAAAACCACATTGTAAAGAATGCTTACCCACCTGTTCAGAGACATGTACCAAATCTTGTAATTCCTTACACTCAATGCCTTCCGCCAGAGCATCTACCTTAGACTTCAGTTGAGAAAGAAGATAGTTTTGATATTTTAACATGTGAAACTGGCAATTCAAAGCCCTCATAGCTAAGGTGGAAGAAGTATAGACTTTCTTTCCCCATCTATCCAAAGCTCTGGCCTCTTTATCTGGAGGAACCGGATTTTTACAACAGAGGCCTTGACACCCTTAGGTCCCTGACTAACAGTTTCTGGGTCCGCCCTAGGACTCTTATAAAGATATTTATGAGCCTCAGGCACCCTATAATACCTATCCGGTTTAACAGGAGCAGGAGGCAAAGAATCAGGATTAAGTGAAGCCTCCACAAACACATCTTCCACAACATCCAGAACAGGAGGTATAGCCAAAGGCCTATGCTGGGGTAAAAGCAAAAATTCCCTAAGCCTTTTCCTGGAATCAGAGAAGTCCTGACCTTCCCACTTAAAATGCTCCCTCATGGAGTGAAGAGTTTCTGAAAAAGAAAAATCCTCTGGAGGAGAAGCAGAAGGAGTGGAATCATCTGCATCAGAATCAGAATAAGGATCATACTCCTGCAAGTCTTCAGCCGAAGACTCTGAAACATCTGAAGACTGCTCAAAACTCCCCAACTCTGGTTCCACCCTAGGCCTCTTATCTGGGGGGGGGGAAAGAACCTCTAATCAAAGTAATTAAATCTTCTGCCATTTTAAGCATGTGCTTCTTGGGCACAGATCCTGAAGAACTAGGAGTAACACCAACAGAAGCTAAACCTGGCCTGCCTCTGGGAGAAGCCTTAGAAACAGAAGGAGAGGGCCTAACCACCCTAGGAAGGGAGGGGAGTACAGTAACCTGAGAAGCCCCTTCAGCCTGACCTGCCTCCTGAGAGGCCACATCCTGCAATAACAAGGTCTCCCCCTGGGCCTCCAGAGAAGCCTCCGGCGGAACCACCGGTTCCACTGACGCCTCTAAAGAACCGGCGTCCGGTACGGACGACTCTTCTTGCCTGGGCTTAGCTGCCTTGTCTTTGCGCTTCTTCGAAGAAGCGGGCGTCGGAGCATCCGACGGCATGTTATAATTGCACCGCTTCCCAAAGACCAACCTGGCACAATCTAACCTTCGCTTAATAGTGCGATTATTGAACCTAGCACAAAAGCGACACCCAACAACGTCGTGCTCAGGCCCCAAACAAGGAATACACAAAGTATGATAATCTCTATGCGGTATTTGTTTCCCACAAGAAATACAGTTATTCACTTTTTCTGACATCCGGTAAACCACTGAGGCAAGAAAAAACTAAAATATTCCCCAACGGGGTACTTAGCCAACTTTGACTTGGTCTGAAACTCCGAATTCGAAAAATTTCAGAACGCCGAACGGCACTTGCAACGCTACTTCTGCATCAGACCATGCGGCAAAAAAGACTGAGGATATGACGTCGGTCATGCGCATATGTACCCTGACGTCCTGATGTCAGTCTTATGCGCCTTGACCGACGTCAGCCTAATAATTTGATATTCGGGCCGACCGAGGACAGCGGACTACCCAAGTGTAAGGACTGCAGCAATGTGAGATGAAGAACATCAGATGCTGTCAAAAGAAACGAAAGTTATGTACTTACCATAATGATAGATCCCTGTTGTCTGATTTTCATCCAGTTCAACATATGGGGTTGTTGGATCCAATGGGATCCGACCTTGGCACTGACTTGGAAGCTTTAACTGTACCAGGGCTCTCACTTCTCCCTTACCCATAATTTCCTGCACTCCACTTCCTTCTCTCAGATCAAGTTTTGCCCCTATAAACACAGACATTACAAATTTTATAGTACCAGGAACCAATAGAAAGAGTAACGACAACAGCCACAGAGCCTTACACAGGCAGGGTAAAAACTGTGCTACAGTCAGCCACCTTGAAACTTTAGATGTTAAATTTGGAAGGGAGTAGGAGGGAGGGAGGTTGACTGGATGAAAATCAGACAATATGGATCTATCGTTATGTTAAGTATGTAACTTTTGTATCCAATGCTGTCTATTTTCATCTGATTCAACATATGGAACAGATTCCCATGCTGTCTTTCATGGTGATATCAAGGAAGGATATTCTGAGAATGGTGGAACCCAATGAGGAATGTGATCTGGATTTTACATCTAACTTTATTATTTTATTTATTTAACATTTGTTTACAGGGAAAAGATAGACTGGAACAGAGCCCATTTTCAGTGGAGGCCCAAGGAGAAATGCTCCATATGCATGTCACTGGTGTGTGGGAGGAAACCCATGGGAATGTAGGAAGGACATGCAGACTCTACACAGAAGGCATCAAAGCTAACCAACCAACCAAAACCAAACTGAAGCGGAGAACATCTTCCTGTGAAGTGACAACGCTAACAGCTGCACCACTACGCCGCCCCTTACAATGAAACATGAAAGTATGTACTCTTGACCTTGTTGCTATTGTACAAATATCCTCAATTGGCATTCTCTTAGCAAAGGCTACAGAGGTAGGTATTGCTCTAGCTGAATGAGCTTTTGGCTTGGACAGTAATGCCAAATTGTTCTCATTATAGAGAAAGGAAATGTAATTTGACAAACATTGTGAAAGTGCTACTTTAGACATAACCTTTCCCAACCTCTGTTTTGAGAAGGCGGATAATAATCTTTGGTACTTTTCTGTTATCTGGGCAACACACATTTTCTCATTCTGTATGGTTCTGACTGCTGTAATCATTCGCAAAAATGCCATGCATAATGATTTTAAGTTTAAGGCAGTATCTTTTGGGAAATCAAAGCAAAACTTTTCCATTATTGGGGCAACACGCAATTATCGCACAGCAGTTAGCCCTGAAGCGGTGGTTTTGACAGATTTCCCTTCTTTAACTGTGCGGAATTGTAGAGGCCTGGCTTTCGTGTGAATTTTGTTTTACCTTAGTCGCTTTTCTTATTCCCGATTAAGCATGCTATTTAACGATAATAAGCGGTCATGTAACATACGTGGCTAAAATGGGAAAAGCACTCAAACAGGGACCGCAATCTTTAACTTGTACATGGCAGCACTATCACACAAGTGCTGTAATCCTCCCAGAAGATGCGAATACGAAATGGAATCAGATATGCCTCTGAATTGTACACCCTTCCAGTTCAGTTTAACCCATGCTGTACAACGGGTTGTAACAGTCAGAAATGAGTCAAGTAAAATACCCTTGTTTTACCTGCGTATGTATGAATAAGTCATGCGAGTATCTGCAAATAACTCTTTTTCTCCTTCTTGGACAAAATACTAGGTATTACATGCACTCATCAATATTAAATACTATCAACCAGTTGTGTTTTATAATGGGAGTGGGAAGCATTTTTTTCCTTTGAAATGTGTTATCAGAAAAAGTGAAGGCTATACCCACATTAGCGGAAGCACAGTGATCATCGCGACAATGTTTCACGATTCCAACTGCTCATTACAGCTGTTGCCCCGATAACGGAAGTACCAAATCTTTAAATTGTTTTGTTCTATGCAGTTAAAACCTGAGTTCATGTGAAGTCTAGCATATGCAAACTATATTCATATCTGTTTGAGAATTGTGGAAAGAATACTGGTAACTGTACAAATTGATTCAAATTTGCTTCACATGCCACCTTATGGAGAAAGGATGGGTTAGTTCTCAGAGAAACTTTATCTCTGTGGAACATCAAATATGGAAACTTAGAAGAAAGTGCCTGTAATTCTGAAATTCTTCTGGCTGAGGTAACTGCTATTAGAAAAATTGTTTTCCGAGAGAAATATAAGGTCTGCAGTGACTGCAGGCTCAAATGGAGGTTCAGTCAAAGGTTGCACCATGACAGTAATGTCCTAAGGAGGAACTGGATCTCTGAATGGTGGAAGTAAAAGAAAGATCCCCCTTAAAAAGGTTTTAGTAACTTGTAAGGATACCAAGGAAGAGTCATTGTATCCAGTATGGAAATTGGATATAGCTGTCATCTGTACTTTGACTGTAGAATAACTAGAACATTTATCAAATAGATCCAACAGAAATTCTAAAACGCATGGCATGGGAGTGGAGAAAGGGTCTATTCCTTTAGAGGTAGCCCAAAGTAAAACATCTGCACCACTTGGTATGGTATGTTTTCTTTGTAGATGGCTTCTGAGTGGCCAAAACAATTCTGACTGTTGTTGGAAGCCTGGCATCTCTGGCTATGGTTAGAAGTGGAGAAACCATGCTGTTAATTTCATGGACTTCTGGTTCAGAGAAGGCAATGTGGATGGGTGAGACAGAAGAGCTGGATAACAATCTAACATCCATGGGGGATGCTAAAGCAGAGGCCAGAGAAAGGAGAACTATATTTGCCGGGGCGAGAGGGGAACAATGAGGATCACCTTGGCCTTGTACTGTCTTGCTTTCCTGAAAAAAATTTGTTAATTATGGGTAAAAGTGGGAATGCATAAAGGAGATCTAGAGGGTCAAACATGGCCTAGCATCTCTCAGTGACTGAACCTGTGGAAAGATCAGGACAAATTAACCCAGGACATGATTTGCTATGAGTAAGCATTGTGAAGACATCACCCACTGCCAAAGGCTCATAGTCTCTCAACTTAAGGAGTAAGAGAAGGTTCCTGCTTGTTTATTGATGTGCCATACTACCACCATATTGTCCACCTGTATGGAAATCACACCCTTGGAAGGGCATCCTGAAAAACCTACAATGCTAGGAGGACTGCCCTCATCGCCAAGACATTGAAAAGAAGGTTGGTCTCCGTTTGTGACCAGATACCTTGCAACATCCTCCTTTTGAAATGCCCCCCACCAACACTAGAAGGAAGGCATCAGTGGTTCTACTGCTGCTGGTGAATCTAGATGAAAATGACTTCCCTCAACAACTGAAGGAGATGTTATCCACCATGTCACATGTTGTTTGCAGAGGATGAATATTTTGGGCCACTGAAGTACTTCCATGTGATACTGGGTCTCTGGCACCCTTAGGATCAAAGAAGCCATAAGTCCCAGAAAACAGAATATAAGCCTTGCTGAGGTTAATGGGTGATAAAGAACTTGCATTGCCACTAGATGGAGTGAACAGATCCTATGTTGTGGGAAGCTTACTATATTCAAAGAAGTATTGAGGTGGCACCTTATAAATTCTATTTGCTCTGCAGGCTATAGAACGGCTTTTTGGGAGGTTTACTGTAATCCCTAAACCCAGTCACAGTTGGAGCATCAGATCCAGATGGTGTTTGAGAAGATGCTCTGAGGTAGCAGCTAGCAGCCAATCACTCAGCTGAGGAAAACTTGGATCCCAAGTAGTCACAAGTGCACTGCTACCACTGCCATATTATCTTGGTGAACACCCTGGGAGCTATGGTGAGACCAAAAGGCAGGGCTCTGAATAGATAATGATTGGCTCCAGCTGAAAAGGGAGAAATGTCCTGAATTGCTCCTCTACTTTCACATGACAGTAAGTGTCCATAAGATCTAGGGCACATCCAATCAGCCCTCCTCAACAAAAGTAAGATGGACTGAACCGTGACCACCCAGAATGCCATCTGAATTACAAACTGTGTGATACGACTTAGACCCAAATTGGTCTTAGGCCCCCTGTCTTTTTTGGCATTCAAAATCTTGAATAAGCTTCAGACTTTAATTGGTCCCAGGGAAACAGCTGGATGACACTTTTCTCTAGCAGCCTGAATATCTCTAATGCTGCAGTCAAGTCAAGGACCTTGTGAAAAGCCTCAAAGGCCAAAGCTGCAATCAGTTCCAAAAACCTGCTCCAATCCAAGGATGAAATTCTCAGCTCCAATTTGCCTATACCCCAAAGCCAAACTTACATCTGAGCTATTGAAAGCTGATGCACCAAGGGGTAGGGAAAGTGTCAACCCATCCCCTCAAGCCTTGGCACAGATGCTTTGGCTCTGAGTCCCTTCTCAAATAGACAACCTCATAGTCAAAAAAGAAAGGGATGTAGTCCTTGTGAAACTGACAAGGACTGTTGACACTGATGAAGATGCCTCAGTGCAAGCCAGAACCAAGGAAACCGGTGTCTAAATGGGATGAATTAGTACTGGAAAAAAAGAATGGTGGGTAAGTTATGCCAACACTTGGTGTGCCTGTAGGGGGCAGCACCGAGAGAACCCTAAGCTGAATCCATGTCTTGAGTAGACTTTACATCATTTTATGAACATATTATCTGTAATGCTCTGAGAAGACCTAGTGGATGAAGTCACTAAAGGTGGATGGGAATAGCACTTTTCTTGCAGTACAGAGGACTTTACCACCTCCAGCGAAAACTGGGCCCTAGAAAGATATGTACAGCACGGAGAAGCTGTTGGCTCTGAAGTACATGCTGCTTTACTGTCAGATCCAGTGACCTTTATCCCCCAAATGACTTCTCTTTTTTTTCTGTCAGACTTGGAGTGATCTTTATCCTTACCCTGATCCTTGGACTTAACCTTGTCAGTTTTATTCACAGGAGTTATAGATGCAGATCCAGCTGAAGAGGTTGCCCCTGTCTGTGGGGAAGGTAAACATTTAACTATTAGTTTCTCCCTCTTTGTTTGTAAAGCACTTGAACAAAAGGCTTTGCAAAACTGACAGTCTATTTCTAAATGAGCAGCACCCACACAGTAAATGCACTTTAGGTGTGATTCTTGTGGGGGCAATTTGTGCCCACACTCAACACATTTCTTGAAACTTTAGGACTCGTCATTACTCTACTGAGAGCTATCACTATGCCTAAAACACTAGTTATGACTTTAAAAGATGCAGAAAACTCAGAAAAGCACATAAAAAACTAGAATTCCTATTCACTAATCAACTACTGAAACTATTAATTGTTTGTTTGTGTCTTTCAGCTTTTCCCGGTTAGGGGTCGCCACAGCAGAACTCCGGTCCGCTAATGATTGGCAGTAGATTTTTACGTACTGGCTTGCCGGGCCTAACGCACAACCTTCAACGAAGGAACGCCCATTCACACATGTCGCTACACAGAAGACGCTCTAACTGAGAATCGAACGGGCAACGTCTAACTGTGAGGCGACATCGCTACCGCAGCACCACCACCGAACTATTAATAACTATTATAAATCCTATAAAAAACGATGCCACTACTAGCAATCCTAAAAGAGTAAATAAGTCTGTTAATATGCAGAAAATCTCTACAAAATTATATTTTAAAGAGCCACGTTCTCATTAGGGGGAGGAAATAGAAATTGTTATTCTACAGAATGAGATATCAAAAGCCCTTGTATACACATCTAACAACTTCAGGCAGCAAACAAGATCTGAGAGAAGGGAGTGTAGAGTTCAAGTAGGGGAGGAGTCACTGGTACCACAAAAGCTTCCAAGTCGGTGCCATGGTTGGATCCCATTGGATACAACCCCATATGTTGAATCAGATGAAAATAGACAACACTGGATCAAAGGTATTCACCCATATTATAAAACTTAAGCCACATTTAATACTTTTGTAGAAACCAACTCAGGAAAATGACAAGCACAAAAGAAATGACTATACAAAATTTTACAGAGTTACACCATGGGAACTAAATATGGGCAAGAAGGAAAGGTGTGGTTACATTTATTGCTAGAGATGCATAACTAGTATTAGAATCGTCATCATTAGATAAAGAACTCAATATGTTATCTTTAGAGAGCAGCAGGTGAATGAC
Organism: Protopterus annectens; assembly: GCF_019279795.1. Lineage (NCBI taxonomy): Eukaryota > Metazoa > Chordata > Ceratodontiformes > Protopteridae > Protopterus > Protopterus annectens. Next base: position 1,886,503,572 of record NC_056733.1, on the reverse strand, counting down.
AGACTCACAGTGGCTAATACAGGTTTCCTGTCACTGCATCAGTCTTACAAAGATTACACTAGATTTGATATCTTTTCACCGGTGAATACTCTGTGTTGGGAGAAAATGGAAGCTGATTACAGGCATCAGAAACGTAAGCATGGCTCTCAGACCCCCCACAAGATTCTGATTTTGGGTAAAGGTTTTCGGTCTAGGTGAAATGGCTAAGTTGACGGAAGAACACAGTGAGTTCACATTCAACTCTGCCAGATACATATATGGCCTAGGCCTAGATAGATTTTATAACACACAAGAACATTTAAATATATTAAAAAGGCGTGATACCACACCCACAAATAAAACTGAATGGAATCAGTAAAGCAAAAGGGCTCAAGATGAGAAAACATTGGAGATTTCTAAAAAGGAGTTATGTACTCACCATAACGTTCCATCTGAGTAGATACTTCATTTGTCTGCAACCTGTGGGTGTCAGATCCAATCTCGGATCCCATCCGGCAGCTTTCCAAGCTCCAAGATCCGAGCTCCTAGCTCCTCCCCCTACCCACAATCCCCTACTACTAACCACATTACCTCAGATCGTTTTTTTTGCCTCACCAACTTGAGACAGAAACCAACTCCGAGTGATCAGAAAATTCCCGACAGGTTCGGGGGATGGCAGGGGGGGTCGGTTGCAGACAAATGAAGTATCTACTCAGATGGAACATTATGGTGAGTACATAACTTCTTTATCTGAAGTAGTTACTTCATTTGATCTGCAACCTGTGGGACAGAGTCCCCAGCTAACCTACAAGAACCTGGGTGGTCCTTACGGAAGGATATTCCGAAGCACCACGGAGCCAAAAGAAGCCCTACTCCTGGAAATCATATCCAGCTTGTAATGAGAAATGAACGTATGAGATGAGGACCAGGTAGCTGCTGAACATATATCATCTACGGGAACCCTAGACCAAAAGGCTGTTGAGGTAGCTACAGATCTTGGGGAATGAGCACGGATGCCAACCGGAGCTGGCTTGCCAGACAAAGTGTATCCCAGCATAATGCACTGACAGATCCAATTTGCTACAGTCACTTTAGCAATTGCCTTGCCCATGGCTGACTTTGCATAAGAAACAAACAACTGGTCCGACTTGCGAAAATCTCTAGTCCTGTGCAAGTAAAAACGCAGTTGTCTGTGTACATCCAATTTGTGCAACGTGTATTCACCTTTGTTGTGAAAATTTGGGAAAAATACAGGAAGATTTATTGACTGATTAATATTTGATTCTGTAGCCACCTTAGGCAAGAAAGACGGATTAGTCCTGAGGGGCACACTATCCTTGTGAAAGATAAGGTACGGAGGTTTGATACACAGAGCTTGCAATTCTGAAACCCTTTTGGCTGAAGTAATAGCCACCAAGAAAGCCGTTTTCCAAGATAAGAACTTAAACGGAACCGAGGCCGCAGGCTCGAAAGGTGGTCTCGTCAAGGCTTGCATGACCAGAGTGAGATCCCACGATCCCACGGGGAAACCACAGTCTTTACAGGTGGTTTCAAAAGAAAAACGCCTCTTAAGAAGGTTTTGCACAACTTTGTAGATGCTAAGGAGCCTATGCCGTCCCCCACATGAAAATGGGAGATGGCCGCCAGCTGCACCTTAACCGTGGAGGCACTTGCTCCCTGCCTAAAAAGCAAAGAAAGGAAGTCCAGAATAGTTGGAATAGGGACAGTAAATGGATCCAAGTCTTTGTCTTTGGCCCAGATGGAGAAACGTTTCCATTTACTGTTGTAAAGTTTTCTGGTAGACGGTTTATGAGCCGCCACCAGAATGGCCTTAACGGGGGATGAGATACCGGGAGTCCTAGCCATTAATGGAACTGGATCAACCAAGCAGCAAGTTTGAGATTGACCAGGTTCGAGGTAGGGCATCCCGCTGGATGCGAGATTAGGTCTGGACTGGGATCCAGAATCTATGGAAGAGCCATACTGTGAGACCGTAGAAAGGGGAACCAGATCTGTCGAGGCCAGAATGGGGCTATGAGGATAACTCTGCTCCCCAACCGACAGGCTTTCTGGATGAGTTTCATCATGAGTGGGAGGGGGGGATAAGCATAAAGGAGTCCAGGGGCCAAGCATGGACTAGAGCATCTCTGGGGGTCTCTCCTCTGGGGGGAACTATCGCGAAGTACTCGCTGCATTTTGTGTTTAAAGGAGAAGCGAACAGATCGCAGCGAGGCTGACCCCATTTGTGGAAGATCTGCTTCGCAAAAGACAGATTCAGAGACCACTCGTATGGAGTGAGGAGCACCCGACTTAGCTTGTCCGCTAATATGTTGGACCGTCCCGGAATGTGCGTTGCTATCAGAAAACGGTTAGTGGAAATCGCCCATTCCCACACTCTCATGGCTTCTCGACACAAGGGATAAGATCTGGTCCCTCCTTGTTTGTTTATATACCAGACTACTGACATGTTGTCCGTCTGGATTGCAATAGTTCCCAGGGGAAGAAGGTCGTGGACAGCTTGCAACGCCAAAAGCACCGCCCTCATCTCTAGGACATTGATATGCAATGCGGTCTCTAGGGAAGTCCATGTGCCTTGAACGGATCTGCCTGAACAATGCTCCCCCCCACCCGAGGCGAGAAGCGTCCGTGGTCAACGTGGCTTCGACCGGGGGGATCACAAAGGGACTCCCTTCTCTGAGTTCCTGCGCATGTAACCACCACAGAAGGGAGTCCCTGCACACCCTGCTCAGGGGTATTGGCGTGCTTAACGGGTGGATCGACAGGGATCATTGGACTTGAAGGGTCCATTGTAATATGCACATTCGCAGATAGGCATGAAGAGAGAGACCGATCGCTGCTGACATAGACCCCAGTGCCCTCAGGACTAACTCTGCCGGAGGAGCAGGGCTCCCAAGAAGGGCTAACACCTGATACGACAAGCTGTTCAGCCTGACTGACGTTAGAACAACTCGGGAGATTCGTGTATCTAACCTGGCCCCTATGAATTCTAGGGCTTGAGTGGGGCACAGGCAGGATTTCTGCTCGTTCACTGAGATGCCTAGGTTGTGGGCCAGAGACGGAGCATAATCTCTCACCACACAGAGCTGATACCTATTGGTCGCGGTGAGGAGCCAGTCGTCTAGGTAGGGGAAGACCTGAATGCCCTGAAGTCTCAGGTGGGCTGCAACCACTGCCATGACCTTGGCGAACACTCTGGGGGCTGAGGTGAGGCCGAATGGAAGAACCCTGAATTGATAATGACTGGCTCCGAGCCGGAAGTGGAGAAACCTCCTGGATCGTCTGTCCATCAAGATGTGGTAATACGCATCCTTGAGGTCTAACGAGTACATCCAGTCGTTCTCCCGCAGAAGGGGGAGAATTGATTGGAGAAAGACCATCTGGAACTTTTCCTTGGGTATGAACAGGTTCAGAGCGGAAAGGTCTAAGATGGGTCTGAGGTCCCCCGTTTTCTTTGGCACCAAAAAGAACCTGGAGTAATAACCCAATCTGGACTGATCTGGGGGGACGGGCTGGATGGCTCTTTTTCTTAGCAGCTTTGAAATCTCCAAAGCCGCTGCCTCCCTCTGATCGGGTGGGACATCGGGGAGACGTCTGGGTTTGGGGGGTAGGTTTATGAATGGAATGGAGTATCCTCTGGATATGATCCGGAGCACCCATCAAACTGTTGTAAGGGACTCCCAGTTTGACAGGTGCTCCGACAACTGCCCCCTGACTGCCTCCAGAGAGGGACAGTCGGGCAAGCCCTCAGGGCTGTTGCGCGGGTCTGTCCAAGAAAGGTTTTCTAGACCTGAAGTTACGCGGCCCCCCTCTGCCTCTGGGCTGGCGTCCACCTTGTCCTCCTCTGCCTCTAGAGGACGAGTGGTCCGCAGCAGGATGGGATTGCTGAGACATACGGAACCACAACTTCTTTTCTCCCCTCTGATTCCTGGAGAAGGATCTTTGGGGATTACAGAAGCGGACTCCGACGGCAGACAGCGTCTTCCCGTCCTTTTCTTTTGGACCAGCGTGTCGCGAACAGTTTTGCCAAACAAGGCAGAACCGTCAAAAGGGGCGTTCGCGAAGGACGCCTTGAAGGGATCCGCAAAGTCGCAAAGACGGAGCCAGGAGAGACGTCGCAAGATGACCCCGGCTCCGCCAGCTCCAGCGGCTCCCTCCGTTGCATGGGAGAGAAGCCGCATAGATGTATTGGAGATGGATTTTAGAGTGGCCATTCGAGTCTCAAAAACCTTCTTGTCTGGGACCGACATGGACTCCGGGGGGCTGCAGCGTATTCCTTAATCAAGTCTCGCTGTAGCGTAATGGTATGTGCCATATAGTTCAGCGCCCTTATGGAAAAGGTCACTGAAGCAAACATCCGCTTCCCAATCCGGTCAAGCGCTCGAGATTCCTTATCCGGTGGGTGAACCGAAGAACTCTCCTGCGCGAGTTCTTTCTTGGTGGCCGCCGCCACCAACATGGCATCAACGGGGGTTCCTTTGGCCCAAGACGGTCTATCTGTGGGGGGACTGAGGACTTTATCTGGGCACCTAGGGATTGGCTCCACGGTGTCGGGCTCCTTCCACGCCCTGGTGGTAATTAAGTCCACCAGGGGGTCGGCCGGAGAGGACACCCAGGAGGTAGATGGGCCTGCCTCGAAGGCCTCCAGGAACACGGAGTCATCAAGGGAGGGTTTTTGGGCTGACCACCCCCCTCTGATATGCAACATTTCCATGATGTCTCCAAAGGAGACATCTTCAGGGGGTGACCTTGGGGAACCCTCCGTATCATCTAAGTCTGTGTCTGTGGTAACGGACTCGGGGGAGTCCAGGTGCCTCCTTTTGCACCGATGTTTCTGAGGGACCTCCTTGGTGGGGCTGTCTGAGGAGGGCTCATCAACGGGTTGTTGTTCCTCCGCGGGAACTAGCTGGAGGGCTTGGGCAGGCTGTCGCGATGGACGGATGATGGAAGGCAGACCCTCATACAGTGGGGGTATGGGTGGATCCGAAGCCCGGGTCGGGGATCTGGAGGACCTCGACAGTACCCACTCCACTACCTCAAAAGCCAAAGGAGAGCCACTCTCGCCAGCCTCTGAGAGCAATCTCCTCGGATCCGAGGAAGGGATCGGGGTCGGAGTTGATGCAGTCGGCGCCGAGGCAGAGGTGTGCTCCGACGCCAACAGCGCTGAAGACACAGCAACTCCCTCGGATCCGACGCTCAGCCCTCGGCCCCGAGAGCTCGGGTCTGATAAGCTCGAAGGTATAGTCGGCGTCGAAGAGACCACCGCTATCGGCGCCGACAACTCCCCGGGTCCAAATGGGCCTGGATCCAATGACTCCGAGACCTGAAAACGAGTCGGAGAAGGAGTGATCGGGGCAAATATGGGGGCCGCACTCCCCCCCCACAGGGAGGGGAGGCAAGAGCATCCCCATCTGCATTTGGGTCTGCAAGAACAGACGCATCATCCGATCCATATCCGCTTCGGAGATGCTTCGGGTCGACCTGGACAAAGTAATAGAGGCGGGCCGGGAGGGCCACCTCGAAGATCTCGATGGAGTCCTATCCTCCTCCGACGACGAGAAACAGGGCGAATGGCGCTGAGAGGAGGGGGATCCAGAGACCCTCGAGGGAGACTTGAGCACTTTCACTGGTGGAGCCGAAGGATGAGGTTCGGCCTGCCTTTTGTGGGACTTATGTCCTTCCTTATCCTTGTGCCTCTTCTCTCTAAGGGAAGAGGCACTAGTTTCCCCAGAGCTCAAACCCGAAGAGGGAGGTTGAGTCCCGGGTAGAGCTAAGGGGACAGATGGCGCCAAAGCTGCCGAAGCAGCTGCAGCCCGAACGGGAGAGGAAGAAGAAGCCGACTCCTGGGGGAGCTTTCCCGCCAGGATCAGCTTGTTCTTCCTATCCCGAAGTGCCCGGTTGTTAAAGGCCGCACAGATCTGGCAGGCCTCTGACAAATGGGCTGCCCCCAGGCACAAAACGCACTGAGTGTGGCCATCAGCTGGGGAAAGCTTGTGGCCACACTCAGTACATTTAGAAAAAACGGCCTTAGGCCCTTCAGACATTATTCACGCACACACCCAAACACTAGGAGGGGGAGGGGGAGTGAAGGTAAGCTAGCGATTAAAATTAACAAAAGGGACCAAAACTAGCACTAGGGGCAGAAAAAGGGGCTAGCACACACACACAACGACAACTTTTGTTGAAAAAAGTGGTTTAAAACAAGCAATGATCTCACCCAGCCAGGAGCTCTTCACAGGGAAGCTTCTTCAGCCGCGGCAAAAAACGATCTGAGGTAATGTGGTTAGTAGTAGGGGATTATGGCTAGGGGGAAGGAGCTCGGATCTTGGAGCTTGGAAAGCTGTCGGATCCGACACCCACAGGTTGCAGATCAAATGAAGTAACTACTTCAGATCCTACACTTAAAAGGTGTGGAATTTAGAGAATGGTGTAATATCCTATTTATTTATTAATTTTCAGTTGTTTGCTAGTATAAAATGCCTTAACCAAATACAGTGGAAATAAAGGGAAGTGGGTATTAGTAGGGAAGACATCAAACAAAATTTAAAAGTTAGAATCATGTACATAGTAACTGAACAATGAGATCAGAGTGTGAGCACATATTAAAATATGCTAAAGCAACTAAAAAAAAATAATACAGAACCCGAATAAGGAATTAACTGACAAGGAAAATGAATTAATGGTCCAGACCAAGAAGCAAATAAATGAGTAGCCGAATAAGGCCAATGATTTCAAAGTGGCAGCTCTTTTTAAAGCATAGTTTTTTAAAAATACCTTTTGATCACAGAAATGACTTGCACAGCAACTGAAACAAGAAAAGGTTGAAAGAGGAAAAAGGCAAATTAGTGTCTCTCTCTCAAAGGAACAGAATAACAAGAGAACCAGACAGAACAATTGAGATTTTTAGTAAGTATCATACAAAACTTTACAGCTAAGAAATAATCCAGATGCATATGCCTCCAGCCTTGAGGGGAAAAGAAGGGGACAGTCTGCTTTCACCTATAATTAAAGAGAAGATAAAGGTATAGTTAGTCACTCAGGCAACAAAGGAAGGAAAGCTCCAGGAAATGATGGACTCTTAATGGACTTCAGGAAGCTAGGAGGTGTCAAAACTACTAACATCTAACAGATTCGGATCAATGCAAATATACAATGGGCAGAAAGATTTTTGATAATACTAGAAAAACAGTATTAGAGACTACATTCAAAAATCTACTTCTTATTCTAAATTCAGCTAGAGAAAAAAATGAATAGGGTTTCATGGACTTTTTCAACAGAACTACTGAACAAATACAATTGCCACAAGAGTTTTAATGAATCGATAATAAAGTTATATAAAGAATAAGTTACGTACTCACCATAACGTTCCACCTGTGTTGTTGCTTCTTATTTGCTCTTCAATCTAAGAGATCGCTATGGGTTTCAGATCCAACGTGGCCTCATACCAAAGCTCCTCGCTCCAACATCTGAGGTCCTAAGGTCCTACCCTACCCATGATGTTCCTCTTCTCCAAACCCCACAGATTGAGTTTCCTGCACCATACTACATCACATAATCATAATTATCAAGTAAGTAGAAGTAAAACACCTACAGACAATAGGATAAGTCATGCAGGAATACTTCAGCAGCTCAAAACAGTACATAAGTATCTCTCCAAACATTTCCGTTAGGTCCTTCAAAAGGCAGGGGGGGGGGACAGAGGGAAGGTTGAAGAGCAAATGAGAGGCAACAACACAGATGGAAGGTTATGGTGAGTACGTAACTTCTTTACCTGATGTTGTTGCCTTCATTTGCTCTTCAACCTATAGGACAGAGTCCCCAGCTACAGAAAGAACTTGGGTGGTCCTCAAGGAAGGATATTCCAGAGCACTGTGAAAATAGGTGAAGGCTGCCAGCCTAGCTAGATAGAAGTTTGTAGATAATTCTGTAAATATTAATGTAAGCCACAGGCTTGTTCTCTTAAATGTGAAAAAGACTGTATTAGATGTTGAACTGGAAAAGATGTAACAACAGCGCACTCTGCTGTAAGAAAGCTGATAAGTCAAGCACTGTGAAATTCTTTGATCTAAAACTCAGAGTCAAGATGTCTAGAGGGAGGCATTCTGGCTATTGTTTAGAGACCAGAGTTAATTGCTAGAATTTGCATACATAAATTCTTTTATTTCTCTGGCTTCCTGACCAGCTGCAAGATCAAAAGGGCTATTAACCTGGGTTTCTGTTAGCCTGGGAACCAGAAAGAAATTATGTAATCTGAAATGAATCAGGGGTACTGTGTTATCAATTTAAGGACAGACAGACTCAGAGCATTTGGCATTTGTCTTCAGAAAATCCAACATCACCAGCACTGCTTTGCTCTATATGCAAGTTTATTGTAGAACTGTGTTTTCTCTTAGATATATAGGAAGATAAGTTTAGTTTTTTTTCTGTATTGATGTCAGAACTATTCTACTGTATTATTTTAAGCATTTTTCCTGTGATCTCTGAACTCTTGACTAGCACTGTGTAGTAAGAAGTATTGTTGTGTGTGTTTTATGTATTATTAAATATTTTTAAACCTTTCAGCTGTGGCTGTTTTGTGTAAAGATAATGTAAGTTCTAGAGTACTCTGCATGTATATATTGATACTGTAACTAAGCCACTCCAATAAGCCTTGCTGTTCAGTTACAGTTACCATTTGGATAATAATATTACACATTAATAATAGGACACCCTTTGTTAAGGGCCTTTTCAATAGCTGATATTAGTGGGTAGTGGCAACTGGTACTACCTTTTAGACTGGGCAGAAAGGGGTCACAGCCGGAGAAACCTGTGACAGCCTTGCCCAAAAGTGTCTGTATGTTTGTTTGTTTGTGTGTGTGTGTGTGTGTGTGTGTGTGTGTGTGTGTGTGTGTGTGTGTGTGTGTGTGTGTGTGTGTCAGCTATTTGGGCAGGGACACAAAGCACTGGTTGGACACAGAGGGTGCTGGAGGTTTTAGCTTGCCCACTAGGCTGAGATCTGGACCCTATAGCTGTGCCAGTGGGGAGTCTTATTGGGGATCTGAAGAGAAAGCGAGAAACCAGCCCCAAGCTGTCTGTGATCTGTGTGTGTGTGTTCTTAAGGGAAATTGTACTTTACTGTGAGTGTATTTATCCTCCCCTACATGGATGCCCCTCACTGGTGTTAGTGGTGAGGATTGATGCTCCTTGATTGCTGGGCCAGTGCACAGGCATCACTAGCACATCATAACCAAAGGATGCCCTGCTCCCGGAAATAAAGTCTAGTTTATAATGGGAAACAAAGGTATGATGGTTTGACCAAGTAGCAGCTGCACACATCTCATCAATGGGAAGTTTTGACTAGAAGACTGAAGAGGTGGAAACAGACCTAGAAGAAAGGGCCTTTATATGACATCGTAAGGGGATGCCCTTTGTGGAATACTCAAATTTGATGCAACTAGTAATCTAATGAGCCAAGGTAACCTAGGAAACTGGTTTACCCAACTTGGACTTGGAAAAAGAAATGGAAAGTTGGTCAGATTTCCTAAAAGTTTTGGTTCTATCCAAACAGAAGCGGAGTTGTCTACGTACATTCAATGTATGAAGCGGACACTCTCCCTGGTTTTGAAAATTAGGGAAGAATACAGGCAAGACTGATAACTTGGTTTAAGTTAGCTCAGAAGCAACCTTGGTTAGAAAGGAAGGGTTGGTGCAGAAAGTAACTCTGTCCTTGTGAGAAATCAAATATGGAGGCTTGCATGACAAAGCCTGTAATTCAGATACTCCTTTGGATGAAGTAATAGCCACCAAGAAAATGGTTTCAGGTCAGAAACTGAAAATCTACCTTAGCTGAAGGTTCGAAGGGGGAACAGACTAAAGCCTGTAAAACCAAGGAAAGATCCCAGGGATGTGCAGATTCCTTAACAGGCAGACAAAGGAGAAAGATACCTTTTAAGAAAGCCTTGCACAATTTGGATGAAGCTAGAGAGCAAGAATTTCCCCTGTGTGAAAACTGGAAAGGGCAGCCAGTTGCAATTTCACCACTGAAAAATTAGCCCGTTACAAAAAATATATGCCATTAATAAAAAATGAGTAATTCCACCCAAAAGTGGTCAAAATAAATCCAATAAAATAAAAACCACTGCAGGTAGTAGAATGACTAAGAAAGTTTTAGGGTATCAAGTTTATTCTTCACTTGTGTCTTAAAAAAAGACTGAGTTCATCAGAACAATGATGAGGGATCAAGGGACCTCCTCGGTGGGATGCTCCAGAGAGGTACCGAAGACTCCAAGGGTTCCAAGAGGGAAGTAGACTGGAAGCACTTTTAGGCAGGCTGTCCCGCAGGAGAAAGAATAGATGTCTCAGACACCAAAGCTGCTGGAGGGGGGCCGGGCTCCCAAGCAGGTAGAGTCGAGACTCTTATGGGTACAAACAGAACCTCCACTGGAGCCAAAGCTGTTGACGGGGAAGCTCCACGAATCCCAACTACCCCTGGATCCAAGTGAGAAGTCAGAACCAAGCTATCAAACACCAAAGCCCCATGGGGAAGAGACAGCTCCGAAAGTTTCATAGCTAATGTCAACCCCTCGGAACCAACGCCAACCTCCGAAACAGTCACAGCCAGGTGAGTCAGGGAGACAGTCGGAGTCAAAATAACCATACCCATTGGCTCCGAAAATTCGACTCCAGGAAGGCTCGGACTCGATAACTCCGAAACCTGAGGTTGGATCGGAGAAGTAGGGATATGTGTAAAGGTAGGAGAATTGCTCACAGATCCAGGAGGAGATGAACAGGCAAGATCCCCAGCTGGATTTGTGCCTTGAGAAATGTAACCATCATGCTGTCCACCTCAGCTTTGGGAAGACCTAAAGGAAGAAGCAACCAAAGCAGTCCTGGAATTGGGCCTGGGTTGCTGCAGGAGAGGGGACTAGGGTCTGGGTGTCACAGCTCCAGGGAGAAACTTCAGTTTGGATGCAGACGGAAGGTCTGCATGAGTACAGAAGCCAAAGTGCTCAGCTCTAAAGGGCTGAAAGTTTTGGCGAAGGTTCCCCTGAGTGACAGGATCTACTGGTGGATCTATTCTGCTCCTTATGTTTTTTAGCAGGAGTTTGAGCCCCTGAAATGGATGGAGTCGCTGACAATGAAAAGCTACGTAGAACGCCTTTGAATATCAGCACACACACACACACACACACACACACACACACACACACACACACACACACACACACACACAGTTAAACCCAAGAACAGAACCTTAGATAAGTTAAACTCTAAAGGAGAATATTTATATATATATATATATATATATATATATATATGAATCTACTTCAACTGAACTAAAACTCATTTGACTAACATCCATTTGGCCGACACCCAACTGATCTAAATTTCATTTGACCTAAAACTCATTTGACTGACTCCCATTTCACCGACATTTAAGACATACACTTGTGGGTTTTCCTTAACCTGTGACTTCCTTGTGATAAAAAGAATTAATGTAACTTATAGTGCTGACTGTTAGAATTCCGATAATCATGTAGAAAGTGGTGTTGTAGTGTTTCTAAATGTGGGTTTTTCTACTTACATTTTTATGTGATGTATCTAAAGTAATTTGGCGAATGTTTTGTGCATTCCCAGCAGTACTGACAGTGTGTAGAGTACTGTAAGGCAAGTTAAAGCTTTATGCCCTTTTCCCCACTGTAGTGCAATCCTGGAGTTAGTATATATAATAAGGGGGTTACAGCCCCCCACATTGGGGGTTGTGGGGGGCATAGCGTCCTACCTTGTTTGGTTGTACATTGTCCTGTTTCTGTTATTAGGGTTAGTAAGTAGTTTTTAAATTCTGGAAAGGGTTAGTTATTGGTGTGCTTGTCTATGGTTTAAGATTAATATGTTAAAATTCAGCATTGTAAGCGGTTGGTGAAATGGAAGTCAGTCAAATGAGTTTTAGGTCAAATGAAATTTAGGTCAATGGGAGTCAGTCAAATGAGTTTTAGGTCAAATGAAATTTAGGTCAATTGGGTTTCGGTCAATGGGTGCCAGTCATTAAATGAGTTTTAGGTCAAGTGAAGTAGACCCATAAATATATATATATATATATATATATATATATATATATATATATATATATATATATATATATATATATATCTCGCTATAAGCAGGTAGAAAAAGGAGTAGGGAAAGGAAGGGGAAGCATGAGACAAAAACTCTACACTAAAATACTGCTACATGGAAGAAAGAGAAGACTGGCAGGAGGGTAAAGCAACTTCTTTAAAAGTATATACAGACAGACAAAAAAGATTCACTGACTCACTGAAAACAAGTCCAAAGGGCCCAGAGTGTGAGATACCCAATGCTAAGCGAAGCATGGCAAACGAGATCTGCGGGATTTGGAGGGCAGGAACATCATGCATAAGGGAGGAGCTCAGATGTTGCAGCCTGGAGCTTTGGTATGCAGCCGAGATGGATCCGATGCGCAGATCCTAAACTCACAGATATCTCACAGGATGAAGAGCAAATGAAGGCAACACTATCAGAGTCACCTTTAGCAAAGGTTAAGAAAGGTGGAAGCTTGCCAGAGGAGTTCTGCTGTCTCTCTTTACAAGACTAACACCAGGGGTTGTCCTATAAAGCCATAACTCTTCAGTACAACACTTGGCCAGTTTGATAACAACATCAGATAAAGATTGGTATAACAGGGCAGGGAAGCAACAGAAGGTTGTCATGCTTGCTCAAAATGTTCTACTACACATGTAATGAGTTCAGAAACTGACATGCCAGACATTTTTCAAAGTCTGCACAAATTTCAAAAATATTCAGGGTACTAGGTACAGTAAACTAAAACAAAACACAATGCAATAAAATTGCATCTAGACACAGACATTCGTTCATACATTTCCCTATTTATTGAGTCATACCAAGTTAAAATATTATGATCTCATTCAGATGCTCAACCTGTCTCATTAACACAGAAAACAACTACAGAAATTTTTTAAATAAAACGGAAATGACAAACTGTGATGGCTCTGGACCACAAAGCCCATACAAAAATGTTTCTAATTCATAGTAAGCCATAGTCAAACCTTTCTACCCCCACTACCAAACAAAGAGAAAGAAAGAAAATTGTTGGAGACTAATACAAAATTGTATAATTCATTTGGGACAACAAACATGAAAGGGTGTTGTAGGATAAGCTGAGGATGCCAATGTAAATGGGTGGGTTGGGAGTTCCAGACAAGCAGTTTAAAGCAACATGTTTATAACTGGATTAATATAATTCTAAATGCAAAGAAGCACACATACACAAGGAGTGGGTCCACAGAACTCAGACAAACTGACGTTTTGGAGTTACTGAGATGGAGAAGGTAGCAATAACACATTCCTAGATCAGATGGGGAAGCAGCCAGAGACAATACAATAAGAAAATAATTGGTGCAAGAAATCTTGTCCATAGCCATGGTCCCCAGAGATAAGAGACTGAATAATATAACAGCAATATGAAAAAAAAAAAAAAACACGCTGACGTGTCTGGAGAAGCTGCAACAAGCAGATGGCAATCTTCCTTGGAAATGGGCAAGAATGATCTACAACTTACAAGAAGGGAATAGAGTAAAATTTTTTGACTTACAGACAAAATACTCACAAACTGTAAATATCAAGACACAGGTGGAGCAACCACCACAGCAGGCAGAATTATAGTACAGCCCAGGATTCTCACAATAAAATTGAGAGGACTGTTAAAAAGAAGGTATAAAACAAAGTACAGTTGTGTATACTTACCATAAATGTAGATGTTCGAGTGTATTCACTGTTGCAGTCATTACATTTGGGTAATCTGCTGGCAGGTTGCCCTGTCGGCCTGAATAACAAAGTCTTGGGTCCTGCGTCGGTTGCTGTCTCCTCTTCCATGACGTCAGGTCGTCAGGGGTATAAAACATGCAGTCGACGCCATTTTATTCAGTTTTTCTTGCCCCAGATGTCAGGTGCCCCCCAAATGGGGAGCAAAAATATATATATATAAATAAACAGTAAATATATAATTGTACTTTTAGAAACATAAACTTTACCTTCAACTAAAAAGCAAACACACCACAAAAGGCTTTTGAGTATAGTGAAGGAAAGAAAAGGTATAGAAAGGGGGATGGCGGGTGGGTAACCCGGACTGCAACAGTGAATACACTCGAACATCTACATTTATGGTAAGTGTACACAACTGTGCTATATTCTTCATGTTTCACTGTTGCAGTCATTACATTTGGATAGAATCCCAAAGCTATGGATGGAAGGATGGAACTAAACAGCATTAGGAGCGGCTATAAGGCCCTGCAGGACTGCAGTGGCAAAGCCTACCCTGGATTTGGAGAAGAGAGGTAAATGATAATGCTTTATGAAGGTATGAACTGAACTCCAAGTAGCAGCTTCTAGAATGTCTTTGGTTGGGACCCCTCCGAGAAAAGCTGCTGAAGCAGAGGCAGCCCTGGTGGAATGTAATCTGATGCCCTTGGGCACCGGTGTACCAAGGTACAAATAGCAGAAATGAATGCAGTGGCTTATCCATTTAGAAATAGTCTGCTTTGATATACCCTTCCCCTCTAACCCTGCAGCAAATGCTACCAGTAGTTGCTCTAACTTTCTTAGAGATTTGGTCCTATTTAAGTAGAATCTTAGTTGTCTGTGTACATCCAATGAATGCAGAATCCGCTCCCCCTTGTTCTGCAGATTTGGGTAAAATGTTGGCAGGTGAATGGTCTGGTTAAGAGTCACACTGGATACCACCTTAGGCATAAAGGAAGGGTTGGTCCTGAGGGACACCCTGTCCGGGTAAAATATAATAAAAGGCGCCACTGCCATGAGAGCCTGTAGTTCTGAAACCCTTTTTGCTGAAGTGACTGCCAAAAGGAAAGCTGTTTTCCACGATAGAAATTTTATATCCGCAGTAGCTGCTGGTTCAAAAGGAGGCAGGGTGAGTTTTTCCAGCACAAAACTGAGGTCCCATGCAGGAGTTGGTGCTCTTCTGGGTGGCCTTAAGTTTTTGACCCCTCTAAGATACTGTTTAAGCAGTGGATGAGAAAATAGGGGACGCTCTGTGTTGTAATGAACCGAGATGGCAGAGGCATGGATTTTTATTGAAGAAAAAGATAGGCCCTTGTCAAGCATCTCAGTCAAATATTGTAAAATCTTAGGAATATTGGGCTTTGCTGTGTCTATTCCTTGTGCTTGGTTACAAGCACAGAATCTCTTCCATTTATCAGCATAAGATTTTCTAGTACAAGGCCTTCTGGCTTCCAAGATGACATGCATCACATATTTACTGAAAGGTGGTGTTTGAATAATTAGTTGATTAGCCATGCTGCAAGATTCAGAGTTTGGAGCTGAGTGTGCAGAATTTGCAGAATTTGATAGTTCTGCTGAACCAGTAGATGAGGTATTTGAGACAAGTACCATGGAGGAAGGTGAGACATATTCCTTAGAAGCAGGTACCAGTGCTGGTGAGGCCAGTCCAGAGCAAATAGGATCATTTTTGTTTTTTCCTGTCTGACTTTCAGTAAGACATTGGAGAGTAGAGGCAGAGGGGGAAAGGCATAGACTGATAGGTTTTTCCAGCTGAAGGATAGAGCATCCACTTTCCATGCTTTTTTGTGATGAGTTCTTGTGAAGAATTTGTCCAAATGATAATTTTGGGGAGAGGCAAATAGATCTATGTATGGGCTCCCCCATTTCTGTGTTAACATACTGAAGATTTGTGGATCCAGTTTCCATTTGTGCGGGTCCATAAGATTTCTGCTTAGGTCGTCTCCCAGAGTATTTTGCTTTCCTGGCAGGAATTGAGCTTGAAGATGTATTTGTTAAGTCAAGGCTGTGTTCCACAAAGACATGGCTAGTCTGCAAAGGGGGTAGAAATGTGTACCCCCCATGCTTATGTACCACATAACTGTGGTGTTGTCTGTCTTTATCAGTAGTTGTCCTGGATGAAGTAAGCCCTTGAAGGCTGTCAGAGCATTCTGAACAGCTAGCATCTCTTTCTAGTTGATATGCAGATGCATTTGGTTTGGGCTCCATTTGCCCTGAATGCATATCCCTGCCAGGTAGGCCCCCTAGCATAGTCTGATGCGTCTGTAGTTAGGATTTGGGTGGCAGGGGGGAGAGTGAATGACAGTCCCTTGTTTTGGTGACATGTCTCTGCCCACCAAAGAAACTCCTATTGTAGGCAGGGAATGAGAGGAATCATTGTTTCCAGGCTGTGACAATGTTGACTCCATAAACTTTTCAGGTACCACTGAAGTTTCCTCATATGCAGTCTCGCATATGGAATTAGTAGGATGCAGGATGCCATGAACCCCAAAGCCTGCAGAATTTGTCTTGCAGATAACTGGGTTTTTGTTGCCATTTGTTTGAAGTATGTTGTCAGTTGCCTTTGTTTATCTGGCATGAGGTAAGCCATCTGGGCAGTTGTATTCAAGCTTGCACCCAGGAATGTAATTATTTGAGAGGGTACCAGTTGTGATTTCTTTTCGTTTATGGTGTACCCTAGGCATGCTAGAAACCTTTTTACAAACGCCAGATGCTGAAGAAGAATGTCCTTGTCCTCTGCTTGAATGAGACAATCATCCAGATAAGGATAAATTTGTATGCTTCTTTGTCTGCAGAATGCAATTACTGGTGCCAGGCACTTTGTAAAGATAAGCCAAAGGGCAGTGCAGAGAATTGGTAATGCAAAAAACTTGCTTTGAAGCGGAGGTATCTTCTGCCGGATTCCCTTATTGGGATATGCAGGTATGCCTCCTTTAAGTCTAGAGTTACTAACCAAGCATTCCTGCCTAGCATAGGCAGTAGCTGTTGTAAAGTCAGCATTTTGAATTTTGGAATGTCCAGGAATGTGTTCAGAGTCAATAAGTCCAGTACTGGACACCATGAATTGTATTTTCTGGGTACCAGGAAAAGTCTCTAATAAAAACCTTGTCCTTTTTCCTTTTCTGGCACTGGTTGAACAGCCCCCATATCCATGAGGGACATGACTTGTTTCTGGTTCTCTGCCCACTGATTTTGTGGCAGATCCGGCCATCCGTTTGGAATTGGCAAAGAATGGAAATGAAATCTGTACCCAGGGGATAATATGTTTAATACCCACTTGTCCTGGGTAATTAACTGCCAATTTTGAGCATGAAGTGCTAGTTTTCCCCCAAGGGGGCTGCCAAAAGATAAGTGCTTGGTGATGGTAGAGGAAAGTCATTGAGACTGCTTACTGTAGGGTTGTGCTTTGTTTCTTCCAGATTTGGAGGTGGAGGCACCCCACTGCTTTGACCTGTAAAAACCCTGTGATTGGTATCTGGAGCCTTTTGAGTGCCTGGATTTGCCGAGTGGCTCTCTGTTGGACACAGGAAAGGACCAATTTTTAGTAGCCAGTGCCTACTGAACCTGGGTGGCTGTACTTGCAAGAAATCAGTTTGCAAAGATTTAGCTTTGTTTCCCATTTTCTTTAAAACCTCTTCTGCCTTATTACCAAACAGAGCTATCATGCTGCAAAGGGGCATCCAACAATTTCACTTTAACATGATCAGGCAGATTTTGCTCCTTGAGCCAGGCATGCCTTCTAATCACAGATCCAGTAACGGTGGCCCTACAAGAGGCCACCAAAGAATCAAAACCACATTGCAAAGTATGCTTTGCAACCTGTTCTGCTGAATGCAATAATTCCTGTAACTCTATTTTCCACACAATCAGAAATCAACATAATTTTCTGTTTCAGTAAGCCCATAACATGCTGTTGATATTTAAGCATATGAAACTGGCAGTTTAAGGCCCTGATTGCCAAGGTTGCAGACGTATAAACCTTCTTGCCCCATCTATCCAGCGCCATGGAATCTCTATCAGAAGGGGTTGGATATTTGGCTGTAGAGGCCTTTACACCCTTGAGACCCTGAGAAATAGTCTCAGGATCAGCAGCAGGATTTTTGAAAAGAAATTTGTGGGAGTCAGGAACCCTGTAATATCTGTCTGGCTTACTAGGAGCCGGAGGCAGGGAATCAGGAGCCATGCTTGATTCTGAAAACACATCATCAACAATGTCTAATACATGAGGTATTGCCTAAGGCCTATGCTGAGGAAGAAGAAGGAAATCCCTAAGCCTCTTTTTTGATTCAGAGAAGTCCTGACTCTCCCAGTGAAAATGTTCCCTTAAAGTATGTAAAGTCTCTCCAAAAGAGTAATCCTCAGGAGGAGATGCAGATGGGATGGATTCCTCTGCATCAGAATCCTCATAGGGTGGAATAGAAAATTCCTGATCAGAAGAGGAATCAGAAGAAATGGAAACCTGATCTGAAGATTCATAATCAGTGCCTTGCCTAGGACTCTTAGCGGGGGGGGTGGGAACCCCTGATCAAGGTAATTAAATCCCCAGCCATTTTGATCATCTGTTTTTTAGGAATAGGGGCCTGAGCACGTGGCTCATGCGTAAGTTTATTTAGACATAGAAGATGTTTTTTACCTTGTTTTGTTGCTGGCGTCGGTTTAATATAAAAATGTTGAGGCCTGAAAACACCCTCAGAAGCCAGTGCCTGCTCAGCAGCTCTGGACCCATCCAAGGGAGAGACATTCATGGGTTCAATACTCTGAGAATCTCGTGGCATACCGGACTCCGAATGGGTCTCGATAGAAGCCTGCGACTCAAAAGTAGCAGGTATCAGGGGCTGCGAAAGTGCCTCACTGAGTACCGGCGAACTGGCGACTGGCTTAAGAGAAGCTTCGTCAGTTTTGGACCTCGACGGTCTGTCTCTGTCTTTTTCTTTGCGTTTTTTCTGAACTCTGGTAGTCGGATTGCTAACCAACGACATTTCAGGATAATTAAATCTCGAAGCAAAAATATACAGACGCTTAATAGTGCGTTGGTTAAATCTAGCACAAAACCGAGAGCAAGGAACGTTGTGATCAGGGCCTAGGCAAGGAATACAGTACAAATGAAAATCCTTATGAGGTATTTGCTTCCCACAAGTAATGCAAATATTAACTTTTACTGACATTGGTAAGGAGCAAGAAAAAGTTTCCCCAACGGAGTACTTAGCTTTACTTTGAAAACTTCGGTTCTGAAACCCGAATACGAAAATTTCAGGAGTCGGCCGACCGGCACTTGCAAACTGCTTCTGCTTCAGGCACCGTGCGGCAAGAAAGACTGAATAAAATGGCGTCGGCTGCATGTTTTATACCCCTGACAACCTGACGTCATGGAAGAGGGACAGCAACTGACGCAGGACCCAAGACTTTGTTATTAAGGCCGACTGAGGGCAACCTGCCAGCAGATTACCCAAATGTAATGACTGCAACAGTGAAACACGAAGAACATCAGAAGAGATTTGGAGAGACCGTAGTAAAGGTTAGGCAAAAATGGAAACCAAGCTTGTTAGAGAAATCATTTAAGAAACATGGGAAATTATCGCAACCAAATCCAGGAGATTTAGAAATTTTGCTTGGAAAATGTCTGAACAAATATTTCTATACCCCAAGAAGATTGAGAAAAATATTACCAAACACAAATGATA
This sequence comes from Protopterus annectens, assembly GCF_019279795.1. NCBI lineage: Eukaryota > Metazoa > Chordata > Ceratodontiformes > Protopteridae > Protopterus > Protopterus annectens. The sequence continues at coordinate 1,886,484,061 of NC_056733.1, read as the reverse complement.
TTTATTGAGGGGGGGGATATATGGAGGGGCAAAGTTAACTTGGGAACATACCTTCTGGAAGTATACCGATTTACTGAGTTGAAGCCTTTCAAGCAGTCTGTGCAGAAATTCTTGAGAAGAGATCTTTGCGAAAAAAAACTGAATTAACAAAAACTCTTTCTGAATCACAATAGAGAGCAATATTGTTATATAAGAACAATAAAGCCTCGTATATGTTAGTTTTTAGCAAAAGCAATAAAAAAAAAAAAAAAAAAAAAAAAAAAAAAAAAAAAAAATCAGTGGATTTTTCTTTGTGGACTCAATAAAAAAATCAGCCTAAAACAGAAATTGAGACCATCCCCCCTGGATTTATTACAATCTTCCTTGGAAAAAAATACTGGTAACAGAAAACAAGCACATCTGAGATAAATATTGCCTGAAGTATGTGAGTAAGTGGCTCCTTTGCTGTTTTCAAGAGGAAAAAGAAAACACCTAGTAAGCAATGAGAGACAGTCTGGTGGAAATCAACAGACCAGTTTGTATACAAAGAGATGACATAGCAAGGAAGAATTTGTAGAAATAATGGATATAGAACATACCCTGGGAAATGGAAACAGTTAATTTAATTCTGATACAACTGTGATGTAAAACAATGTATTTAAAAAGATTGTATATTGTATGTTTATTTCTTGTGGGAAAATTAACTCTAACTTGTTTGAAGGTTTTTTAATAAAGGTTGACTTGTTAAAGTAGTAGTAAGTATAAATGTATGTTCCATCTACAGACCACCTCCAGCAACCATCCCTGTCTTTTAATACTCTCTTAGCCTTTCAACTTGATCCATAAAGACAACCTTATTGTGCAAAAAGATTTTAACCTAGACAGTCCAGTACTTCTGAGAGCAAACCACATCTCTATAGCAATCTGTACTATCTCTCAACTAATCACTGTTCCTACAAACTACAACACCCTTCAATTCAAAACCTTCCTTACTGATCTAGTACTAAAAATCTTCCCACAGAAATGTCCATCCCCTCAAATTCTCCAAGACACCATATGAAACCAGCCCCCCTTTCATTGGTAATTATTCCTTTAAAAAAAATCTATCACTATTAACTGAATTTCGACAGTTCTCCATAGAGACTTTGCTGACAACCACCCTTCAAATCTTGACTAAATAGCACTTTATTTCATAACTAAAGCCAACAGAACCTTTCAGTTCTTCATTTCCTTATGAATACTGATTCAAACCCTCTACCCTTCTAAAAATGCAGAATACGTGGAAACTACTGTTTATGGCATGCCCAAGATCTCAAGCTCCAAATGTACGAAAGGAAATATCCACAAACCCTCAAACTCTCACTATCAACTTCTTTACAAAATCCTTCAAAACCAGACTACATTAGCCATCAAACCCACCATGTCAAACTACTACAGGAGCAAACAACATTAAACAAACCTAAACTACACTGGTGCAAAATATTAAAAAAAATCTGACTGGCCAAAATAAACATAACCAACAAAATCTTTAAAGACTCTACTGCTAACCTTCTTTCTGTTTCTAAACAGCAGAAATATTAAAGAAAACTTCTTTAGCTGTCCTTCCTCTGCAGCTCACCTAGTGAACCTACCCACAACCTGACTTCTCCTCAACCAATCACCCATATCTAAAAATCCCTCTGACGACAGAATACAAATGTGAAGTACTTGAGACTGAGGATCTGTGGTCAGCCACTGCAAACCTGTTTCAACAGTAGTCCCCCAAGGGGAGCCTGCTTCCTGCAGACAGCATATATGGGTGTGCACATTTTCTAGTTAAAAGGGAAACTGCTATTCATAAAAAGCAAGTATGCATGTCAGCTGTCAGGACTACAAGACAAAACACAAGATGGCTTCTAAAATGACAGTTTGCTTGGTCAGCTCTCTCCACCAATGAAGGGGGGGATGAGTGAGCCAACTAGCAAAAAAGTACAGTTTTGTACCTACCATAAATGTAGATGTTCGAGTGTTCACACTGCTGCAGTCATCACACTTGGGTTATCTGCCATCAGGCGGTCCCCGCAGTCGGCCCGAGTTCCAAAGTCTTGGTCCGGCGTCAGTTACTGTCGCTTCTTCCCTGACGTCAGTGCAACAGGTGTATAAAAGAGGCAGCCGACGCCATTTTCTTCAGTTTTTCTTGTCCTAGATGTCAGGTGCCCCCAAATAGGAAGCCAATACATAATCCTAAGTAAATTACATAAATAGAAAACAATAGCTACAGCTGTAAGCAAATACACCATATAGAAATACATCTTAGAGATTGTATAAACAGGGAGCTATAGATAAAACCCAGGTAAAAAGAGGGGAAGGTGGGAGGGTAACCTGGACTGCAGCAGTGTGAACACTCGAACATCTACATTTATGGTAGGTACAAAACTGTACTATGTTCATCGTGTTACACTGCTGCAGTCATCACACTTGGGTTGAATCCCAAAGTTAAGGCTGGGCGGTTGGTACTAAACAGGGTTTGGAGAAGCTAGTGGGCCCTGCAAAACTGCAGTGGCAAAGCCAGCTCTGGTTTTTGAGTATAGAGGTAAGTGGTAGTGCTTGGTGAAGGTATGCACTGAACTCCAAGTTGCAGCTTCCAAAATATCCTTGGTTGGTACCCCTCTGAGGAAGGCTGCTGATGTTGCTGTAGCCCTGGTGGAATGAGGCCTAATGTTACCAGGTACCGGTTTCCCATGGTGTGTGTAGTAGAAATGGATACAATGTCCTATCCATTTTGAAATGGTCTGTTTTGATATAGGCTTTCCTTGAGATCTTGCAGCATAGGATGCAAAGAGCTGATCAGATTTTCTGAAAACCTTTTTTTTATCCAAGCAGTAACGTAATTGCCTGTGAATGTCCAAAGAGTGTAGGGGCCTTTCCCCTTTATTCTGGGGGTTTGGATAAAAGGTGGGTAAATAAATGGTTTGGTTTAGAGCCACACTGGATACTACCTTTGACATAAAGGAAGGGTTAGTTCGTAAAGAGACCGTCTTGATGAAAAATGACGAAAGGCTCCACTGCCATTAGGGCCTGTAGCTCTGAGACTCTTCGTGCTGAAGTTATTGCTAGGTGCAGGGTAGTTTTCCATGATAAAAACTGTAAATCAGCTGAAAAGGCACGAAGGGCGGTAGTGTAAGTTTTTCCAAAACAAAATTGAGGTCCCAAGTTGGTGTTGGTGCTCTTCGGGGCGGTCTTATGTTCTTAGCCCCTCTGAGGTACTGTCTTAATAATGGATGTGAAAAAATAGGAGGATCCGTGTTGCAATGAGCTGAAATAGCTGAAGCGTGGATCTTTATAGATGAAAAGGAAAGGCCTTTGTGCAACATCTCAGTTAAATATTGCAGAATCTGAGGAATATTTGGGACAAGAGGATTTTGGCCTTTAGCCTGGTTCCAGGTGCAGAATCTTTTCCATTTGTCCGAATAGGTTTTCCTGGTGCTGGGTCTCCTGGCCTCCAGAATGACATCCATAACAGCTGTAGAGAGAAGTGTTGACTGGTTGTTTAGATAATCTGCCATGCAGCCAGATTTAAAGTCTTGAGCTGGCTGTGTAGAATCTGATTGTTTTGCTGAGTCAGCAAGTGAGGAATTTGAGGTAAAATCCATGGTGGGCCTTGAGCCATGTTCCTTAATATTGGATACCACTGTTGGCGTGGCCAGTCTGGAGCAATGAGCATCATTTGTGCCCTCTCTAATCTGGCTTTTAGCAGCACCTTTGCCAGAAGAGGCAGTGGAGGAAAGGCATACACTGTTAGTGTTTTCCAAATGAATGAGAGGGCGTCCACTTTCCAAGCTAGAGTGTGGTATGTCCTTGTGCAAAACTTTCACAGTTGGTAGTTTGGGAGGGAGGCAAACAGATCTATGTCTGGGCTCCCCCATTTTTGAGTTATCATTGTGAATACTTGTGGGTCTAGTTTCCACTCGTGAGGATCCATGATATTTCTGCTTAGTTTGTCTGACAATGTATTTTTCTTTCCTGGCAGGAATTGTGCTTGTAGTTGAACTTGGTAGGTCAGTGCTGTGTTCCACAAGGTCATTGCTTGCCTGCATAGGGGGTAGGAATGTGTGCCCCCTTGTTTGTTTATGTACCACATCACTGTGGTGTTGTCCGTCTTTATTAGAAGTTGTCCTGGATGTAGGAGGTCCTTGAAAGCTGTTAGGGCATTTTGTACAGCTAGCATCTCTTTTTGATTGATGTGGAGATGCATTTGATCTGCAGACCATTTGCCCTAAATACACTGTCCTGCCATGTGTGCACCCCAGGTGTAATCCGATGCATCTGTTGTCATTGTTTGCCTGGCTGTGGGCAAGGTGAAAGGCTGACCCTTGTTGAGGTGACATGCCTGAGCCCACCATAGAAACTCCTGTTGAAGGCAGGGAATTAGTGGTATTATTGTTTCCAAGCTGTGGCTGTGTTGAGTCCATATGCTTTTCAGGTACCATTGTAATTTCCTCATATGCAGTTTGGCATATGGTATTAGTAGTATGCAAGATGCCATGAATCCCAAGGCCTGCAGAATTTTTTTTGCAGGGAGTTGGGTCTTTGTTGCCATCATTTTGAAGTATTGAGTCAGTTGTCCTTGCTTGTCTGGCGTGAGATAAGCCATCTGGGCCGTTGTATTTAAGCTGGCACCCAGGAATATTATGTCTTGTGAGGGCACTAGTTTTGAATTCTTTTTGTTTACTGTGTACCCTAGGAAACTTAGTAGGTTTTTACAAACGCCAGATGTTTTAAAAGAATGTCCCTGCTGTCTGCTTGAATAAGGCAGTCGTCCAGGTATGGATATATTTGGATTCCTCTTTGTCTGCAGTATGCAATTACTGGTGCCAGGCATTTTGTGAAGACCCTGGGCGCAGTAGATAAGCCAAAGGGCAGTGCACAGAATTGGTAATGAGTTGTACCTGCTATAAATCGGAGGTATCTTCTGCAATTTTGTCTGATAGGGGCATGCAGGTATGCCTCCTTGAGGTCCAACGTTACTAGCCAAGCCTTCTTACCCAGCATGGGAAGAAGTTGCTGTAGTGTGAGCATCTTGAATTTGGGTACTTCCAGATATGTGTTTAGAATTGAAAGGTCTAGAATGGGTCTCCAGGCTTTGTCCCTTCGGGGAACCAGAAAGTGTCTTGAGTAAAATCCTTGTCCCTGCTCCTGTGTAGGAACCTGTTGAATGGCTCTCATGCCCATGAGTGCTATAATATGTCTTTGAGTCTCTGCCCATTGATTTGATGGCAGGTTTGGCATTCCTTTTATCCTTGGTAAAGTGTGAAAGTGTAACCTGTATCCTTGAGTTACAATATTTAGGACCCATTTGTCTTTTGTGATGATGTGCCAATTGTCTGCAAAAAGTGCAAGTTTTCCTCCCAGGGGAGCTGCCAAGAGTGATTTGCTTGGCAGTCTGAGGGGTAAGTCATTGTGATTGTCTTCTGATAGTTTGAGACCTGTCTTCTCCTCCTTTCTGGGTTGTGGCACCCCATTGTCGTGGCTTGTAAGAGCCTTGTGGCTGACCTCTGACCCTTGGGCGTTTGTATTTGCCCCTCTGAGGTCTGTCAGAAGTTGGAAAGGACCAGTTTTTGGTTGGCCAATTTCTGCTGAAACGAGGGGGTTGGACCTGTAAAATATCCTTGACTGTCTGCATAGATTTTGCTTCATCCTCAGTTTTCTTTAAAACCTCTTCTGCTTTCACACAAAATAAAACATCCTGCTGTAAGGGTGCATCCAATAACTTTACTTTAACATGATCAGGTAAAGTTTGTTCTTTTAACCAAGCATGCCTACGAAAGACAGACCCTGTTACAGCTGCTCTGCAAGAAGCTTCCAATGAATCAAATCCATATTGCAAAGTATGTTTTCCCACTTGTTCTGCTGCATGCAACAAATCTTGCATTTCCTTGTAATCAGGCTGCTCTGTATGAGTGCTCATTTTTTGTTTTAATTGAGACATCAAATATTGTTATTTCAGCATGTGAAACTGGCAATTTAAGGCACTCATAGCTAGAGTAGCTGAGGTATATACTTTCTTTCCCCATCTGTCTAGTGCTCTAGAATCCCTTTCAGACGGTACAGGATTTTTAGAAATAGAGGCCTTAACCCCTTTGGGACCCTGGGAAATGGTTTCTGGGTCAGCAACAGGGCTTTTATATAGGAATTTATGTGAGTCAGGGACTCTGTAGTATCTGTCTGCTTAGGCTGGTGCAGGAGGTAATGAATCTGGGTTAAGGCTAGATTCTGAATAAACATCATCCGCAATGTCTAACACAGGTGGAATAGCAAGGGGTCTGTGCTGGGTTAGTAAGAGGAACTCTCGGAGCCTTTTCTTAGAATCAGAGTAATCCTGGCCTTCCCAGTGGAAATGTTCCCTCATGGTATGTAAAGTTTCCCCAAAAAGAGTAGTCTTTTGGGGGAGATGCTGAAGGAATAGACTCTTCAGCATCAGAGTCTTCATAAGGGGGAAAAGAGTACTCCTGTTCCTCAGAAGAATCTGAGGAAATGGAAACCTGGTCAGAGGAAGCGTAGTCCTCCTCCTGTCTAGGTCTTTTGTCAGGTGGGGGATGGGAACCCCTGATTAGGGTAATGTTTCTTAGGCATGGGGCCTTGAACTGGAGACTGCTGTACAGGCTTCCGTACAGGCTTCCTTACTTTTAATGGAGTTTTCAGTTTTGCAAAGGATTTAATAGTAAGTGTAGTCAGTCTGAAGACACCTTCAGCAACTGATGGGCTTTCAACTGCACCGGAATCCCCATCAGCCATGGAGTCGGAAGGGCCTAAAGATAAAGGCCCTGGAGGCCCTGCAATCTCCGCTTGGGAGTCAGATGCAGGCTGGAGTACTAAATCAGCGGTCGTCAGGGGCTGCGTAGGCGCCTCACTGAAAACCGGAGAAGCGGTGACTGGCCTAGCAGAGGCCTTGGTGTCTGGTTTGGGTCTCGGCTGCCTATCCTTATCTTTGCGCTTTTTATGCATCCCGGTCATCGGTTGCTCCGACGGCATGGTATAATTAAATTTTCTACCAAAATAATGTCGGGCGAAATCAAACAGACGTTTAATAGTTCGTTTGTTAAACCTAGCACAAAACCGACAACCTGTGACGTCGTGGTCTGGGCCTAGGCAAGGGATACAATAAGAATGAAAATCCTTATGAGGTATTTGCTTCCCACAAGAAATACAATTATTAACTTTTTCTGACATCGGACTGAGGGCAAGAAAAGGTTCTCCAATGGGGTACTTAGCTTTATTGAAGACTTCGGTCTGAAATTCGATTTGAAAATCTCAGTAGTCGGCCGACCGGCACTTGCGAACTGCTTCTGCTTCGGGCACCATGCGGCAAGAAAGACTGAAGAAAATGGCGTCGGCTGCCTCTTTTATACACCTGTCGCACTGACGTCAGGAAAGAAGCGACAGCAACCGACGCCGGACCAAGACTTTGGAACTCAGGCTGACTGCGGGACCGCCTGACGGCAGATAACCCAAGTGTGATGACTGCAGCAGTGTAACACGATGAACATCAAGGTTAGATGGCCAACCGGCACTAAGGCAGAAACAAAATCATGACTTCCACCCAGAGTATAAACACTTCTACTTCTGTAATTCAGGCCACTAACATTATTTTGACTATTGTTGATGACAGCTTTTACACTACAGCAGCTTCTGAAGACCTAAAAAAGGCACCTAATTCCACTGGCCATAGCTTCCTCATTAAACAACTACCTCTTACAGGATCCACCACTCCCCCCAGTCTTTCTTAGTTCAAAAAATATCTCCTTAAGTCAATTCAAGTGAAATACAGCAATGCACTTTTCTCAATCTCATCTTTCAGCTCTGGAGTACCTCACGGATCTATACTACCTCTATAATCTTTTTTTTTTTAAACCTTGTTTCCCTATTAATCTTCACAACATTGATATTGGTACGGTATATATAAATGAAGATATAAAACCAAGGAAAACCAGTAATGCAGAAGTCAAAACCACCAGCTGAAGCAATAATCCACCAGCGAAATTGGAACAATTTATTCGCACACTTATAAAAATGGATTCAAAAACAGAACAATGAGACAAGCGCTTTCGCCTAGTATATTCCAGGCTTTATCAAGTCTAACAACCGGAATAATTACACCAGGTTGTTTAAATAGTGTAAATTAATTGATCACCAGCTACAAATTAGTGTTGCTCATCTTCTTTTATATTTAACCCCTAGTAAACCAGAAACTAAAAAACATAAATATAGTCAAAAGACAAAGACAAACACAACTATAACTGAATGAATTCAGTTAAATAATTTACAATTAATATGTTTTAAAAAACAGAAATATGTCTTAAAAACAGAAATGATTATTAAAATTTCACTAAAATAGTTGTAAAATGTGTGACTGTCATTATCAAAAGATGTTGACAACAGCTAAATCCATGTTGAAAAATAATAACCAATCTTTACTTTTGATAAAACCTCCACATGTATGCTAGTAACAGTGTGACAAAATGAATCGTAGAAAACCAGGCAAAATGAAAATATAAATAAAAATGAGAGCAATCATAGATGATCGAGAATTTGGGGGAAATGTATGTTTATAATCTGGCCCTTCTAAGTCTGAGCACTGAACCTATACTAAGTAAACCATTAAGCCCTGGTGGTTTTCCTGCGTCAAGCTTGAGCTGCCAGATTAACTCCCTAGACTCGAGTGTGGATTCCCAATCTCCCCCTCTAATGTGTGGGTTAACCTGTTCAAGCACCATAAAAGACAATTTGAAATTGGGACATTCAAGAGAATGCTTGTAAAAGGCATTACTTTGCTTTTTGTTATCAATTTCATATGCATGCTCATATAACCTCTTCCTGAATTCACGCTCCGTTTTACCTACGTAGAAACATCCGCAGGTGGAGCATAAACCAATGTAAACGACACCTTTGGTGGCACAAGAAAAATGCCCAGATGGCTTAATATTGATGTGGCGTGCCTTTAAGTACATGTGATGGTCATTTATGACTAAAGAACACTGTTTTCAGGCACCACATCTGTAGGTGCCGTTGACTTGCCGTTGTTTCCCGGTTTTTGCGTTATATCTTTTCTCAAAAATTGCCTTTAAATTCTGCCCTCTTTTTCTGACGAAACTGGGTTTACTTGGTATGAAATGCTTAAACTCATCATTATTTTGTAACACAAACCAGAATTTTTTGATTGTACTTTCGATTTGTGAAAAATCATCAGAGAATGTGTACACAAAAATCTTCCCCTTTAACAATGGTTTGTGTATTTACGCCCCTGGGTTGAGAAAGATTAATTTCTGCCACTCCTAGTAGAGGGGGATATAAAGAGTTCCTCTTTGTGAGCACTTCATTAGTGAGAGTCTCAATTAATTCCATAGGGTAAGCCCTTTCAGTAAACATATTACGCAGGTTCTCAACCTCTTTCAAAAACTCTTCCAACCTACTGCACATTCTGGAGGCTCTAATTAGTTGCCCCTTAAGAATACCTTTCTTTTGGTGCAAAGGGTGTTGACTTTCAAAATGCAGTAGAGAGTTTGAAAAAGTTGGTTTCCTGAAAATCTTAGAATGCAGTTCCTCGGTGTTCATATCTTTGAAAATGGTTACATCTAAATAATGTAATTCATTTTCACTAATGTTGTAAGTGAAGGTGAGAAAATTGGTTGTTAAATTAATGTACTGTAAAAATGCTGTAAGTTGTTCTTCAGTGCCATTCCAGATGATACAAATATCATCCAGGTATCTACAATAAAAAGTGACATATTGTACCCAGCTGGTTTGGAAAATGTGCACCTGCTCCCACCTGTGTAATACAACATTCGCATAAATGGTGGCACAGGACGCGCCCATCGCTACCCCTTTAAGCTGCTTAAACAATTCACCATTAAACAACATAAAATTGTTCTCTAAGACTATACCCATCATCTCGGTGATTAGATTGACAAAATTATTACTTAAATTAGTTTCCATCCTAAGAAAATCCAAAAACCATTCAAGCCCTGTTGCATGAGGAATACTAGGAAAGAGATCCTTCACATCCACAGTAACCATCAGTGTTGAAGCATTACATTTATCTCTGGGAAAATTTTTAAGAAATTCCCAAGAATCCTTACATACGTGGGTTAAAGCCGTGGTGTATTTCTTCATGATGTAGTCAATGAATTTGGAAATTGGTTCTGTTACTCCTCCTGCCCCCGATACAATGGGCCTGAAAAGTAAAGGGTCAGTACCCTTATGGATTTTGGGTATCCCGAAGATGACAGGGGGTCTTGGGTTTACCCACTTTGAGAAAATTATATAATTTCTCATTGATGAAACCTTGCATTAGGTAGTCATAGAGGGTGTAATTGATTTTTGCAACGGCAATGTTGTGCTCATTGCGGGAGGTTAAACCGTATTGACTGTCATTGTGCAACAAATTGTGCATGTGTGATTCATAATTGGAATCATACATGAGCACAATGCCACCCCCTTTATCCGGCTTCATTACCCTAATGCCTTCCTTTCTTAGCATGGTGATGAAATTCAGCTCGTTGGTGCTCATGTTGGCCTGTTTAGATCCAGTAGTGGCATGGTGAATGTTACGTAACTCATTCTCAACTAGTTCTTCATATAGCCTAATAAGTGGATGCATAGGAGGATTAAAAGTACTTTTCCTCTGTAGGCCCTGGGTTTGTTTTTCCTTCCCTTTAAAAAAATGTCTCAGGTTTAAACCTCTAGTAAATAACTTGAGTTCCACCAACAAGTTAGCCAAATCAATGCTTTTAGTTGGTACGAAGTGAAGCCCCTTCGTAAAAATGTTAAAAGCTGTCAAATCTACAATGATGTCAGTATAGTTGTAAATGGTAAAATTGTTGATTTTAAATAGTTTACAGTTAGACATTTCAGTAACTGTAATTTTACTTTGGTGTAAAATACCTTCCACAACCATGTCAGCATTCAAATTGGTTGTTGATAAAACGTCTGTGGGTGGGTCGGCCCTGCTGTTTAGTTGTAATTCCACCTCCCTGTTGATCTCTGCTGTTTGTAACCAAAGGCCCCCGGTCTCCCGGGGCGTTGAGGTAAATCCTGATTTTGTTGCCTTCTATCTTTTTCTGCCAAACGCTCACTTCTACGTGGGGGTTCATTACAATTTTGATGAAAAACATCGTCCACCCCATTATCCACTGTACTTAGTATTCTTACATTATTCATGGGTTTGTTATGGCAAGGGTGTGCCAAACCATCCCTGTATTCATGCAGGTCCCTGTCCAACTTCCTAATTTTCCTGTTAGTTATTTTTAAACAGAACTGATCTACTTCGTTAAACACTCTATCGTAGTCATGTTTAACCATATCAAAATTAGAATCAGAAGTGACAGTGTGATGCAAGATTTTTAAATCATCAGTAAGAATATTAGCTTTGTTCTCATACTCAGCAATCATGACCTGTAATACTTCCAACCCTGCCCTGTCAAATATCTCACATAACTGGTTATAATGCACTGAACCATGTTTGACAAAGTTTGGAAATTTAAAGAGGCGCAGTCCCTTTGGTACGCGCTTTACCCTTACACATTGACGTAAATAGTCTAATTCACATTGGTTACTCCTTAAACTATAAAGTTTGTTTTTAAAGTCATCGAAGTCTGCTTCAATTAAAGCAGGACTAGAAGAGTTTACAGTACCTTTGTGAAAACGGAAGGGTTGATTTGCCCAAGAAGCAAAATTAAACTCATTAGGTTTGTCCCTGCTATGCTTTTGATGCAGGGCATTGTTGTTTCTCTGAGTTGTAGCGTTTCCATTCAGTAAATCCCCCTGGGATTCAGCCTGACCTTCCAAAACTGTTTTTGTTCGGCTAGGGTTTGCCCGTGTATTTTTAAAAGCTTCAGCCTCCTTTTCATTGCCGGTACAAACGCTCGAAGCAGCTTGTTGCTGCTGGCCGTTAAGCAATCCTTTTAGTTCAGCAAACATGCTGACAAGATGATTAAATTCTGCCCTAGTAACAGGAACATCGTTTTCAGTATTTTGCAGAAGATGTGGTGTGTTAGCTGGATTGAACGCCTCAGCCGCTTCGGTCATGACCAAAAGGTAAACAGCAAACGAAGATATAAAACCAAGGAAAACCAGTAATGCAGAAGTCAAAACCACCAGCTGAAGCAATAATCCACCAGCGAAATTGGAACAATTTATTCGCACACTTATAAAAATGGATTCAAAAACAGAACAATGAGACAAGCGCTTTCGCCTGGTATATTCCAGGCTTTATCAAGTCTAACAACCGGAATAATTACACCAGGTTGTTTAAATAGTGTAAATTAATTGATCACCAGCTACAAATTAGTGTTGCTCATCTTCTTTTATATTTAACCCCTAGTAAACCAGAAACTAAAAAACATAAATATAGTCAAAAGACAAAGACAAACACAACTATAACTGAATGAATTCAGTTAAATAATTTACAATTAATATGTTTTAAAAAACAGAAATATGTCTTAAAAACAGAAATGATTATTAAAATTTCACTAAAATAGTTGTAAAATGTGTGACTGTCATTATCAAAAGATGTTGACAACAGCTAAATCCATGTTGAAAAGTAATAACCAATCTTTACTTTTGATAAAACCTCCACATGTATGCTAGTAACAGTGTGACAAAATGAATCGTAGAAAACCAGGCAAAATGAAAATATAAATAAAAATGAGAACAATCATAGATGATCGAGAATTTGGGGGAAATGTATGTTTATAATCTGGCCCTTCTAAGTCTGAGCACTGAACCTATACTAAGTAAACCATTAAGCCCTGGTGGTTTTCCTGTGTCAAGCTTGAGCTGCCAGATTAACTCCCTAGACTCGAGTGTGGATTCCCAATCTCCCCCTCTAATGTGTGGGTTAACCTGTTCAAGCACCATAAAAGACAATTTGAAATTGGGACATTCAAGAGAATGCTTGTAAAAGGCATTACTTTCCTTTTTGTTATCAATTTCATATGCATGCTCATATAACCTCTTCCTGAATTCACGCTCCGTTTTACCTACGTAGAAACATCCGCAGGTGGAGCATAAACCAATGTAAACGACACCTTGAATGGTTTTTGGATTTTCTTAGGATGGAAACTAATTTAAGTAATAATTTTGTCAATCTAATCACCGAGATGATGGGTATAGTCTTAGAGAACAATTTTATGTTGTTTAATGGTGAATTGTTTAAGCAGCTTAAAGGGGTAGCGATGGGCGCGTCCTGTGCCACCATTTATGCGAATGTTGTATTACACAGGTGGGAGCAGGTGCACATTTTCCAAACCAGCTGGGTACAATATGTCACTTTTTATTGTAGATACCTGGATGATATTTGTATCATCTGGAATGGCACTGAAGAACAACTTACAGCATTTTTACAGTACATTAATTTAACAACCGATTTTCTCACCTTCACTTACAACATTAGTGAAAATGAATTACATTATTTAGATGTAACCATTTTCAAAGATATGAACACCGAGGAACTGCATTCTAAGATTTTCAGGAAACCAACTTTTTCGAACTCTCTACTGCATTTTGAAAGTCAACACCCTTTGCACCAAAAGAAAGGTATTCTTAAGGGGCAACTAATTAGAGCCTCCAGAATGTGCAGTAGGTTGGAAGAGTTTTTGAAAGAGGTTGAGAACCTGCGTAATATGTTTACTGAAAGGGCTTACCCTATGGAATTAATTGAGACTCTCACTAATGAAGTGCTCACAAAGAGGAACTCTTTATATCCCCCTCTACTAGGAGTGGCAGAAATTAATCTTTCTCAACCCAGGGGCGTAAATACACAAACCATTGTTAAAGGGGAAGATTTTGTGTACACATTCTCTGATGATTTTTCACAAATCGAAAGTACAATCAAAAAATTCTGGTTTGTGTTACAAAATAATGATGAGTTTAAGCATTTCATACCAAGTAAACCCAGTTTCGTCAGAAAAAGAGGGCAGAATTTAAAGGCAATTTTTGAGAAAAGATATAACGCAAAAACCGGGAAACAACGGCAAGTCAACGGCACCTACAGATGTGGTGCCTGTAAACAGTGTTCTTTAGTCATAAATGACCATCACATGTACTTAAAGGCACGCCACATCAATATTAAGCCATCTGGGCATTTTTCTTGTGCCACCAAAGGTGTCGTTTACATTGGTTTATGCTCCACCTGCGGATGTTTCTACGTAGGTAAAACGGAGCGTGAATTCTGGAAGAGGTTATATGAGCATGCATATGAAATTGATAACAAAAAGGAAAGTAATGCCTTTTACAAGCATTCTCTTGAATGTCCCAATTTCAAATTGTCTTTTATGCTGCTTGAACAGGTTAACCCACACATTAGAGGGGGAGATTGGGAATCCACACTCGAGTCTACGGAGTTAATCTGGCAGCTCAAGCTTGACGCAGGAAAACCACCAGGGCTTAATGGTTTACTTAGTATAGGTTCAGTGCTCAGACTTAGAAGGGCCAGATTATAAACATACATTTCCCCCAAATTCTCGATCATCTATGATTGTTCTCATTTTTATTTATATTTTCATTTTGCCTGGTTTTCTACGATTCATTTTGTCACACTGTTACTAGTATACATGTGGAGGTTTTATCAAAAGTAAAGATTGGTTATTATTTTTCAACATGGATTTAGCTGTTGTCAACATCTTTTGATAATGACAGTCACACATTTTACAACTATTTTAGTGAAATTTTAATAATCATTTCTGTTTTTAAGACATATTTCTGTTTTTTAAAACATATTAATTGTAGATTATTTAACTGAATTCATTCAGTTATAGTTGTGTTTGTCTTTGTCTTTTGACTATATTTATGTTTTTTAGTTTCTGGTTTACTAGGGGTTAAATATAAAAGAAGATGAGCAACACTAATTTGTAGCTGGTGATCAATTAATTTACACTATTTAAACAACCTGGTGTAATTATTCCGGTTGTTAGACTTGATAAAGCCTGGAATATACCAGGCGAAAGCGCTTGTCTCATTGTTCTGTTTCTGAATCCATTTTTATAAGTGTGCGAATAAATTGTTCCAATTTCGCTGGTGGATTATTGCTTCAGCTGGTGGTTTTGACTTCTGCATTACGGTATATATAAATGACCTACTTAAATCCTCCAGTAATCTTACAACCTTACAATACCTTCAAGGTGGCTTTTATAGTATTTACTCCAGGTTCTCTACCCACAAGCTTTTAGTAAATGGCTCTCCAATCAAAATCATGCTTTTTGGCATTCTGTAATGACTTTCCAATACCTCCATCATTAGTTATCACTGATGTTTTAGGAGCTAGCATCAGTTACATGAAACCATACCTCTCAAATGTCTCAATTTTGAAGAATGACCAGATTTTGCTTCATATTTTTGGTTTGTTCCCATAAAGTTTACAGCTTTCTGGCAAATGACTGAGAGAAGAAGTCCCTTAATAATGACAGATATCTGAGTTTCAGACATTTATCCTTCAGAAAATAAGATGTTATGTACTTACCATAACGTTCCATGTGAGTTGTTCTTCTCGCCTTCATTATTACTGATGGGTTTGGAGCCGATCCTCGGTTCCGAGTCGGCCAATTTGCAAAGCTCGAGGTCTCAAACAGCTCGAGGCCAAAGCCCTATCCCACAATGCACCACTACATTCCCCAGATCTTGTTTGCTGCCAACTAGTGTAAAACCTATCCCAGATTCCAAGGAAATCACACAGTCCAGCATGAAAGGAAACTCCTCCGGAAAACCAAAACCACAATGGTACCTCTCGAATTTCCAGACATAGGAAGGGGGTAGAGGTTGGGGGTTTGTAATAATGAAGGCGAGAAGATCAACTCACATGGAACGTTATGCTAAGTACATAACTTCTTAATGTGAAGTTGTTCAATCTTGCCTTCATTCTTACTGATGGGTAGCATCCCCAGCACCACAATCCTGGGTGGCTCACAGGAGTACCTGTTTCAGGACAGCAGACCCAAATGAAGCTCTGTCCCTAGAGGCCTTGTCCACTTTGTAATGAGATGTAAAGGTATGAGGATTTGACCAGGTGGCAGCTGCACAAATTTAATCAATAGGTAACCTGGTCAAGAAGGCTGCAGAAGTAGAAAAAACTCTTGTAGAATAAGCCTTGACTTTGTTATGTAAGGCAATACCCGCTTTACTGTAGGTAAAGGAAATAAAATCAGAGAGCCATTTTGACAAGGTAGTTTTGGAGACAGGTGCGCCTTTTTTAGAATCTGAGGAGACAAACAGCTGATCAGCCCTTCTAAGATCTTTTGTCCTGTCCAAATAGAAGCGAAGTTGTCAATGGACGTAGTTTGTGGAGCATATATTCCAACTGGTTTGAATGATTAGGAAAGAAAACAGGTAACTCAATTGTTTTATTTAGCATGAATTCTGAACATACTTTTGATAGGGGCAATGAATTCATCCTGTGGGAAACCCTGTCTTTATGAAATATTAGGTAAGGTGGCGTAATGGAAAGGGGCTTGCAATTCCGAAATTCTGCGAGCTAATGTAACAGCCACCAAGAAAATGGTTTTCCAAGAAAGATACTTCAGCTCACAAGAACAGGCAGGTTCAAAGGGCAGAAGAATAATTTTGGACAAGATTAGATTTAAGTTCCAGGGAGTAGTACGAGATCTGACTGGTGGTTTTAAGTGCATCGTACCTTTCAAAAAAGCCTTAGCCAGCTTATGAGACATGATACCATTTTCGGATGCACCAAAATGAAAATTAGAAATAGCAGCCAGTTGGACTCAAATGGTCACCGCTGCAGCTCCTTCACTGAACAGTTTTGTTAGGAATTCCAAAATATCTGAGATAGATGCCAGGAAAGAGTTAATGTTATTCTGCTGTGCCCAGATGGAAAACCTTTTCCACTTACTGAGGTAAAGTTTCCTAGTTGAAGATTTATGAGATGACAATGGGATATGCTACGATTCTTGTCATAAATTCTGGAACCTGGCTATTCTGGGAATTGGGGCAGCCAAGCTGTCAGTTTGATGAACTGGAGAGAGGGATGAAGAGCTCCTGACAAGTGGGTCAACAGATCCGGCACTGGGTCCAGGATCCAAGGCTCCTCTAGTAGATGAGGCTTCAGGAAGGGGAACCAAATTTGACGAGGCCAATATGGGGCAATTAAAATAAGTGTCCTGTCCAGAAAACTGGCTTTCTGCAATACTTTGGGAATTAGTGGAAAAGAAGGAAAAGCATATAGGAGTCCCGGAGGCCAATCGTGGAAGAGTGCTTACCTTGGGGATTGTCCATGTTGGGGGATCAGGGCAAAGTAGTTGCTGCACTTGGTGTTTGTGGGGCTGGCAAAAAGGTTGCAGCAAGGCTGGCCCCATCTGCTGAAAATCATTTCCGCTATTTCGTTCTTGAGAGACCATTCGTGAGGTAGCAGAATAGCTCTGCTGAGTCTGTCTGCAATTACGTTGGATTTCCCAAGAATGTGCAGTGCAATCAGAAAGTGCTGGGTAGACTCTGCCCATTTCCATAATCTTAGAGCCTCTCAACACAGGGGGTAAGATTTGGTTCCTCCTTGTTTATGGTCCAGACTACGGACATATTGTCCGAATGGATTGCAATCGTGCCTAGGGGAAGAGAGTCTTGAAAGGCCTGCAACGCTAAAAGAACCGCTCTCATCTCCAGGGAGTTTATGTGCAAATGAGCCTCGTGAGCCTACCAAGTACCTTGGGCTGTCTGTCCTTGATAATGCCCCCCCACCCAATCAGGGAGGCATCCGTGGTTACTGTTGCAACTGGAGTGGGGAGAACAAATGGACGGCCCATAGTCACCATCTCTGATGTTAGCCACCACCGAAGGTCGTCCTTGCAAGAGTTGGTAATCAGAATTGGGTGATTCATCAGTAAGTCATGAAATGTCCACTGTGTGAAAAGCAGTCACTGAAGAATGCGCATGTGAGACCTCGTAAGGGGTATTGCAATGATCTCTGCTGCCATAGTGCCGAACAGTTTGAGAATCTGTGAAGCTGGTGCCCTTAGTTTTGACAGGAGATACACAATTTGTTGTTGAAGGATAATCACTCTTTCGGGAGGGAGCTTGAGGGACATGTTGACCGTGTCTAAGTCTGCTCCTATAAAGACTGTACACTGTGATGGCAATAAAGCAGACTTTTCTGAATTTATCGTAATACCCAGCTGTAAGCATAGATCTATGGTAGCGTCCTTTGCCCGAATAAGCTGATGCCTGGTGGGGGCGGTAAGGAGCCAGTCGTCCAAGTATGGAAACACCTGGATTCTTGAATGTCTCAAGTGAGCCATGACCACTGCCATACATTTGGTGAACACTCTGGGGACTGTAGTGAGCCCAAAGGGCAGGGCCCGAAACTGGAAGTGACTGGCTCCCAGCCGGAAGCGCAGATGATCCCTGGATGGCCTGGCCATTTTGATATGGTAGTACATATCCTGGAGATCTATAGAGTACATCCAGTTGCCCTTCCCTAAGAATGGGAGAATGGACTGAAGCGTAACCATCTGGAACTTCGCCTTTATCACATATTTGTTGAGTCTGCTGAGGTCCAGAATAGTTCTCCAGTCCCCTGTCTTCTTTGGTACCAAAAAGAACCTTGAGTAAGTTCCAGATCCTTGCTGGTCTGCCGGGACTGGCTGGATAACTCTTTATTGGAACAGTTTCTGGACCTCTACGGATGCTACATCCCATAGACTGGGTGGAACGTCTGGGATTCCTTTTGTTTGTCTAGGCTATGAAAGAAAGGGAATGGAATATCCTCTGGATATAATGTTTTGTACCCATCGGTCTTCTGAGATATTTAGCCAGGTGCCTAGGTACAAAGACAAACGTCCCCCGACTGCCTCAGGAGCAAGACAGTTGGGCCTCCTTTCAGGAGCGCTGATAGGGTTTCCCAAGGAACTGATCCTTGTTACCCTGGTTCTGTGGACCTCCTCTGCCGCATGGGCGTCGTCTTCCACCACTGTCTGTGAGTTCGAAAAGGCTACTTGGGTCTTCCGGAACCACATTTTCCAACTCCATTGACCTTTGGGATAAGGTCTAGTAGGGGTAGAAAAACGGACTCCAATGGCAGATAGAGTCTTACCGTCTTGCTCACATCTGGTGAGGGTCTCTCTAACTTTTGTTCTAAATAAGGAGGAACCATCGAAAGGAGCATTCACATATGATGACTTAAAATCTTCCGCAAAAGAACATAAGCGCATCCAGGAATGTCTTTGCAAAGCAATTCCTGTACTCGCAGCTCTACTCATTCCATCAGCTGCATAAGAGACGAGGCGCATGGAAGAGTTTACAATGGAGTTGAGGGTAGCAAGCTGAGACGTCACCTTGTCCGCCACAGAGTCGGCTACTGCACCATGGAGAATATCTCCCAGCTCCCTTGAGATCTCTCTGAAGTCTTGTGAAGTGGGTTAGGTAGTTCAATGACCAAAGGGCAAAGGTCATAGAACTAAACATGCGCTTCTCATATCTGCCCATTATTCTAAATTCTCTATTAGGAGAATGGATAGACGTAGAAGTCTCAGACATCTCTTTTTTAGTGGCTGCCGCCGCCACCATGACATCAACAGGTATAGGTTTAGATAAAAAGGACTTATCTTGTGGTGCTGAAATATACTTGTTGGGCCTTCTAGGAACAGACTCTATAGAATCTGGTGATTCCCATGCCCTTCGAGATCCATCAACTCATCGAAGGGTGGAGATACCCAAGAGGTGGAGGGTCAGGACCGAAAGCCTTCAGGAGCACCGATTCATCCTCAGTAGGGTTTAGGGGCTGCCAGTCTCCCCTCTGCTTAATGATCTCAAGGATATCCCCAAAGGAAAAACCCTCAGATGGAGACCTTGGGGACCCTTCCGATTCCTCCAAATCGGTGTCCGACGTGATGGTTTCCTGAGGGTAATCTAGATGTCTCCTCTTACATAATCTCTTCCGAGAAACCTCCTCAGTAGGAATCTTGGGGGAGATCTTGGAAGAGCAGGGTTCCCCCAAGGGGGCATCCTGAGGCTCTGGATCCCTACGCTTACAGTGAACCTGTGGTTGCGGAGAAAAAGCAGGCACTTTCCAGGAGGAGGTGGCCATATCAGAGGATAGGGAAGTCCGAGGGGACAAAGCCCTCCTCATGGCATCGAAGGCCCCATGGCTCCGATGTGAGCAAACACCCGGGTCGAAGACACCGAAGACTCCTCCCGCACCAGAACCGCCGGCTCCGAGCCCGAGGTAAGAGCCAAACTCATCCATGCCAAAGCCCCAAGAGGAAGAGTCAGGACCGAAGTATCGGTTCGACTTCTCCCCCCCCCCCCCGGAACTGACAGGAGAGTGTTGGCTTCCAGATTCTGCCACCGGAGCAGAGGATAGCAAGGTGGTCGGTACCGACAGGTCAGAAGTGAGTGTCAGTACTGATGGTTCCACCAACGACTGAATGGCCCCCTCCAGCTCCGAAGTCTCGATTCAAGTCGGAGGAGGAGCAACAACAACAGGAGAGGACTTTGTCAGTTCCGAAGCTGCTAGAGTCGAAAACGACAGAATTTTAGCAAGCGCTGGATCCTGTAAAAGTCTCCGCACCACTCAGTCCACGTCCGAATCGGAAAGTCTGGAAGCCCAAGAGGATGCCACTGACGAAGCCAGTGACCCCAGAATCGGGGACCTCAAAGTAGGAGATACCAGTTCCAAGACTGGAGACCGGCTCCTACCAGCAATCTGAATGGTCGGTTCCGTTGTCACTGGACCCAAGACCGTAGCCATTTTTGAAGTTTTTGGAACCAAAGAGCCCTTTGGAGCTGAACCAGATGAAGAGGCTGGAGAAGAGGGTTTTAACTGACCCGGAGCAGAATCCAAGTCTGATTCGAAAGCAGACTAGATTAAACCCCACTCCACTAGCTTATGCCTCCTTTCAGCCAACACCCTGGAGCTGAACCCATGACAAATAGCATAAACCTCCTGTAAATGTACTTCACCCAAGCAGTACACATATGTAGAGTGCCCATCTGTAATCGACATCTTCTGACTACATTTTGGGCATCTCTTGAAACCAGACTTAGCCTTTTCCAACATTGTAAGGCAGCCAAGTAGAACAACAGCTATACCCAAAGAAAAGTAAGCCTAACCGGCTAAAAGTATACCAAGGCAGCTATAACTTTTAAGCTGTAATAGAAAAGTCTAACAGGCTAAGGAAAACAAAACAGCCAAAAAACGGCCAAGAGCCTAACCGGCTAACAAAAAAAAAAGCAAACTATCAAGAAAATTTTTAAAGAAAATTGCAAACTTATCTCTCCACTGGCCAAGAGCTGCAGAGAATACCCGATCAGTTGCAGCGGCAAACTAGATCTGGGGAATATAGTAGTGTATTGTGGGATAGGGCTTTGGCCTCGAGCTGTTTAAGATCTCGAGCTTTGCAAATTGGCCGACTCAATAAGAATGAAGGCGAGATTGAACAAAGTACAGTTGTGTACACTTACCATAAATGTAGATGTTCGAGTGTCTTCACTGCACGAAAAAATATCAGGAGTCAGCCGACCGGCACTTGCGAACTTCTTCCACCGCACGGCAAGAAAGACTGGAGAACATGGCGTCGGCTGGCAGCTTTGTACTCCTGGTGCTCTGACGTCAGGAAGCATAACTGAACAGCCGACGCCGGACCCAGACTTTGGGATTCTGGCCGACCAAAGGCTGCCTGCCGGCAGGAAGAACCCTACAGTGATGACTGCAACAGTGAAACACGATGAACATCTTCACATTATATGTTAATGAAAACTGTTACTCTTTCTAAGTTTACAACAGTATTGCTTAAAAATTGTTCCTGATTTTCAGCCTTTGCCACCAATATTTTTGGCTTTGTCCAAAATCCTCATAGTAAGATTTTGAGAGGTATGCATGGTACCACACAAATATCTAGGGTTATACTAGACCTCTGCCTTGCATTTAAGGAACATGCTGATACGATCACCAATCACAACCATAGCTGTTAGCCAACATAAAATCTCATATTCGATCTCCAACCTGTCTCGTAGCACAAGATACTGTACTATCAAAACATTTTGATCTCTAAAATATGAATATTCTCTACCATTAATTACTATATGAAACTGCAAAAACATCAACATAATTCATAACGTTCAAACCAAAATGCAACATCCATCGAAAATATGGTTCACCACTGCAGCTTTCAACTGCTCTCATACACCTATGGACACCTTTTGTATTCTCTGCTATGTACAAAACACTGTTCCTAAATTACTGTTCATTTCTCGCTGAACTTCTTACAGTCAACAGTAACTCCTACTTCCTAACAAATGCAGACCCAAATGCAATCACTCTTGCAGTGTCTTCCCTTTACCCTACACACCACAAAGAGGACTTTTACCAAATTATCTCAAGCAGGCCCGAGCACAGTTCCACCTGCAATTCAAAATAGTCTCAACTTATTTACTTCTAAAATCTTCCTAATATCCAATGTGCCTGATACCGTACAATGCAAACAATTCAAACTGGACCAAATTTTCCTTCTATCACCTCAGAACCAATATGACCGCAAATCCATTCTATTACATATGTCTCTACTCTCACTAAACTATACATCTTGGAATTTTCTGTATAACCAACAATTACATAGACACTTAAGAATTTTGCATATCTTCATTGCCAATTTCCTGTATCAGTGTATATTACTGCAATTAATTATGTTGCTCTGTCCGAACAAAAGCATGCCACATTTTTCTGTGTACTATGTTTTTCAGAACAAACGCACACATTCTCTTTATGTTTACTCAGTATGCCCCTGGCCAAGTGCAAATCCAAAAAAGCATCTGAGCTCTTCCTCCCATTTTCACATTTAAACAGGTTATAATATTGGGGGGGGGGTACAATGGCTTTACGTGTGGGGAGCCCCTCCCTCACACTTCACCAAGAGCTAACATTTTGTCTATGCAATCATTACTCAATTTCTGTGTATGTAAGTAATACCTACTCAGTATGATCCCCAATTGCCAAAGAGAGAATGAGGGCAAACAGAAAGCTAAATAATGCAGGTAAAACAATGAGGAGGAGGTTATGGGAAGAAAAGAAAAGATAACCATGGCTAAGGAAGGGGTGCAATTCACAGCTTCATAAGTAATGACTTAAAAATTAAAGCGATAAGGTATAACAAATTACCGTTAGGTGACCTTCCAAACCATATTCCTGCTGTACTCATGGTCACAGACTTACCTACTTCAATATCATATATCTGAATCTCTCCTCTTTAAGGTCTACTGGGAGGATGTTCCCAATATTAGGCAGGCAAACCTAATACTGTATCTATTTCTTCTTCTGAATGACTTCAACAGACCTTTACACTTTGGTCTAAGAATCCCCCGATGGGGGTCATAACAGAAAACAGCTATGGACAAGAGTCAGAATGATCTGCAAAAAAGTTTTTTTTTTGCCCTCTGTGCTTTGCCCCTCTTTTCCTTCCAGCTCCAACAAAGTCCTTAAACCCCTTCAAACCTCAAGCCACACTGCAGGTCTGCAGAAATATCCAATGGAGGTGGACAGAGATGTCCAAAAGAGGATGTCACCTAGGCAGCAATGGATGCTAGATGTGCCCTTTACTTGTGTCCATACTTCAGCACATCCACAAGCCTAAGTAACACTTCCCTCATCTCAACGGTCTGCTGCCTCCTGTATTTAAGGGAGGACCTTAACTGTCCTCAGTCTGGGGAAACTATCATGGTGTCTCACCATCATTGGTCACATCATTAACAATTTAGATACTGTGGCATTTTTAGTAAAGTAATCCATGTTGATGTGGGTGTTTGTATCACCACAAGAAACTCGTATGCCCTCTCCTGATGTATGTTCCCTTCCATACATGCATCCCAAGGAGGACACTATTGACTTGACCCACATAACTACCTGCCAATCAACCACTCAAACTGCTGGCCTCAGAGCAGCAAACTACATCACCTTCTCCTGGCATAAGTAGGCTAGCAATCGTCACTCACTTCCATCCTCCCTCATCAGCTCCTCCAGTGCACAAACCACTATTTTACCTCAGACTGTCCCTCTATGCCATGGAGGCAGAGCCTGCAAAAAAGAAGTTATGTACTCACCATAATGTTCCATCTGAATAATTCTATTTCATTTGTCTTCAACCTGTGGGAATATGGATCCGAGCCAGCAATTTTACTAGAATCTGCTCTGAGCTCCAAGCTCCTCCCCTTACCCATAACACACCACCACTACCTTCCAACCCCAGATCGAGTTTGCTGAACCTTATACTGATAACCCGACCTGAAAAAATACTTGTGACCTATAACTGCAGCGGGGGAAGGATGGAGGGACAGTTGAAGACAAATGAAGTAGAACTACTCAGATGGAACATTATGGTGAGTACATAACTTTTTTATCTGAAGTAGTTTACTTAATTTGGTCTTCAACCTGTGGGACAGAGTCCCCAGCTACTAAACTCCTGGGAGGCCCTCATGGAAGAATATTCCGGAGTACCGCAGAACCAAAGGATGCTCTCCTTCTGGAAGCCAAATCCAATTTGTAATGAGAAACAAATGTATGAGATGAGGACCAAGTAGCTGCAGAACAAATACCATCCAAAGACACTCTAGACCAAAAAGCAGCAGACGTAGCCATGGACCTAGTGGAATAGGATTTCACCTGACCTGGAGGAGATATGCCTCTGTCCTTATAGACCTGAAGGATGCATGAAGAAATCCATCTAGCAATAGTGACCTTGGAGATAGGTTTCCCCAAAAAGGGTTTATAGAAAGATACAAATAATTGATCAGATTTACGGAAATTTTTAGTCCTGTGTACATAGAATCGTAACTGTCTACGAACATCCAACAGGTGGAGTTTGTATTCCATCTTATTAGAAAACTTAGGAAAAAAACACAGGCAAATTGATGGTCTGATTGATATTGACTGATGATGCCACCTTAGGAAGAAAGGCTGGATTGGTTTGAAGGGAAACCCTATCTTTGTGAAAAATCATGCAAGGAACTTCGATGGACAAGGCATGTAATTCTGAAACCCTTCTGGCAGAGGTAATAGCCACCAGAAAAGCCATTTTCCAAGATAAATATTTCAGATCTGCTGTTGCAGCAGGCTCGAAAGGCAGAGCAACCAAGCCTTGAAGAACCATAGTAAGGTCCCATGGGGGAACAGGATCTTTGACCGGGGGGCATAACAAAAAGGTGCCTTTAATAAATGCATTACACAGTCTGAAAGAGGCTAAAGAGACAGAAGTCTCACCCGCATGAAAATGAGAAATGGTAGCCAACTGAACCTTGACAGTAGAAGAACTAGCTGCGAGTTGAAAAATAGCTAGAAAATCAAGAATGGCAGAAATAAGAGCCATGAAAGGGTCTAAACTCAGTTGAGAGGCCCAAAAGGAAAAACGTTTCCACTTGCTGCGATAAATCTTCCTGTTTGAAGACTTATGAGCAGCCACCAAAATAGATCTAACCGAGGAGGATAGTCCAGGAGTCCTAGCAAGCACGGAAACTGGAGCAGCCAAGCTGTGAGCTTCAAACTGTCCAGATTCGGATGAGGCACCCCCAAGGGTGTGAAATTAGATCCTGAATGGAATCCAGGATCCAAGGCGAGCCAGAAGGTGAGACCAAAGGAAGGGAAACCATACCTGGCATGGCCAAAACGGGACAATGAGGATCACTTTGCTCCCCAGTCAACAAGCTTTCTGTAGAAACCTCAGAATAAGAGGTACTGGCGGGTAAGCATACAGAAGACCGGGAGGCCAAGCATGAACTAGAGCATCTCTGGGGGATTCCCCCAGCAGGGGGTTCAGATCGAAAAACTAATTGCACTTCACATTGGAAGGAGATATGAAGAGAACGCAGCAAGGTTGACCCCACTCGCAGAAGATCTGTTTCGCTAATGAAAGATTCAGAGACCACTTCTAAGGTATCAGAATGGTCCGACTTGGCCTGTCTGCTAGGATGTTGGACCATCCCAGAACGTGCTTTGCGAAGAGAAAGCGACCGGTGGAAATCGCCCATTCCCACACTCTTACGGCCTCACAACAAAGGGGGTAAGATCTGGTCCCTCCCTGTTTGTTGACATACCAGACCACTGACATGTTGTCTGACTGAATTGCAATCGTTCCCAGAGGAAGAAAGACATGACGGGCCTGCAACGCTTCAAGGATCGCCCTCATCTCTAGGACATTTATGTGCAAGCTGGTCACTACAGGGGACTACAGGCCATGGACTGTCCTGCCCGAACAATGTCCCCCCACCCAAGTTGGGAGGCGTCCGTGGTCACTGTGGTTTGGGCCGGGGCAGGAACAAAGGGTTGTCCCTCCAAAATATCCGGAGGACACATCCACCATATGAGGGACGACCGACAGACTCGACTGAGTTGAATTGGATATGCCAATGGCAGTTCCAACAGGGACCACTGTACAGCTAGAGTCCACTGTAGAATTCTCATGTGTAACCGGGGACACGGGAGAAGAGTCTTGGTCACTGCCATCGAGCCTAAGGCCATCAACACTAATTCCGCCGTAGGGAGATGAGAGTGGTAGATCAGGGAGACATGCTTCCTCAGGTTTTGTACTCTCTCTGAGGTCAGGAAGATTTTGCACTGAACAGTATCTATCCTGGCACTAATGTAGTCTATCACCTGTACAGGATCTAGGAGTGATTTGGATGCATTGATTGTGCTCCCCAAACGCAGGGCAAGAGTCAGGAAATAATCCCCGGTTTGGGAGAGTAGACACCTGGTGGGAGCAGTGAGGAGCCAATCGTCCAGGTATGGATAGACCTGAATCCCCTGAAGCCTCAGGTGAGCCACTAAGACCACCATCACTTTGGTAAACACCCTGGGGGCTGTGGTGAAACCAAAGGGTAGGGGTCAAAATTGGTAAAGATTGACTCCTTGCCAGAAGCGGGGGAACCTCCTGGAGCTTCTGTGCATTTTTATGTGATAGTAAGCATACTGGAGGTCTAACGAGCACATCCAGTCATTCTCTTGCAGGTATGGCATGATGGACTGTAATGTGACCATCTGGAACTTCTCTTTAGCAATTGACAGGTTCAGGGTACAAAGGTCCAGAATGGGCCTTAAGTCCTCCATTTTCTTTGGCACCAAAAAGAACAAGGAGTAGAAGCCCGATCTGGACTGATCTGGGGGGATGGTTTCAATGGCTCATTTTTCTAGCAGCTTGGAAATTTCCTGTGCTGCTGCCTCCCTTTGCATGGGTGGTACATCCGGGAGGTGTCTGGGAGATTTGGTGGGACCCACAAAGGGGATAGAGTATCCTCTGGATATGATCTGAAGCACCCAGCGGTCTGATGTTATGGACTCCCATACCGCTAGGTGCAAGGACAATCATTCCCCAACTGCCTCCAGAGTAGAGCAGTCGGGCCACCGCTCACGGTTGCTGCCCGGGTCTGTCCGAGAAAGGTTCTCGAGACCCAAAATTCCACGGACCCCCTCTGCCTCTGGGCCAGCATCCATTCTGTCCCCCTCTACCTCTGGGGGAAGAAAAGCCCTGAGTGTCCCGGGAATACTGTGACTTCCAGAACCACATCTTCCAGAACCACATCTTCTTTTGCCCTCTCTTTTCCGGGAAAAGGACCTTTGAGGATTCGAGAAGCGGATCCCGACATCAGACAGTGTCTTCCCATCATTCTCACTCTGGACTAATATCTCTTTGACGGTCTTGCCAAAGAGAGTAGGGCCGTCATAAGGAGCACTGGCAAAGGACACCTTGAAGAGTTCCAAAAATTGACATAATCTGAGTCAGGCATTTTGAGGCCTTTGAGGGTTCGAGAAGCGGATCCCGACGTCAGACAGTGTCTTCCCAGCTTTCTCACTCTGGACCAATATCTCTTTGACGGTCTTGCCAAAGAGAGTAGAGCCGTCATAAGGAGCATTGGCAAAGGACACCTTGAAGAGTTCCAAAAATTGACATAATCTGAGTCAGGCATTGCGCCTCATGGACACACCAAACCCAGCCCCCCAGCCGCTCCTTCCGCAGCATGTGAAAGGAGTTGCATGGACGTGTTGGAGACTGCTTTTAAAGTGGCCATTCTTGTGGAGAACGAAGCCCTGTCCTCCTGCGACATGGACTTAGGGGGAGACTCCTCCAGCTCCTTTATCAGGTCGCGTTGGGAGTTTGGTGACATGGGCCAGGTAGTTCAGCTCCCTAACTGAAAAGGTAGCTAAAGTGTAAACGCGCTTCCCTAGGTGGTCCATCATCCATGACTCTCGGTCAGGAGGATGAACCAAGGAACACTCATGTACAAGTTCCTTCTTTGCGGCTGCTGTTACCAACATAGCATCTACAGGGGAGCCCTTGTTATATACTGGTCTGTCTGTGGGGGGACTTAAGATTTTGTCGGGTCTTTTTGGAATTGGTTCCATGGTGTCCGGCTCATTCCATGCCCATGAGGTGACCAGATCCACCAAAGGATCCATGGGAGAGGACACCCAGGAAGTAGATATGCCCGTGCCAAAAGCCTCCAGAAACACGGACTCGTCAGAAGGTTTGCGGGGGCAGACCAACCTCCCCGCTGGTGAAGGATTTCCATGATGTCTCCAAAGGAGACATCCTTGGGAGGTGACCTACAGGAACCTTCTCCATCATCCAAGTCCATATCCTCTTGCACATATGCTTGCGAAGCACATCTCCGGTGGGGCTCTCCAGGGGGATCTCATAAGCAACTTGTTCCTCAGGGGGAACAGTCTGGGGCTCCTCGAGCATGGGCTGTCCCTCTGGTAAAATGATGGGGACCGTAGCAAGAGCAGAGGTGGTCTGGGTGGAATCCAAGTGGGCAGTCAGGGGTCTCGATCCAGCAGAGAGACACCTTTCTACCACGTCGAATGCCGAAGGAGAGCAAACCTCCTAAGAAACCAATAACGAGGCCGGTCTACCTGGGTCTGATGAGAGAATCAGAGCCGGGCCTGAAGTGGTCGAAGCTCCGAGGGAAGGAACTTGGCACGACAAAAGAGGAGCCGATGAAAAAAAAGCTCCACTCTCTCAGATCAGACACTCAAGCTCCGGCTACGAGAGCAGCTCTTATCAGAGCTGGTCAGATCCGACCCCCTGACTAAAGCCATCCTTGGATCAGAATACTCCGAACCCAATGGACGGATCAGAGAAGGAGATATTGGCTGCAAAAAAGAAAGCGAGCTCTCCCCTCCTGAGGGAGAGGGGGCTGGGCAAGACCCCCATCTGGACCTCCTCATCATTTTATCCATATCGGCCTCAGACAAAGACCGAGTGGACCTCGATGAGGCCACGGACTCTGACCTTGCGGGTCGGGGCACCGAGGCTCTAGAAGATGAGCTTGTCTCCTCTGGCTCCGGGGAGAACCTCAGAGATCGGAGCTGAGGGGAGTCACGGATCCATAAGGTTTTTTCAGGTGAAGGGAGGTCCGGAGGCCTCTTGTGCTTTTCCCTTGCCTTCGACTCTCTCTCCTTCTCTCTGGCCCTTTTCCGCCCCGCTTCCACAGGCTTTTGTACAGGAGGTTGAGTCCCAGCCTGGGAGGGAGAGGAGAAGCCAGGGGAAGAGAAGAACGAGAGGCTCCACAGCAGTCGCTGTGACTGAAGCCAGAGACAAGGCAACAGTCTCTGAAGGGGGAAGAAGGCCTTTCAGAGCATACTTGGCCTTCCTAGCTTTAATGGCACGAGGGTTGAACCCCACAAACATATAAGCACAGTCTACACTCAGATGGGCCCCGCCCAAGAACATAACACACAAGAGTGTGGCCACCTGCAGGGGATAATTTATGGCCACACTCAGTGCATCTTTTGAAAATAGGCTCGTCAGCCATACTGTCAGAAGAAAGAAAAATTTTCTTTCTTTCTGAGAACACCCACTCACCACACACACACACAAACACACACACAGAAACACTGGGGGGGGGGGGGGGCAAAAAATCCACACAACTATTCAAACTAAGCTAACTACCCTAAAAAACTATAACTTGATGCACCAAGTGAGGGGAGGAGAAAAGGGAACCTATTTTATCATTATCTAAAGATTTGTAAAGAAAAGAGATATTTTTAAAGCTTTTTACCCACTTGAAAACCTGGAGCTCAGGAGATCACGATGCATAAGCTATTGGCGGCAAATGAGATCAGTGGTTGGAAGGCAGTGGAGGTGTATTATGGGTAAGGGGAGGAGCTTGAAGCACAGAGCAGATGCTAGTAAAGCTGCCGGCTCGGATCCGATATGGATCCATATTCCCCCAGGTTGAAGACCCAATGAAGTAAACTACTTCAGATCCAATGCTTTCTTTAGTGATTCTTAGCTTCAGTCACCACTGTGGTTTAAATATATATATATGTATATATATAACAGGCTCACAATCTAAGAAATTTTCATTATTTTTCAAAAGTGTACAATATGATCAATCATTTATTGATAGGTTCAAATGTCAAGCTGACCTACTAGCCTTCAACAGACTTGACTGCCACAACAACATTATGATTATTTTCTTCTTTTTCCTTTATCTAGGTGATTTCCCACTGTGTTTGCAAATCACTTAACCATCTCTAATCACACCTGAGCCAGTTTGTTCCACAGGGGTGCAAGGAATCCCTTGCAAATTTCCTTGGCTGAGAACCATCCAGAAGGGACATCATCCAGGAACAGATCAGGGAGTTTGGTGCTCTATATGACATTCCAACAATGAGTGACATTTTATGTTCAAAGTTCTAGTCTCTCCCCCTTGGATGGTGAAGTGGGCACCTACATCACTATATGTTCCACCTATGCCCCTCTATCAGCTCACATTCATCTTTTTCAGCCAACAAGTGCTATCATCACCAGCTTCTGGTTTGGTTGCCACACTCAAATTATGTTCTGTCCTGGCCTTTGGCTTTTCAACTCAGACACTGCCCTCCAGTAGTGTTCGGATCAGAAGTACCAACTTCAGTAAGCCAGAACCCATTCCTCTGCCCAGAATGGGCATACCCATCTCCCAGGCCATGCCATCTAGCACTCAAGCTGCTAAAAAACTCAAGTTGCCCGGGTCATAGTAAGGGTGTTACTTCTCTTTGTCACTGGCATGGATTACTTCCTATTTCCCATATACATATTATGATTATTTTCTAATTAAATCACTGACTGATTCATTCTGCTTGTAAGAGAAAAGCTATTCCATAATCCTGGATACTGTTTTGCAATGCACCTGTCATTCTTTTCTCTTCTTCACATGTATTTTTATTACTAGATTCCCATATCTGGACTCCCCAGCAGTGCCTTCCCAATCTGCAATAATTTATTTTACATTTGTTTACTGGAATAGTCCGTTTGGGTGGAAGCCCATTTTCAGCAGAAGCCCAAGGAGAAAAGCTCAGATTTAAAAATATACATTGACAATTGCATTACAAAACATGGTTGCATATATCCATTAGTTCACAGGCACAATTAGAGAGTTTACAGTAGCAATATGAGAAGGGTAGACCCCCCCCCCTTTTTTTTACAAAGCAGAAGGTGGTGTGGATTTATATACAAATGCATTTATACATATATGTTTTTGGAAGACAGGTACACTGACTTTGTGGATTTGCATTATGAAGACAATACTTGTATTGCCTTGGTCTCCGTAGCAGGTTGGTACTGTTAGCACTGTTAACCTATATTGATGGGGGTGGGGGTTTAGAGATAGGAGAATGGTGGAGAGGATATGGATGTGTAGGTAAGGGATCTCTGATGGTGAATATTTTGGAAGAAGAGAGTATGCAGGGGAGAAGCATGTAAATGCAAATTAACCTGGATTGATACAGGAGCAGAGCCATTTGCTGGAGAGGTGGTCTTTTAGCAGTTTTTTGAATTGTGTGGGTTGGTAGTGTTTAGAATATGTTGGGGAATTGTGTTCCAGATTTTAGAAATGCGGTGGGAGTAAAGGGTATTCCCAGCATTGTTGTTACTTCTGGACACTTGGAGTGTTTTATGTGAGGATTAGAGTTGTCAAGTGTTTGTATATGGTTGGAGCATTTGTTGTAAGGCTGGAGTTCTACTTGACTGGTGTACTACGCGATGGGTGAGAGTAAGTTGGATGTAGGTTAATTGTTGGGGAAGTTCAAACCATTTTAGTTGTTGTAAAGCATCACAGTGGTGGGATCTGTGTGTGGAGCTAGTGCTGTAGCAGGACTCCAATATATAACGCATATATTGTACAGACCTTTGGCCTGGTGGCACAGGTCATAAATGAAAAGTGACTAACAAAGACCATCTTACTAACTTGATTAACAAATTAAAAATAAGAGAGACAGAATGGCAAGCTTACCCTTCAAACTGACTGTCCAATTACCAAGTAAAAAAAATCACTTATACAATAATGAGTAAGCTGAAGAAATTAAATGGTTAATGCTACACAGATTGTATGCTAGCAAAACAACTGCATACTGCCTGACAAACGACTACTTCCCAAAATTTAAATGATGAAAACGAAGTGACACTACCCATTAGGTTAATTTATGATCTTCCTTCTGCAATCACAGCCTACCTGAAAATACATTACATTACTACTACTGGAAAGTCAGACTGTACATTCCCTCTCATTGCATCATAGCACAACAATCCTGGTCATGTCTCTGTGTAATCCAGACACTAATAAAACATTTACTGCACGGGAAAGGTATTTTACTATATTACTGAGATGATAAAAGAAAGTCAACTTTGTCCCATACTTCAAAGGTAACTAAAACCATGGAGTAAAAATTACGTTTACTCAATACACTATCATTAATTACGACCACCAAAAATAACAGACGTTCTTTTTGTCAGAAACAAACTCATCAAAAGTTTCTTCTGTCAAGTCTGTCCCCACTTCTCAGAAGTGGTACAACCCCAGAGGACAGTTAAGTTAGACTGGGGGAGTTGAAGCCCCCCACAACAGTGGATTAGAAGGACCAGAAATATATCGAGGATATATCCACTTCCACAGGGGGCAAACTCAATAAATCAGACACTCAATACATTTTGCCCTTGTTCTAAAGGGCAAAAGCCCATAAACCATGGAATGTGATATTTAGCTGTGCATGTACTTTTCAGCATAAGTGTCAAGCTACTGCTAATTATCAGAAATGCAAACAGTCCCTAACATCATATACCCGAGCACTACAGAGACTGCTAGTTATAAAAGCTACAGGAAATAAGAGAAAACGGTGTTAAAATGACAAAGTCCATGGCAGAACATTCAAGTCAAAACATATAAAAAATAAGAGAAAACTGTGTTAAAATGACAAAGTCCATGGCAGAACATTCAAGTCAAAAAATATAAAAAATTCACATTACAGTACCTTTAGTGGAGGTCCTACATGGGGTGGCTTCACACCATTTACAAGCAGATGTGTCAGCTGCTGGGATATAAAATCCTTTTTCAAATATACATTGATGAAACCTAAGGACAGAAAAATAGCAAAGCAACAATGTAACCAAAATGCTTCACTGAAGGCAGGAGAACATATAAAAAAAATCAGAACTCTCCAAACAGGAATTCACTTTTAAAACTACATTCATTTAACAATGATCAGTTTAAAATGAAAAAAAAAGCCACCATGCAGATCCATATAAATTTTGTTTTTTTAACGTGCAGTGGAGGACGGTTCCCTATTTGCCACCACCCAGTGGCCAACAAGTCCCCAAATTCTCTCCTTCCTTAAAATTGGAGACGCAAATGCACAATTATACAAGAAGTAAAACAAAGTAAAAGATAACACCACCCTAAAACTGATATAAAAATACATTTTTCACAGTATCTCAAAAATGTATCCACTACTAATGCATCAAAATTACTTTGTGCTTTTTTTTTTGTTTTGTTTTTTATACCCTGAAATGGCTATCATGGAAACTGCTACACTGAAGTGATCTTGTTTGAAAGTTTTTTGTCCTCCTCCCAGAATGGACCTTGAATCACTATAATATGATACAGCCTAGACATCATAAAGTCTTATTTTTTGCTCCATTTGTTTAGGGTCTTCATAATGTGACACAGCATTATCATCATAACCAAGGTCTTGTTTTGTCCTCTTCCATTTATTTACAGCGACTGTGCTGTGAATCAATGTCATTTTAGATGCACTGTGAAACAGGTTCTTTTTTAACTAAAACAAATAAATGGATAAATAAACTTTCTTCTGCGCTTACTTGAAGCCTGTAAAAGCCTAACATAAATAGGCCATTTTCTTCAATGAAGACAAGAGAGATGAAAAAGCAAGGTCTGCTAATTGTTCAAAGCTAGAGCCTTTAAAAATTCGAACAATACTCTGTTGATACAAAAGTGATCACAAGTACTCCATTCAAAGAGCTAGTACGTCAAAAAAGAAAAAAAACTGTCTGCAGTTTCTTATACTATGCTTAATTTTGTAGTTGTGTGAATAAAGGCAACACTTTAGTGGTAAAAAATGACATTGTTTATCCATTTAGGTAGGTCTGGAGTATAACTAATTTTTGTTAATATAAAGATTTCTCTAATAACTCTAGGGGAAAAAATCTTTCACTTCAGTTGTTTAGAGCACTTTACTGACTTAGGCAAGATACGTACCCAGGATACAAAACTGTGAGTGGAAACCAACAGTGAAAAAGTACAGTTGTGTACACTTACCATGAATGTAGATGTTCGAGAGTATTCACTGTTGCAGTCACTCATTTGGGTTATCCCTGCCAGGGTATCCCTCAGCCAGTCCGAATACCAGAGGCTTAGTATTTCTGCGTCGGTTGCTGTCGCTTCAGGACTGACGTCAGGTCGTCAGTAGTGTAAAGTAAGGCAGGAGACACCATTACATCACTTTTTCTTGCCCTAACCTGTCAGGAGCCCCCAAGTGGGAGCCAGGTTCTGGTGGAAGAACTCCACCAGTAGAAAGTAAATACCAATATGTCCATTGTAAGGAAAGAGAAGAAAGAAGAGGGGGATGGAGGGAGGGGATCCAGGACTGCAACAGTGAATACACTTGAACATCTGCATTTATGGTAAGTGTACACAACTGTACTATGTTCTTCGTGTTTCACTGTTGCAGTCATCACATTTGGGTTAATTCCCAAAGCCGAGGAACTGGGTGGAGGCAAGGAAATTCGGGACTGACTAGGATGCCCTGCAAGACTGCAAAGGCAAACCCTGCCCTGGATTTGGAGATGATAGACAAGTGGTAATGTTTGGCAAAGGTGTGAACATATGCCCAGGTGGCAGCCTGTAGGATGTCACTGGTGGGGTCTCCTCTGAGGAAAGCTGCAGAGGTGGAGGCTGCTCTGGTGGAGTGAGTCCTGACCACCTTGGGGGGGGGGAGGCTTTCCATGTTGTTTGTAGCAGAAATAGATGCAGTGTGCTATCCATTTGGAAATTGTTTGTTTGGAGATGGCTTTGCCCTCTGCCCCTGCAGCAAAGCTAACCAGCAACTGATCAGACTTTCTGAAGGATTTAGTCCTGTCCAGACAGAATCTGAGCTGTCTGTGCACATCTAGAGAGTGCAGGATCCTTTCCCTCTTGTTCTGTGGGTTAGGAAAAAAGGTGGACAAATGAATGAATGCATTGGTTGAGAGCCACACTGGACACCACCTTGGGCATGAAGGATGGGTTAGTTCTGAGGGATACCTGTCAGCATGGAATATGATGAAGGGTTCCACAGCCATGAGTGTTTGCAGCTCAGAGACCCTTCTGGCTGAAGTGATGGCCAGAAGGAAAGCTGTCTTCCAGGAGAGAAATTTTAGCTCTGCTGAAGAGGCTGGTTCGAAAGGGGGCAAGGTGAGCTTTTCCAACACAAACTTAAGGTCCCAAGCTGGGGTTGGCATTCGTTTGTGTAGCCTCAAGATGCTAGCCCCTCTTAGGAACTGTTTGATCAAAGGGTGTGAGAAAAGGGGCTGCTCAGTGGGAAAATGTGCAGAGATAGCAGAGGCATGAATTTTAAGAGAGGAAAAAGAGAGGCCACTGTACAGCAGGTTAGCTAAGTAATCCAGGATGAGAGGGAGGGAGGGCTGTGCCGTACTGGCTTAGCCTGAATCCAGGTGCAGAACCTTTTCCATTTATCAACATAAGACTACCTAGTGTTAGGGTGTCTGGCCTCAAGTATAACATCTAAAACCTGTTTACTGAGGTTGGCAGATTGCTCGGGGATTAGGGAATAAGCCAAGCTGCCAAACTGAGTGTATGCAATTGGGGGTGCATGAATTCCCCTTTCCTCTGGGTCAGGAGGTTTGGAATCTGAGGAAGATGCCATGGTGGCAGTGGGAACAGGCTGCGCAGCAAGAGGTACCAGTCCTGGTGAGCCTATTCTGGAGCTATATGAATTGTCCTTGGTTTTTCCTCCTTTATTTTGAGCAGTGCCCTGGGTATGAGAGGTAGGGGAGGAAAGGCACAGACAGATAGATATACCCAGGGGAAGGACAGGGCATCCACTTTCCAAGCCATGCAATGGTGCTCTCTGATGCAGAACTTGCTGAGCTGATGGTTGGTGTGGGAGGCAAAGAGGTCGACCTTTGGGGTGCACCATTTCTGAGTGATTAGGGTGAATGTTCTTCTGTTGAGCTGCCACTCGTGTGTGTCAAGAAGATTTCTGGTTAAGTGGTCTGCCACAGAGTTGAGAGAACCTGGTAGGAATTGTGCTAACAGGTGGAGTTGCATGGCATTGGCTGTGTGCCAAAGGGTCATGGCCAGCCTGCATAGAGGGTAGGAGCAAGTCCCTCCCTGCTTGTTGATATACCACATCACAGTGGTGCTGTCTGTTTTGATCAGGAGAGCCCCTGGGGAGAGAAGGGGCTTGAAAGCTATCAAGGAGTACTGGACAGCTATCATCTGTTTTTGGTTGATGTGCAGACGGATTTGCTGTGGGCTCCATTGGCCTTGTATGCACCTGTCGTCCAGGTTTGCAACCCAGGTATAGTCTGATGCACCTGTGGTGAGGAAGGTAAGTTCCTTGTTGTGGGAGCATGCTGTTGCCCACCAAAGAAAATCTTTTCTGAGGCAAGGTATTATAGGTATAAGAGTCTCCTGGTCTTAAGAGTGTTGACACCAAAGGTTTTTTAGGTACCACTGAAGTTTCCTCATTCACAGTCTGGCATATGGAATGAGTAGAATGCAAGATGCCATGAACCCCAGAGCTTGCAGGATTTTCCTTGCAGATAGCTGGGGTCTGGTGGCTAGTTGAGAGAAGTAGGCTGTCAGGAAAGTTTGCTTTTCTGGTGTAAGGAATGCCATCTGGTATGCTCTGTCCAGGCTTGCTCCCAGGAATATAATCCTTTGGGTGGGTACCTATTTGGATTTCTTTTCATTTATTCTGTACCCTAGGCAGATTAGCAGGGATTTCAGCAGCTTTTCTTGGCCATCTGCCTGAATTAGGCAGTCGTCTAAGTATGGGTAAATATCGATATTCCTTTGTCTGCAAAAGGCAATGACCGGAGCCATACATTTTGTGAAAATTCTGGGAGCAGTAGATAAGCCAAGGGAAAGTACAGTTGTGTTCACTTACCATAAATGTAGATGTTCGAGTGTATTCACTGTTGCAGTCATCACATTTGTGTTATCCCTGCCAGGGTAGCCCTCAGTCGGCCCGAATACCAGAGGCTTAGTATTTCTGCATCAGTTGCTGTCACTCCAGGACTGATGTCAGGTCGTCAGTGTTATAAATTAAGGCACAAAGTGCAGACAGAGAAATCCGGATTTGATCGAAACCGATTTTATTAAAAAAGTCTAAAAAACACGCCAATTACATACAATAAATCATAAACGCCAATTATAATCCAAAAGCGTTTTCGTCTTATACTATAGACTTCATCAGATGAATGACAAATCTGTTAGTGAACCTTTTATATAATGTTGTTAATTACATAATCAGGCAATCAACCTATAAAAATGCTAAAAACAAACTATCACCTAAAATTGTCATGAAAAAAAGACATTTCATAGAAAAATATACATTATAAAATACTTTAAAAACTTTAAAAATACCATGTTCTTACTTTATCAATTTATATACATTTCTTTATTTAAAAACTAAAACCTTTTGTTAAATGAATTAGTTCAGTTAATATAATAAATAAAATTCCCTCTAAACCCAGCACTATGTCTACAAGGCAGATAAGGTTTAAGGATGTGGTTAGAGAGGACATGCAGGTGGTTGGTGTGACAGAGCAAGATGCAGAGGACAGGAAGAAATGGAAACAGGTGATCTGCTGTGGCGACCCCCTAATCGGGAAAAGCCGAAAGAAGAAGAAGAAGGTTAGCACAAGAAAAAAGGATCCCCAATGGGGTACTTAGCTTTAGAGGACTTCAGCTTCAATTCGGTAGACGAAACTCGGGTAGCGGCTGACCGGCACTTGTGCGAAATGCTTCTGCTTCAGGGTCCACTGCAAGAAAGACTGACGTAATGGCATCGGCTGCATTACTTTATACTACTGACGTCAGTCCTGAAGTGACAGCAACTGACGCAGAAATACTAAGCCTCTGGTATTCGGGCCAGCCGAGGGCTACCCTGGCAGGGATAACCCAAATGTGATGACTGCAACAGTGAAACACAAAGAACATCTACAGAAACTGTGCTGTCTAGGCTAGGTAATGGTATCTCAAACAAATTCCTTTCTGAAACAGTGTGGTTGGCCTAAGAAAAAACTGTGGGACCTTCAAGATATAAGCAGAAAAACAAGAGGAAATCGGAGGGGGTCCCTAATTATTGAAGCGTGTCTGAGAACTAAACAACAGAGACTACAAATAACTCTAGAAACAGGTAAACTATTTTAGATTGTCGAGTGTCAGGTTATGCAAAACATTAATACCAGTGTTAATTGAGCAAACAGGTTGATCAGACCTCTCCTAATGTGCAAAATGGAGACATTTCTAAGAGAGACAGTAAAAGTTACCATTTCAGTTATTGTCAAGTAATTACACTGTCTGGATTGTCAGCAAAGAAGACATATGGAGAAAAATACATTAAAATAATCTAGAAAAGAAAAACAAGCTCTGGTGGTGAAGAACCTTACAGGTATTCGGCACAAAGCAGTTCAGGTTTCAGCTTTAGTACAGGAGATGGCTTCCAGTAATTTACAGTAAAAAAATATAAATGAAATTCTTAGGTGTTTAATAACCAAAATCAAATGACTAAAGGCTGGAAAATAGAAACTTGTAGCTATTCTGAAGAGCTGACGCAACTGTAAAAACAAGAGGCAGAAGTGAAGGAAATACTGGCTGAGCATGAGGCTTCTCAAAAACAGCTGTTTCAAACAACAGTACAGTTAGAAGATACAGAACACAGAGAAAAAAATGATTTTTTTGTTAGTATATTAGAGAACCTGGACCAAACAGACTGTGTCCATTTTATGAAAATAGTAGTAAGCAAATGGGCTGGTGCTCCACATCAAGATTTGTATATTGAGAAGATGACAGGAGACAGTCTAAGAAGTTATTTTAGAATGAGAGTTACAGAAATTATGGTTTGGTCATGTATCAATTAGAGAATTTCAAAGAAGAATAAGTACATGCAGAAACAGAAAAGAAATAAAGATAGAAAGAAACAAGGAAATTACATGGAGATATTAAAGAATATGGAAAGTTTGCTACAATAACAGTGTATTGTTTTTGTAGGAAGAAAACTGCATGAAGAAAAAATAATGAAGATAAAATTATATGACACAGCAGTATTATCGAAAAGGGTGAAAGGAAGAAGTTACTAACATTTTTGGCAAAATGTGTAAGAAATTATGAATGTATAAGAGAAAAATGAGGGATGAAGAAGGGAAAGAGAAGTGTACAAAGGAACAGATTATAGATGTAGTAGATGGACATGTGGAACATATACATGATGGAAGAAAAGATGAAAAGGAACGTATGTGGGATGTTAAACAATCTGGGAAAAGTAAGTTAAAAGATTTGGGAGAAAAACAAATATATAACAAATTGATGAAATTTTAAAGATGGCTAATATAGAATCAGTTCTAGGAATAGATGGCATACAGTACAACATATATAAAAAAATGAAGAACAATTGAAAAGGATTATTCTTCAAAGTTGCAAATGAATAGTTGGAGGAACGAACACAAGGAGAAGGAGTGTGTGCAGCTACAACAAAAGGAAATAAGACAGATAGCAACTGGTGACCAGTAATGAAAGTTAAGTACTTAACCACAACTCTAGATCCATGTTAACTTTATCTGTCCAGCTCAACAAATATATTCTGGATCCCGTTACCTTTTTCCAGTTTTTGGATCTTGGGCTGTTCTCCCTCACTACCTATAATGCCCCCCCCCCAAAAAAAAAATACCTCAGATCAAGTTTGACCTCCATGTATTGCATATAGCCTGAGATATGCTCAAGAAATCCACAATATCCTGGCAAAATTTATATAACAGGGAAGATCAGCTCAAAGTCTGAAGGTATGAAAAGGCCCTGGTCAGGTCTAATTGGTCAGACGAGAGTCAAAAGTGATGATTTTGGGCCAGATGGATAAGGACATCATGGATCTAGCTTTATGGTAAGTATATAAACTTTGTAATCAATGCTGTCTATCGGTCTGGATCAACAAATGTGGTCAATTCTCCAAACACTAAAACTACAAAATGGTTTCAAGGAAGGATATTCCAAAGGATGGTGAAACTGAAAGATGCACATGATTTTGACTGCACATCCAGCTTATAATGAGACACACAGGTATGAACTGTAGACCATGTAATCATAGGTTTATAGGCTGATACTAGGCGATCTGCCCTAGGGCATTTATAAGCCTAGCCAGAGTGTGTTTGGTTTTTGCCGCCCTTCTAGATTAGTTGACTGTACCTCTGTATAATAGGTCACAGAAGGCAGCCCTTTTAAGGTTAGTTTACTGTACCTCTGTCTAGCAGGGACACAGAAGAGATCCCAGGGGTAAACTTACGATCTCCCATCCACTCATCAAGATTTCTCTTGAAGAGGGTCAGTGAGGGGCTCTGCCTAACATGGATTCAGATTTTGTTCCAGAGTGAGGGGAGCCTCTGGGATATGAATCTGTCCCTCCAGCATGTCCTATTTATTTCTGTGCTGAGGATCAAGTCCCTAGAGCGAGTAGGTCTAAGGGATTTGGATTTCCTGAGGTGCAGCATGTCCATTAATTCTGGGTTGGACATGGCTTTATACGTCAGACACAGATCGCCTCTGAGTAGGCTGTACGCAACTGAGTAGAGCTGGAGTTTCTTTAGCCGAACTGCATAGGGCATCTGTTTGAGTCCCTTGATCCTCTTGGTGAGGTACTTTTGGAGTCTTTCCAGTTGCTGCAGGTGTCGGGTAAGTTACATCCCAAATGGGGCATTGTGTTCAATTATGGGTCTGATAAGTGATGAGTAGAGGGGCACAATGACCTCTCTTGATCTAGATGTGAACCCTTTTGTGATAAGGTGGGCTATATAGAAGGTCTTTCTAACCACTTTGGCAACGTGATTGTCAAAGGAGAGATTACTATCTACTTGGGTCCCCAAGTCCCTAATTACTTCTTCCGTACTTAATGGATTACCGCCTATGTGGTAATTTGTGGGCACTTTGTTTTTCCCAAAGGGGATGACTATGCACTTTTTGGCATTTAGCTTTAGGCCATGGCTCTGGCATCAGTTATCTGTCTCTGTGAGACCCTTTTGGAGGATGCTTGTGTCAGCCAGAGAGTCGATTATGGCACCCAGTTTGCAGTCATCTGTGAACTTGGTCAGCCATAGTCCACCCGTTTTAGCCTGTACCTCGGAGAAATATATACCGAACAAGAGATGTCCCAGGACTGAGCCTTGTGGGACGCCACTTGTAACTGGTTTAGAGTCTGACATGGCACCTGCTATTCTGACCATGTGGGTTCTATCCCTGAGCCAGTTTGTAACCCATCTTGCGACATAGGGGTTGATATTTAAGCTGGTGAGCTTATTTATGATGCCCGAGTGGGGTATTGTGTCGAAGGCTTTTGCGAGGTCCAGGTAGGCTGTGTGGACTACCTTCCCTTCATCTATGGCTTTGGTAACTGTTTCAAAGAAGCTGACCAGGTTCAAGAGGCAAGATCTGCCCTTAACAAAGCCGAATTGGGTAGGATCCAGTGTCTGGAGGTTCCCAATATCTTTATGATTTCCATGATGATACGCTCCATAGCTTTGTAGACCAGGCTAGTCAGGCTTATAGGGCGATAGTTTCCGGGGTCTCTTGTGGCACCACCTTTGTGGAGTGGGACCACTGTTGCTGTACACCATTCCTTGGGTACATATCCTGTAGTAAAGCTGAGACTGAACAGTAACTTTATGTGAGGGTTTAGTTCTTCTTGGAGCTCATGTAAGACGTAGCCCGGGACACCGTCTGGTCCCACTGATGCTGTGTTTTTTGCTTTGGAGTGGGCATCTCTCACCTGTGCATCTGTGATCTCAGGGAGGCTACACTCTGTTGGGATAGGCATTTGCTCTTTTGGGGGGGAAGGGGGGGGACGTTTGCACTGAACCTTTCTGCAAGGATGTTGGCAATGTCTGTGGGTTCAGTGTATTTTTTGTCATTTTGCACTAACTCAGAGCATATCTGTGAGTTGCCTCCCAGGTTCCTGACATAACTAAAGAAGTCCTTCTGATTATCTTTAGTGTCTTGTGCAATTTTTCTTTCGAAGCTGGCCTTAGATGATTTTATGAGGAATCGTAGTTTCTTGCTAGTACTGTTCAGAGATGCCTTCCCTTTTTGGGATTTTGCTCTAGCATGTAGTAGCTTCCTCCTTCTGTTGTATAGCTTATTTATGGCTGGGGTCCACCAGACAGGTCTCCTGCCTTTGGAGGAGCGAGTCTTGGTTTTGTTTGGGATAGCATGATCCATGCATTCCTGTAGGTGTCCATGGAATGCTTTTGTAAAGGATTCTGCATTTTGGGCCGTATTTTCCACTGGCCCGGGGGCTATGAAGGATTCCACTTCGTACAAATCTCATATATGGGAACTCTGGCAAAGGAAGCACTGGAGGCTACCAGTGTTCTGGTTGAATAAGCCTTAGGTTTATGCACAAGTGCAACTCTTCCTCCTCTACATTTGAAGGCAATGGAATCAGAGAGCCATTTGAACAATGTAACTTTAGAAACACCTTGCAACAATTTATCTTTTGATTAAGAAATGAAAAGCTGATCTCTTTTTCTGAATTCCTTGGTCTGACGCAAATAGAATCTCAATTGAAGGTGAATGTCCATCAAGTGCAAGATGAATTCATCTTTGTTAAAAAAATTTAAAAAGAGAACTGGTCAATTAATTGTCTGATTAGAAAGGTCTCAGAAGCCACCTTAGGAAGAAAATTAGGGTTTGTCCAAAGGAAAACCCTGTCCCTGTGAAAGATCAAGTAGGGAAGACTGCATGATATGGCTTGCATCCCTGAAATTCTTCTCACAGAAGTGATTGCCATAAGATAGTTTTCCAAGACAAAAACTTCAAATCTGTAGTGATCATTGTCTCAAAAGGTGGTTTGAGCAAGGCCTGAAGCATTACTGTAATATCCCAAGGAGGAATAGGATCTTTGATAGGTGAACTAAGCTGGAAAGTTCCTTTAAGAAAGCCTTGGATAACTTTAAGGAGGCAACAAGTTTAAGTTTTTTCCAAAAATGCAAGTTAGATATGGCTGCCATTTGAAATGTAATAGTAGACAAACAAGCACCTTCTTGAAATAATCATATTAAAAAAAAAAAAAAAGATGTAAACTCTGACAGAAAGCCCAAAGAGTGAATTTTTTCCACCTACTTCTGTAAACCTTCCTTGCGTTAGGTTTCTGGGATTGCAACAAGATAAGGTCATCAGAAGCAGAAAGCATGGCATTTCAAGCCATAATTAGAATTGGAGGAACAGTACTGTTAGACCTTTCAGGTCTCAGTGAGGTTGGTCAGACGGATGAGAAAGAAGATCTGGACAAGGATCTAGCACCCAAGGAGGGTGTATCAGATAAGGCCAAGGGTAGGGGAACCAAACTTGCCAAGGCCAGAACAGGGCAATGACAATTACCACTGCCTTGTATCAGATGGCTTTCTGTAGAAATTTGGTTACGATGGAAAGGACAGGAAAAGCATACAGAAGACCAAGGGGACAGTTGTGGAGAAGAGCATCCCTCAGTGACTAACCTTCCGGGAGAATCAGGGCAAAGTAGCTGCTACACTTGGTGCTTAGACGAAAAGTGAAATGCTCACAGCACATCTGGCCCCAGTGTCTGAAAATCACAGATGCCACTGCCTGGTAGAGGGACCACTCATAGGACAGAATAGATCTCTTCAGTTTATTCAATAAGACGTGAATTCCGTAGGATACATGGTACCACCAGAAGAGGTTTAGAAGGCATTACCTACTGCCAAACCCATCTGGCTTGCTGGAATAGCAGGTACAAGCAGGTTCCCCCATTTGTTGATGTGCCAAACTACAGTCATGTTGTCCATCTGAATGGAGATCACACCTTTAGGACAGAGTCCCGAAATACATGCAATGCTAGGAGGTCTACTCTCATTTCCACTGTACAAACTGAGTAAGAAAATTAGAAGAGGGGTTTGCCATGGATGCCAAACAAGTACTGCATTGCTTACAACTATTACATGAATGCAACGTCCCAGCAAGTTGGAAAAAAATTTAGTATGGCAAGGCATTTTATGGGGGGAAGGTATAATTTCCAGTAATGTTTTGGCATGCAGATGACGTACTATTAGTAGGAAAAAAAGAATCTAAAGAACATAACAGAGGAAGTAGGAAGTTTAAGATTACATTTAAATAAAGAAAAGAGTAAAGACATGGGACGTGGTGAAAACTGAAGGAGCAGTATCATTTTTAGGAGTGAAATACGGTAGAAGAAAGACAGTAGAAGAGAAAGTGGAAGGTATTTTGGAAAAAGTCACAGCCCACTGCAATAGATGAAGGCAATACAGCTGGTGGTGTCTCCATATTCTTACAAAAAAAAAAGAAAGAGGAAAAAAATCACTTCTAGGCTTACACCACATGCAGACATACACACCCCCATGAAAGTTGATGATGTAAGGGATATGA
Source organism: Protopterus annectens (assembly GCF_019279795.1). NCBI lineage: Eukaryota > Metazoa > Chordata > Ceratodontiformes > Protopteridae > Protopterus > Protopterus annectens. The sequence continues at coordinate 1,886,439,172 of NC_056733.1, read as the reverse complement.
GAACTCAATGTGGACAACAAACTGTCCTTCAATCAGACCCTTTTCATAGCACAGCTCATACCTAAAGGTGTGACCTCCAGGTCCATGGATGTAATCATTCTACTGTACTTGGGTCTCATAGGTTCATAGCCAAATACTAGGCTAGATATGCTTGCAAGTCATTTTAAGCCTAGTCAATTTCCCTGTTTGTGCTTGAAATAACTTATCTCATCTGGTTACAGATTGGCCATATCTATCCCATGGTCGGTAATTATATATTAACCCTAACAAGAATAACTGGGATCATACCATAGACAACGTGAAGGGACCCATGCATTGGTTAAAGCATTTAAGAGCTGCCTCCATTCAGTAGTAGTACAGAGGGCAGTCCTGGGGTAAATTTTCTGTTTCCCATCCACAGATCTAAGATACATCTGAAAACAGACAGGGATACACTTTGTTTTATGCAGTAGGGGAGTCTGTTTCACAGCAGTAGTATCCTCTATGAGATGTACTTGACCCTCCAAGCTTCTATCGATGTTACAGAAGAGGGCTGGGTCCCTAGGTTGAGTATTTCTGATGCCATTTCACTTGCTAATATGCAGTAAATCCATCAGTAATGGTTTGGAGGATGATTTGGATGCCAGACGCAGGTAATTTCTTAGTAGTCTGTAGGATACAGAGTATAGTGACAGAGCTTTGAGTCAGTTCATGTAGGACATGTTGTTTAGGTCTTTATCCTTTTAATAAGGCAAATCTGAGGGGATTCCAGTCATTGCACAGACACATGCCAAAGCTGGCATTATACTCAATGACTGGGCTAATGAGGGCTGAGTAAAGGGAACAATGACATCCCTAGACCTAGACACAATCTCATTCTTTATAAGCTGTACAATACAGAAGGACTTTCTTACAACAATAGACGCAAGTTGTTTAAAATTTAGATCACTGTCTATTCCCAAATCCCGAACAACTGGGTCAACTCTGAGCATTGTCAATGCACTAGTTGGAGTAGATGACTTTCTAAAGGATACAATAATGCATTTTTTGGCATTTAGTCTCAGTCCCTGATTTTGGCACCAGTTAATAACTCGCAAGAAACCTTCCAAGCAGGATGGCTTAGTCATTTGGGGATTCAATGACTGCTCCTAACTTGCAGTCACCTGCATACTTACTCATCCAGGCCCCTTTGGCATTGTCTTATACTTCAGAAAAGTAGATGTCAGACACGAGAGGTCTCAGCACAGAAACCTGGGGCTTCCATTAGTGACTGGTCTCTTTCTCGAGGTAACTTCTCCATTTTGACTGTCTGCATCCTGTCAACCAACTGGCAATTCAACGGGTAACATAGGGGGTTTATTTCACTTTTCTACTATGCCTGTATGGGGAATTGTGTCAAAAGCTTTCTCCAGGTAGAGGTACATGGCATGGACCATTTTGCCTTTATCTATTGCTTTGGTGACCTTTTCAAAAAAATCCACCTGGCTGAGTAAGCATGACCTGCCCTTGACAAATTTAAACTGAAACGGGTCTAGTGTTTGGAGGCTCCCTATGTCCTAATTGATTAATTCCAGAAGTTGCTCCATGGCTTTGCCTGGGTCTGTAGCAGGTCCTCTCTTATGCAGAGGAATGACTGTAGCTGTTTTCGATTTGCTCGGTACAAAACCTATATGGGAGCTGAGACTGAACAGTGTTGTCAGGGGTGTGCCTCAATCATGCTTCATGCTATTTAAGATGCATCCAGGGACAATGTCAGGACCCATCGATGCAGTATTTTTAGCTTTTGATAGCACTTTTAGGACTTGGTTTTGTGTGACAGCTGGAGACGAGTGTGTTTCAAGTATATCTTGGGGGAGAGAGGGATAAAGTTAGTGCTAAACTCATCAGCTAGTAAGTTTGCTATATCTTTATCCTCAGTGTAAGCAACATCATTCACAATCAGTTCAGCTCATTGCTGTACAGTGCTTTTGAGATTAAGAACATAACTAAAAATGCCTTGGGATTGCCTTTGGCTTGCATAGCTATTTTAGCCACAAACATGGATTTGGTGAATTTTATTAAGCTCCTAGGTTATTTATTTCAGTGACAATTGTTCTAATATTCTGGGAATTACTCTTCTTACTTTTGGTCAATATTCTTTTCTTTTTATTACAAAGCTTATAATAAAAATAAAGCTCTCTGTAGGCAGATCATTGAATATAATGCTCCTTTCTGTATGTACGTACTGAAACACTTTCACAAAGCACTTTTACACTAAAAAATTCAAGGGCTTATATCATAAAAACTATGCATACCATCTAAAAGCCTTAACCTTATTTTCTGTATCATACAGGCTGCTAAGAGGAGACCTCTGTCTTACACATACAGACTCATGAAGGATGAGCTCTGTTTAGCCTTCCAAGCACTGAATGTCCCTCCCTTTTGAATCACCTCCATATTCACAGATCCAACGGTGTGCCTAACCCTTGTGCCAAAGGCATTTAAACTTCGTCAACAAAATCTATATCTGCGAGCATGATAAATTCATAAGCAAGCACACTCCTTGCCTTTGGAATAAATTCCTTCTACACGTCAAAGAAAGTAGCACCTCATCTCCTTTCAAAATTAGATGTGACAATTGGTCAGGAACCCATAAATTCATGGCTGGGGTATGAAGAAATAATAATCTTTTTAGAAGGAGTGACTAATGTACTGTCACCATCAGGGGATGTTGCACCTAAGCTTCTTGATACCACTTCATCTGGGTGCTTAGTATGACCCTATGTACCTACACAAATATCTCCCCCATTGCATTTTCTCAAATGTTAAATACAGCCATTATGATACCCTCAAAACAGCACATCGATTAAAGCTGCAAAACTCAGCAAACTTCTCAAAATGCATTACCTAAATACAAGCACAAACAATAACACTGAACTTTTTTGATGCACTGTTATTCACTGACAATATGACTACGAACTTACACAGACTATGAACAGTCTCTGAAAACTATTTAAGAAAGAATACACAGACACCCAACATATTCCACAATGACCAACCATTAATGAAGGTTCTGCTTCTAATGAAATGCCTATCTCAATGCACCAGTACAGACTTAAATAAATGTTAAGTTAAAGATTCTCCTAAATAGTTTGTCACAGATCTGCACTGTAGTTACTCACCCCCCCCCCACCAACATTCTGAAACAAATCCTACACAACTTGAATCAAAATAGAAATCCATCCTATTAGAGGGCCTCTAACATACTGGGACAACAAACACCAAATAACTGGTTATGAAATTAAATAAATGTACAAGGCTTAAACAACAAGTTCACTGTTCTAGCCCATTTAATCACAAAGGCAGCAGAAGGATGCACAGTCAAGCAAACGCATGAAAAAAATTATGAGGTACCACCTCCCATTCTCCTCAGTCAGCTAATAAAATAGATATATTTTCATCGTTTGCCTTTTCGGTTCAAAATAATAAATGTCAACCATTCTAAACAAGTAGACTGGTCACTTTTTCATAACCATCAGTATAGTGATAAAACTTACTCCACCACCTCAAACATGCATTCAAATATCCAAAACAATCTACATCCAACTTAAAATAGGCAACTTCATGACTTTAAATTCCTGCAGGTTGGCATCATACATTATTAATCTGTACAAAAACAGAGATAATGTATGGAATATTTGGAGAAATGTTTTCCATACCAGATGACATACCTGTAAAATGTACAGCTTGTTTAAAAGTTAAACTTGCAAAAGCAGACTATGACAGGTAACATCAAATACCATTTTTCAGAAACCCAAACAAAAGGCTGATCAGAACGAAAAGATTTAATTTTCCTAATGTATTCCAAATGCAGTAAGGGAATTCTCAAAATTGTCTGATCAGTGCAAATTTCAGGGGATGACCTTATAAATAATTTAATTTCTGAGGCCAAAAATCCTGCCCACTACCTCCTCTCTCTCCCAAACATCCTCATTAACAGCCAGCCAAATGCATAAACAACAAAATTCCAAAGAACAAATCAGATCGACACAAACAAAAACAGCACCAGTACCAAAGCATCTCTCAGTTAAACTCATGTTCTGAAACTCATTTCTACCCCCACTGCCTCAACACACTTGCATATCTTCTATAATCTCAGTACAACTAAATCTACCATCCCCAGTGACGAAAAATCTGTGATAACACTGCCAGTTCATACATATCACAATCCCAATATCTCAGTGACCGCAGAAAAGTCAGTGAAATAAAATCTTTCAACACAGCAACTAAAAGATTTCTAGATAGATACAACCCACTTAATACACAACACAGGTTTATAACAAAATCAGTGTTCTGCTCTCTGTTCTGACATGACAGATGTCAAAACAGACAAAGAAAACCTTATAGTAGCCATTTTTAAACAATAAAGGCCTTTGAAAGTGCATGCCACTTAAACCTTAATTTAAAATCTGTCTAATCTACACAAACATAAAAGGCTATTACTTTGGATTAAAAACTTTTTACATAAACCTTTCAAGACCAAAACTACTGCCCTTGGATTCTCATGTGTATCTATACCAGGATCAAGTGTCTTCTGTATAATAAATAATAATCTAACATATGGCCCATATATATTAAACAGAAAACTTGATGCTAACAATATTCTCATTCTACTCTCATGGAAAGATTCCAAAACAACAACAGAGTCTCTGGCATGTTAAAACAATGTAGGTAAGGAAAGTTAGCAAGCCAGATCCGTAACTATGGGATAAGGATTGGCTCTAAGAGCTGGTCGGTTGGGCTCTGGCATGAAGCGAAGCCGGACATGAGCCGCAGCTGGATGAGGCATCACACCCCCCCTCCCCCAGGGAGGTGGGTGGAAGCAGCAACTCGGGACACGCACCAGGCCCATCCTGTGGACTGCCCCTGCTGTGGCTGGGCTTCAGTCCCAACCAACGTCTCACATTGTCCAGCAGCTAGCAGCTGACTTAGAACTGGTGCAGACCAGGGGAATCCAACTGTTTACTTAAAACAAAGCATTGCGAATGCCTGAGATGGGTGTTAATGCAATGTGATTTTTGGCCAGTGCTCTGAATGTCAAAGTGAAGAAATTCAATGAAGCAAGGGTAAAAGGCGAGAGTAACTATGACTCTCTTAAGGTAGCCAAATGCCTTGTCATCTAATTAGTGATGCGCATGAATGGATGAACGAGATTCTCACTGTCCATACGTACTACCTGGCAAAACTATAGTCAAGGGAATAGGCTTGGCAGAATCAGTGGGGAAAGAAGACCCTGATGAGCTTGACTCTAGTCTGGCATTGTGAACCTTTAGGGGTGTTTTACTGATGACGTAGTTACCCGGGTTAGTTAGCTTCCCAAAAGGTGCTATAATGCATTTCTTGGTATTGAGTTTTAAGTCACAGCTTTGGTATCAAATGTTTGTCTGTGTTAGACCTTTGAAGGGTGTACTCGTCTTGGGGGGATTCAATGACTGCTTCCAGTCTGTAATCATCTGATAACATGGTTACCTAGATGCCACTGACATTGGCATTGACACCAAAGAAGTAGATGGCAAAGAGAAGTGGGCCTAGCACAGATCCCTGGGGGACTCCATCGGTGACAGTCTCTTTGTGGAATTGGCCTTACCAGTTCTAACCTCTTGGGTCCTTATCAGTGAGACAGCTAGCTATCCAGCATATTATAAAGGGGTTTATACCTAGTTCCATATTTTTATTGACAATGCCCGAGTGGGGTACTGTATCAAATGCGTTAACCAGATCTACGTAGGCAGTATGCACCATTCTACCGTCTTCCAATGCCTTAATGATCTTTTCAAAGAAGTCCACCAGCTTCAGTAACCATGACCTTCCTTTGATAAAGCTAAAATTGGATGGATCCAGTGTCTGGACATCTCCTATGTCCTTGATGATAATTTCTCTAATTCTTTCTATGGCTTTGCAAACAGTCAGACTACTGGGTCTGTAGTTCCAGGAGATGTTGAAGGTCCTCCCTTATGAAGGGGAATGACCATCACAGTCCTCCATTCACATGGTACAAAGCCTATTTTAAGACTATAGTTTAATAATGACTCCAGGAGTCCTGATAAGTTGTATTTCAGACTGTTCAGGAGACAACCTAGGATGTTATCGAGGCACACTGAAGCCGTGTTCTTGGCATTAGAGAAAGCAGCCAGTACATGCTCCCTAGGTATAGCTGGTAATTTTCAGGATATTTTTTGGGGATGGTTGGGAGTGAGAGGGGGGCTAAAGTTGGAAATGACTTTGTTTGGTATACTGTCAGGCTCAGTGAATATGGCATCATTAACCACCAGTTCAGCACACTGCTGTGTGCTGCTCTTGAAGTTTCTAACATAGCTGAAGAAAGCCTTATGGTTATCTTACAGCTAAGGAGGGTATCTTAACCTTAAATTGGTTTTGCTTGACCTAATTAGCCCTCTTAGATGCCTATTTAGTTTGCTAAGAGAACTTTTATCTTTATGGGAATTACCCTTCCTGATATTTGCTATAATTTTTTTAACTTTTGCTGTATAACCTGTTTAATATGGGATGCTACCAGGGTGGCTTGTCTCTGGGGCTAGTCTTTGACTTACGTCTGGTAGATACAGCAGCCTCTATGCTACCAGTGAGATAGTTGGACAGAGTTTTTGACAGCAATTCAGCATAGGTTGCTGTGTTCTGTGGGTTTAGAGAGGCAATGACTTTTGACTGACCATCACGTAATAAAAGCTAATTTGCCTTGGAATAGTTCCTTACTGTTACTGTTTTTAATGGGATTATGGACTTGATTTTGATTTAGAAGGAAACAGCTTTATGATCGGACCTTACCAGGGAGGACAATACATTGGGGGGGGGGGGGCATTCTCCTATATTTGTGAGTACGACGTCTAGCATGTTAGAGCCTCTAGTGGGAGTATTCACTATTTGGTGAGGGGTATTTGTATTTACAAACTCCATCAATCTCTCTGCCTGAAGATTTGAGGCAACGTAGGATTCCCAGTCTGTAGAGGGGTAATTAAAGTCTCCCATGAGTAGGGTGTTAGTAAGTGCCTCCAGTAGGTCCAGCTATGTATTGTGAGCTTATTGGGACATGAAGGGTGACCTACAGCTAGGATATGGTACAGAATTTTGTCTGTGTGATCTGTATGTGAAGGAACTCCAGCACCTCACCCCGTTTGATGCACACTTTTCATGAGTTAATATAGAAATGGTATGTATATAAGTATTACAGGCAATATCTATTTAAATCAATGTTACTCAAGCTATATGTTATACAATTTTGATATATAAAATTATCAATAGCACTAGGGCACACTAGGTTACTGTTAATTTTAGGTGCAATATAAACACACTATAATTATAACCACTGTTTTGTCTTATACATATATATTTCTATATATTTTTTAAACATTACTTATACCCTCTTGACAAGTAGTTATGTAAGTAATGGGGTGTTTTAATATTGGTTTTTAGTCTGTACATACATTACTTGATTTTACTCTTACACAATGATTTTCATGCAAGTTTTGAAACTTAAAAGAACTTCATCAAGTAGAAGTATTAGCAGTTACTAGAAATGAGTAAGCACTTCATTGTAGTGCTTCTATGACAGTTTTCATCTAGTATGCTTTCAGTTGTTATCATGTGACCCAGGAGTTACTTGCATCACTAATTGAATTTGAATAACTGAATAATTGTTACAAATTGTTTTAGATTTTGCTATTTAAACCATGAACTTTGTGTGTAAGGTTGTCTGAAGAAGCGGTGTGTGATACATCGCGAAAGCGCTCACTTCTTGGAATAAAGTTGTTTTTATGCAGTTTCCATTTGGATTTATTTGGCGTCTGTGGTATACTACAACTTGTAACCTGCACTCTGCTTTCCGGTTTGGTTTTTCAACATATATATATATATATATATATATATATATATATATATATATATGTATATAGTGTGTGTGTGTGTGTGTGCATATGTGTGTATGTATATATATATATATATATATATATATATATATATATATATATATGTGTGTGTGTGTGTGTGTGTGTGTGTGTGTGTGTGTGTGTGTGTGTGTATATATATATATACACACACACACACACATACACAAACACTTATGGTTTCACTTTATAATCTCAAAATACTGAAATATCGAATTTCAGTACCTCGGGACCATAAACCCGAATTTTCAAAATACTGAAACCCCAAAAGCGTGAAATTCAAAATTGCGAAAGTAAACACACCATACACCACACAACACATACACCATCCTTCCCACACTACAACAAACAAAACACACACAAACACAAATAAACAAACCTACCCTACAAATAGGCAGGGGGGCAAGCCCCCTGCAACCCATATGTGGGGGGCTGCGTCCCCCACCGCCCCGCTCTTATATATACTAACTCCGAGGTCGCACCTAACAGAAAAAGACAGTATACTCACCACTACACAGTTCCCTCGCGCACACACACACATCGCATATATACAAACACCACCACTTTCTACACTTAAACACTCATACTTTTACCTGCTTACCCTAACCCACACCTAAACCTTCCGAACACACTCACATACACTCAAATATCTACCCAAAACCCTTAAAAATATATTCATGTACCTTAATCTCCAGCCAAATACACACACCAAACCGTACATCAGGCACACAATACATCCCACGTCACGTATCGGAACACCATAGTCGTGACTTCTACATTTTCGGATTCGCGGTTTCGCTATTTTAGAAATTCGACTTTATGGTCTCAAGACACTGAAATTCAGTATTTCGAGATTATAAAGTGAAACCATATAAACATATATATGTGTGTGCATGTATGTGTATGTGTGTGTATATATATATATATATATATATATATATATATATATATATATATATATATATACACACACACACGTGTGTGTGTGTGTGTGTGTGTGTGTGTGTGTGTGTGTGTGTGTGTGTTTAAATGAAGTATAAATTATCAACTGTATTCTCACAGATAGATGGTCCACTGCAGGACTTTCCTTCATGGATACCTGGAAGGGTAACACTTCTCTTTTACTCAAACTTCAGCATTTTTTCAGCAAACTCCCACATTTGATAATGTGCACTCACCCATACGATGCATTCTGTGATTTAATGCACCAGACATATTAGCACAATCATCCATTTGTCCCTATTCACTAGTGAGTATCTCTCTGCAAATCAAAACACACCACATTATACAGCAAGAAATGCAAAAATATGCATTCACCCAAGTTCGAAAGCTGCTGCTAACAAGATACTCATTTACAGGAAGATAGTAGGAGGGTACGTCTTACCCATGAAAGGAGAGAACTGCTTGAAATTACTACTCTGCATTCATTCCAGTCATAGATGCACAGATGTATCAGGATGAAAGCAGAAGAAAAATGCCCAAGGTTAGACCTCAGATGGATAAGTCCTGGAGAACAGACTCCTGGTAAGTGGCCTGAATCCTCAAGGTTGTTTTACAGACAGTAACAGTCCTTGGTTCTCTGGTTCGATTCTCGGCTGGGATGCCTTCTGTGCAGAGTCTGCATGTCCTCCCTGTGGTTGCGTGGGTTTCCTACGGGTGCTCCAGTTTCCTCCTACATCCCAAAGACATGCTGTAGGTGGATTGGACACACTAAAATTGGTCCTAGGTGTGAGTGAGTGTGTGTGTGTGTGTGTGTGTGTGTGTGTGTGTGTGTGTGTGTGTGTGTGTGTGTGTGTGTGTGTGTGTGCCTTCTGTGGAAGGTTAGGCACCGGGCTGGCAACTCAACACTGTCAAACTCCACTGCCAATCATGAGCGGACAGGTGATCCGCTGTGGTGACCCCTAACTGGGAAAAGCCGAAAGAAGAAGAACAGTTCACGAAAGTGTGTACTAAGCAACAAGCTGACACAATAAAAACATCTGCAAGAAAGAAGGCCACAGTTCTGGTAGAGTGGGCCATGAGAACACCAAAAGGAAACTGGCATAAAATAAGGCAGACAGCAATCAGCTTGGAGCATCTCTGCTTTCCAAACGCATGTCTCTCCTTACTCAGAGCAAGGAGGAGCAATGAGATTGTCCTCATAAACTCATGTATCCTTTCTCTACTATGAGCTTCTGGTAAATATTCAAGGTTTTTGTTGGTGTGTGCCAACCCAATTAAAGGTGACAGAATGACTGACCCATGTAAACCTTTGAAACCACCTTCAGGAGGGAAGCACAGGTTCAAGCCGAGGGATATCCAGTCCTTATGGAAGACCTGATGTGTCTCCCTAAGTCTGAGCATAAGATGACTGAAACTGTTAGGAAACCTTCTAATTGGTAGGCCTGTGTCTTCAGTAAAATTGGTTCCTAGCTTGAGTGGAGCTGCACCCTATATCATTCCAGTTATTTAGCCTGCAGTTGATTCTGACTTACCTCAGATACATATACAATATGGGGTTTAGTAATTCTATGGTGAAAGTGCATCTGTCAGCTGTTTCTGTGCATCATGACTTTGTGCAGGGCAAAACTGTGATCTAGCACTGGCTGATTAAACAGCTCCTGAGTGAGGTGGGAGGTTGTCATAATGGCTGAGGTGTATACCTTACAGACACAAGGTGCAAGGCTTGATTCTCAAATGGGGTAATTGGTTAGGCTTAAAATAACCTATAAGGGCAATTAGCCTAGTACTAATCTATGAACATCTATGATGCATTTCCTCTTCCTGTTTAAGAACCTTTACTTCCCCATGTGATCCCAACGTCATGACAGACAGACTTGGCCACCTGCCATTTGAGCCTGTTAGCTTAGTGACACTAAAGCTTTGAAGAAAACTTACTTTCTGGTGACCATCAGCACTAGGCAACTAAGCTGGCTGCCAGATTTGTATATTAATATCAGAATCACTTTTACAGCAATGTACCCTGACTAAAGTACAGTTGTGTACACTTACCATAAATGTAGATGTTCGAGTGTATTCACTGTTGTAGTCATTACATTTGGGTAATCTGCTGGCAGGTTGCCCTCAGTAGGCCTGATTTCCAAAGTCTTGGGTCCTGCGTCGGTTGCTGTCTCCTCTTCCATGACGTCAGGTCGTCAGGGGTATAAAACAGGCAACCAACGCCATTTTCTTTAGGTTTTCTTGCCCCAGATGTCAGGTGCCCCCAAAAAGGTAGCAAAAAAAAAAAAAAATATATATATATATATATATATATATATATATATATATATATATATATATATATATATATACATATACTATATATACATGCATCAATACAAACTTTACCTTCATCTACAAGCAAATACGCCACATAGGTTGTAGAAGATAGAGAAGGAAAGATAAACTCCAGAATGAAAGGGGGATGGCGGGCAGGTAACCTGGACTGCAACAGTGAATACACTCGAACATCTACATTTATGTTAAGTGTAAACAACTGTACTATGTTCTTTGTGTTTCACTCTTGCAGTCATTACATTTGGGTAGAATTCAAAAGCTATGGATGGGAGGCTGGAGCTAAACAGCATTAGGTGCGGCTATAAGGCCCTGCAGATCTGCAGTGGCAAAGCCTGCCCTGGACTTAGAGTAGAGAAGCAAATGATAATGTTTTGTAAAGGTGTGAACAGAATTCCAAGTAGCAGCCTCTAGAATGTCTTTGGTTGGTACTCCTCTGAGAAAGGCTGCTGATGTAGCTGCAGCTCTGGTGGAATGAGACCTAATGCCCTTGGCACAGGTTTGCCATGGTGTAAGTAGCAGAAACGAATGCAGTGGCTTATCCACTTTGAAATAGTCTGCTTTGAAATAGCCTTTCCTTCTGATCCTGCAGCATATGTCACTAGTAACTGCTCAGTTTTTCTTAGAGCTTTAGTCCTGCTCAAGTAAAATCTTCGCTGTCTGTGTATGTCCAAGGAAAGCAGAATTCTCTCCCCCTTGTTCTGTGGATTTGGATAAAAGGTTGGCAGATGAATAGTTTGGTTAAGAGCCACACTGGAAACCACCTTAGGCATAAATGAAGGATTTGTCCTCAGAGTCACCCTGTCTGGGTACAATATGATAAAAGGCTCCACAACCATGAGGGCCTGTAGCTCTGAGACTCTTCTTGCTGAAGTAATTGCTAGGAGCAGAGTTGTTTTCCATGATAAGAACTTTATATCTGCAGTAGCAGCTGGTTCAAATGGAGGCAGGGTGAGCTTTTCCAACACATAATTGAGGTCCCATGCAGGTATTGGTGATCTTCTGGGAGGCGTTAAATTTTTGGCTCCTCTAAGATACTGCTTTAGTAAAGGATGAGAAAAGATTGGTGGCTCTGTATTTTAATGAGCCAAAATGTCAGAAGCATGGATTTTTACTGATGAGGAAGATAGGTCTTTGTCAAGCATCTCAGTCAAGTATTGTAATATCTGAGGAATATTTGGTTATGCTGTATCAGTTCCTTGTGCTTGATTCCAAGCACAGAATCTCTTCCATTTGTCAGCATAAGATTTTCTAGTACTAGACCTTCTGGCTTCCAAAATGACATCCATCACAGCTTTACTGAGAGGTGGTGTTTGCATAACTACATGATCAGCCATGCTGCCAGGTTCAGTGCTTGGAGTTGATTGTGCAGGATCTGATTGTTTTGCTGGGACAGTAGTTGAGGTCCTTGAGGTAAGGTCCAAGCTGGGTATTGAGACAAGTTCTTTAGGACTGGGTACCAGTATTGTCGGGGCCAGTCCGGAGCAATTAGTATCATCTTTTTTCTCTTGTCTGACTTTTAGTAGGACCCTGGGAAGAAGAGGCAGAGGAGGAAAGGCATAAAGTGATAGTTTTTTACAACTGAAGGATAGGGCGTCCACTTTCCATGCTTGTCTGTGATAAGTCCTTGTGCTGAATCTTTTCAACTGATAATTTTGAGGAGAGGCAAATAGATCTATGCCCGGGCTCCCCCACTTCTTTGTTATCATGCTGAAGACTTCTGGATCTAATTTCCACTTGTGAGGGTCCATAAGGCTTCTGCTTAAATCATCTGCCAGAGTATTTTGTTTTCCTGGCAGGAATTGAGCTTGAAGATGTATTTGGTAAGTCAAAGCTGTGTCCCACAGTGCCATGGCTAATCTGCAAAGGGGGTATGCGTGCCCCCTGCTTGTTTATATACCACATAACCGTGGTGTTGTCCGTCTTTATCAGAAGTTGTCCTGGATGAAGCAAGTCCTTGAAGGCTGTCAGGGCATTTTGAACAGCTAGCATCTCTTTTTGGTTGATATGGAGATGCATTTGTTTTGGGGTCCACATGCCCTGAATGCATCTTCCTGCCATGTTTTCCCCCCATGCATAATCTGATGCGTCTGTTGTAAAGGTATGGCTGGCAGGGGGTAGAGTAAAGGCTCATCCCATGTTTTGGTGACATGCCTTTGCCCACCATAGAAACTCCTGCTGTAGGCAGGGAATGAGAGGAATCATTGTTTCCAGACTGTGACAACGTTGACTCCATAAACTTTTTAGGTACCAATGAAGTTTCCTCATATGCAGTCTTGCATATGGAATCAGTAGGATGCAGGATGCCATGAAGCCCAAAGCCTGCAGAGTTTGTCTTGCAGATAACTGGATTTTTGTTGCCATCAGTTTGAAGTAAGTAGTCAGTTGCCTTTGTTTGTCTGGCGTGAGGAAAGCCATCTGGGCAATTGTATTTAAGCTTGCACCCAGGAATGTTATCTTTTCAGAGGGTATCAGTTGTGATTTCTTTTCATTTATTATGTACCCTAGGCATGTTAGAAGCCTTTTCACAAACGCAAGGGGTTGAAGAAGAATGTCCTTGTTCTCTGCTTGAATGAGACAGTTGTCCAAGAAAGGATATATCTGTATACTTCTTTGTCTGTAAAAAGCAATTACTGGTGCCAGGCACTTTGTAAAGACCCTGGGCGCAGTAGATAAGCCAAAGGGCAGTGCAGAGAATTGGTAATGCATTAAGCCAGCCTTGAAACAGAGGTATCTTCTGAACGATTCCTTTATTGGGACATGCAGGTATGCCTCTTTTAGGTCTAATGTCACCAGCCAAGCATTCTTGCCCAGCATGGGCAGAAGCTTCTGCAAAGTCAGCATTTTGAATTTTGGAATGTTCAGGTATGTGTTCAAAATTGATAAATCCAGTATTGGCTACCAGGCCTTGTCCATTCTGGGTACCAAGAACAGTCGAGTAAAAACCTTGTCCTTTTTCCTGTTCTGGTACTGGCTGAATAGCCCCCATATCCATGAGGGACATAACCTGTTTCTGTGCCTCTGCCCACTGATTTTTTGGCAGATCCAGTCAACCATTTGCCATTGGTAGAGTATGGAAATGGAATCTGTATCCCTGTGATACTATGTTTAGCACCCACTTGTCCTGGGTTATTAACTGCCAATTTTGAGCAAAAAGTGCTAATTTTCCCCCTAAGGGTGCTGCCAAAAAGTAGGTGCTTGGTGAAGGCAGAGGGAAGTCACTGGGACTGTTTTCTGTAGGGTTGCGCTTCATCTCCTCCAGATTTGGAGGTAGAAGCACCCCATTGTTTTGACCTGTAAGAGTCTTGTGCCTGGTATCTGGAACCCTTAGGGCATCTGGTTTTGCCCCTTTGAGCTCTGTCGGACACAGGAAAGGACCAATTGTTTGTAGGCCAGTGTCTACTGAATCTTGGTGGCTGCACCTGTAAAAAGTCTATTACAGTTTGCATAGCTTTGTCTTCCATTTTCTTTAAAACCTCTTCTGCCTTAATACCAAATAGAGTATCATGCTGTAAAGGTGCCTTAATACCAAGTAGAGTATCATGCTGTAAAGGTGCATCCAGTAATTTAGCTTTAACATGATCAGGCAATTTTTGCTCTTTTAGCCAGGCATGCCTCCTAATCACAGATCCAGTAACTGCGACCCTGCAGGAGGCCTCTAAGGAATCAAAACCAAACTGCAAAGTATGCTTTCCAACTTGTTCAGCTGCATGCAATAATTCCTGCAGTTCTTTATTTTCTGCACATTCAGAAATCAACATAATTTTCTGTTTTAGCAATCCCATAACATGTTGTTGATACTTGAGCATATGAAACTGGCAGTTTAAGTTCCCAATTGCCAAGGTTGCAGATGTAAACCTTCTTTCCCTATCTATCCAGTGCCTTTGAATCTCTGTCAGAGGGGGTAGGATATTTTGCTGTTGAGGCCTTAACTCCCTTTGGACCCTGTGAAATAGTTTCAGGGTCAGCAGCAGGGTTTCTAAATAAAAATTTGTGCGAGTCAAGGACCCTGTAATATCTGTCAGGCTTGCTGGGAGCCAGAGGTAAAGAGTCAGGAGTCAAGCTTGACACTGAAAACACATCATCCACAATGTCTAAAACAGGGGGTACTGCTAAAGGCCTGTGCTGAGGGAGAAGAAGGAAATCCCTGAGTCTCTTTTTTGATTCTGAGAAATCTTGACTCTCCCAGTGAAAATGCTCCCTCAAAGTATGTAAGGTTTCTCCAAATGAATAATCCTCAGGAGATGATGCAGATGGGATAGACTCCTCTGCATCAGAATCCTCATAGGGAGGTATAGATAATTCCTGATCAGAAGAGGAATCAGAAGAAATAGAAACCTGATCTGAAGATTCATAATCAGTGTCTTGCCTAGGCCTCTTATCAGGAGGGGGTTGGGAACCCCCGATCTAGGTAATAAGGTCTTCCGCCATTTTTATCATCTGTTTTTTAGGCATAGCGGCCTGTACACGTGGCTCATGCATCAGTTTTTTAGTTTTAGAAGTTGCTTTTGTCTTTGGTTTTGCAGCTGTCGTTGGTTCTATATATAAATGTTGAGGCCTGAATACACCCTCAGAAGCTGGTGCCTGCTCAGCGGCTCCGGACCCATCCGAGGGAGATACATCCGTGGGTCCAACACTTTGAGTATCTCGCGGCGTGCCGGACTCCCCATGGGTCTCGGTAGGGGCCTGTGACTCGAAAGTAGTGGGTACCAGGGGCTGCGAAAGCGCCTCACTGAGTACCGGCGGACCGGCGACTGGCTTAGGAGAAGCTTCGCCGTCAGTTTTGGACCTCGACTGTCTCTCTCTGTCCTTTTCTGTGCGTTTTTTGTGTACTCCAGTAGTCAGATTGCTATCCAATGACATTTCTGTGTAGTTAAATCTGTTTCCAAAATATTTTGAGGCAAAAATATACCGATGCTTAATAGTGCGTTGGTTAAATCTAGTACAAAACCGACAGCCAGGCACGTTGTGATCAGGGCCTAGGCAAGGAATTCAGTATAAATGGAAATCCTTATGAGGTATTTGCTTCCCACAATTAATACAATTATTAACTTTTTCTGACATCAGTATGGAGCAAGAAAAAAAGTTTCCCCAATGGGGTACTTAGCTTTAGTGAAGACTTCAGTTCTGAAACTCGAAAATTTCAGGAGTTGGCTGACAGGCACTTGTGAAATGCTTCTGCATCGGGCACCGCGCGGCAGAAAAGCCTAAAGAAAATGGCGTCAGCGGCCTGTTTTATACCCCTGATGACCTGACGTCATGGAAGAGGAGACAGCAACCGGCGCAGGATCCAAGACGTTGGAATTCAGGCTGACTGAGGGCAACCTGCCAGCAGATTACCCGAATGTAATGACTGCAACAGTGAAACACGAAGAAAGTACAGTTTTGTACCTACCATAAATGTAGATGTCCGATAGGAATGCATCTGCAGTCCTTACAAATGGGTTGTCCTGTCGTCAGGCAGCCCTTCGGTCGGCCGGATTCTGGGTCTGGCCTCGGCTGGTGTTGCACTTCACCCGACGTCATAGCTGCAGTTATTCGGGTATAAAGGCATCAGCCGACGCCATTTTCCTCAGTGTTTCTTGCCCCAGATGCCAGGTGCCCTCTTGGAAGGCTAAATTTGGATAAATGCCAATGATTCCAAATAGTAAAGTGCAAACACAAAAAATAAGCATGTATGTACATATATACAAACAAATACACCATAATAGATTCCCCCAGCTAGCTATAAGATGGGCAAATACCCTAGGAGTACCACAGAGGGAAGGTGGGTAATCCTGACTGCAGATGCATTCCTATCGGACATCTACATTTATGGTAGGTACAAAACTGTACTATGTCCTTCAAGGATGCATCTGCAGTCCTTACAAATGGGTAGAATACCATAGCCAAACTGGGGGAGGAGGCAAAAAGAAGTTATGGTGTAGTTAAGATCCCTTGCAAAACAGCAGTGGCAAAACCTGCTCGGGATCTAGAGTATAAAGGTAAATTATAATGCTTGGCAAATGTATGCACGGAGCTCCAAGTAGCAGCCTCTAAAATGTCCTTGGTAGCCACTCCTCGTAGGAAAGCTGTGGTAGTGGCTGTAGCCCTTGTAGAGTGAGGCCTGATGTGTACTGGAGTTTCCTTTCCATGGTAGGAGTAACAAAATCTAATGCAATTTCCTATCCACTTTGAGATTGTCTGTTTTGAAATTGCTTTTCCTTCCATCCCTGTTGCATATGCTACCAGTAGCTGGTCAGTTTTTCTATTGCCTTTGGTCCTGTCCAGGTAGTAGCGTAATTGTCTATGTACATCCAAGGTATGCAAAAGTCTTTCCCACCTGTTCTGTGGGTTGGGGAAGAATGTAGGTAGGTGGATAGCCTGATTTAAAGATACTCTGGAGACCACCTTAGGCATAAAAGTAGGATTTGTTCTCATGGACACTCTATCTTGATGAAAGATCAGGAAGGGTTGTACTGCCATTAATGCCTGTAGCTCAGATACCCTTCTTGCTGAAGTGATTGCCAGCAGGAAAGCAGTTTTCCATGATAAGTATTGCAATTCTGCTGTTGCTGCTGGTTCGAAAGGAGGAAGTGTCAATTTTTCTAGCACAAAGTTCAAGTCCCATGCTGGCAATGGTGGCTTCCTAGGAGGTTTTACATTTTTAATTCCTCTCAGAAACTGCCTGAGCAGAGGATGTGAGAAGACTGGAGGATCCAAGTCGTATTCTGCTGAAATAGCTGATGCATGAATCTTAATGGAAGAATAGGACAGCCCTTTGTGGAAGAGCTCTGCCAAGTATTCCAGGATGTTGGCTATGTTTACCAGTGACACATCTTCTCCTTTTGCAGTACTCCAAATGAGATATCTTTTCCATTTTGCTGAATAATTTTTCCTTGTTGAGGGTCTGCGAGCCTCCAGGATAATGTATTTAACCCTTTGGGATAAATTTGGGTTAATTGGCCTTATGCAATGTTCCAGGCAGTCAGCTGCAGCGTTTTCAGGTTTGGATGCAGGATGTTGTAGTTGTTTTGTGTTAACAGCAAGGGAACCAGGGGTAGGGTCCATATTTGTTCCCGAGACATGCTCCTCAGTAATGGGTACCAATGTTGCCTTGGCCAGTCTGGAGCTATCAGAATGATCCTTGGACGGTCCTCTTTGATCTTCAAAAGCACCTTGTGCATCAAAGGAAGTGGTGGGAATGCATATGCTGTCAGGTTTTTCCAACTGAAAGATAGGGAGTCCACCTTCCAAGCAAGTGGGTGGTACGTCCTTGTGCAGAATTTCTTTAGCTGGTGATTGTGTGGGGATGCAAATAAGTCTATTTCTGGGAGTCCCCATTTTCTTGTAATGGTTTTGAAGATGTCCGGATGCAGCATCCATTCGTGGGCATCCGTGGTAGTCCTGCTTAATATGTCTGCTAGAATGTTTTCTTTTCCTGGTACAAAAATTGCTTGTAACTGAATGTTGTAGCTCAGGGCCACATTCCAGAGGTCCAGTGCCAGCCGGCATAGAGGGTAAGAATGTGTGCCTCCCTGTTTGTTGATGTACCACATAACTGTGGTGTTGTCTGTCCTTATCATCAATTGACCTTGTTGGAGAAATGGTCTGAATGTCTGAATTGCCAGTTTTACTGCCAGCATTTCCTTTAGATTTATATGTAGGTGCAGCTGGTCTGGAGTCCATAAACCTTGTATGCACTTGTCCAGCATGTGGGCCCCCCAACCGAGGTCTGAGGCGTCCGTCGTGATGGTTTGGCTTGGTTGAGTGCTGTGGAAGGGCAATCCTGTGTTTGATTGACAGGCCTGAGCCCACCATAGGAATTCTTGCTTCAGGCATGGAATTATTGGAATTTGAGTTTCTAGGCTGTGCTTGTGTTGAGATCATAAATTCCTTAGGTACCACTGTAACTTTCTCATATGCAGTCTGGCATGTGGAACCAATATTATGCAGGATGCCATGAAGCCCAAGGCTTGCAGGACATTTCTTGCTGTTAGATGGTTCTGCTTTGTTAATGCCAAGAAGTAGAGAGGTAGTTGCTCCTGTTTTTCTACTGTTAGGAATGCCATTTGTTTTGTTGTGTCCAGCTCTGCACCCAAAAAGGTTATCCTTTGGGATGGTGTCAGCCTTGACTTTTTTTATATTGACTGTATATCCCAGTGCTTGCAGTAGGTAAATGACCCTTTTCAAGTCTTCTGCTAGCTTGTTTTTGTTGTCCGCTTGTATCAGGCAGTCGTCCAGGTAAGGGTATATTTGGATTCCCTGAAGCCTGCAATGAGCAATTACTGATGCCAGGCATTTCGTGAACACTCTGGGTGCAGTAAATAAGCCAAAGGCAATGCTGAGAATTGATAATGCTCTGATCCTGCAAGAAATCTGAGGTATCTTCTGCAATTTGGTCGTATGGGGACGTGCAGGTATGCCTCCTTGAGATCTAGAGTTACCAGCCAAGACTCCTTGCCCAGCATGGGAAGAAGCTGCTGTAGAGTCAGCATTTTGAATTTTGGAACAATGAGGAATGTGTTTAAAGCGGACAGGTCGAGAATAGGTCTCCATTTGCTCTCTTTTCTTGGTACCAGGAAGAGTCTGGAGTAAAATCCCTTTCCTTGCTCCATAGATGGTACCTTTTCCACAGCTCTCATCTTTAATAATTGAGATATTTGTTTTAGAGCTTCTGCCTTTTGATTTGGAGGTAGGTTTGGCATTCCTCTCTTCCCTGGTAGAGTATGGAAGTGAAACCTGTAACCTTGGTCTATTGTCTGCAAAATCCACTTGTCTCTTGTGATGTAATGCCAATTTGTTGAAAATAAGGCTAGCTTTCCGCCTAAGGGTGCTTCTAGTTGTTCCCTGGTAGGCGGTGCCAGAGCCAAGTCACTGTGATTGTCCTGTAGTTGCGGTGGTGGCTGTGTCTGTACCTCGCTGGTTGTTACCCTGCCACTGGCGTCCCCTGTAGGCACCTCTGGATTGGCTTCTGCCTCTTGAACGCCTATTCCTGCCTCTCTGAGCTCTGGAGGAGTCTGGAAAGGACCAATTCTTGGAGGGCCAATTCCTGCTAACCCTTGGAGGTTGGACCTGTAAGAAATCTTTCACTGTTTGGACAGATTTTGCCTTCTCTTCCATCTTCTTCAGCACCTGTTGTGCAGGAGAGCCAAACAAATTGATCTTATCCATGGGAGCATCTAATAGCTTTGATTTGATATGGTCTGGTAATGCCTGCTCTTTTAACCATGCATGCCTTCTGATAACAGTGCCAGTCATGGCTGATCTAAAGAAGGCCTCCAGTGCATCATAGCCGCATTTTAAAGAATGGTTACTGACTTGCTGAATGTTATGTACCATTTCCTGCACAGATTTTTTGTCTAATGGTTCATCCGAGGACAGCTTTTTGGTTAACTGGTCTAGCATGAATTCTTGATACTGGATCATGTGAAATTGACAGTTCAAGGCCCTAGCTGCAAGAGTAGCAGAAGTGTAAACTTTTTTACCCCATCTCTCTAATGACCTGGATTCCCTTTCAGAGGGGAGGGGGTTTTGGCAGAGGTAGCAGCTACAGCCTTAGGTCCTTGGGAGATAGTCTCGGGATCTGCAAAAGGAGCCTTATACAAATGGTGATGCGTGTCCGGGACCCTGTAGTACCTATCGGGCTTAGCAGGGGCCGGAGGTAGAGAGTCAGGAGCAGTACAAGCATCATTAAATGCATCATCTACAACAGAAAGAACTGGAGGTATGGCTAAAGGCCTATGTTGTGGTAAATGCAGAAAGGTTCTAAGCCTTTTTCTGGAGTCTGAAAAATCCTGGCCCTGCCACTGAAATTGTTCCCTCATAGCATGCAAGGTTTCCCCAAAGGAAAATTCCTCGGCGGAGAGGCAGAAGGGATGGACTCTTCAGCATCAGAGTCTTCATAAGGGGAGAAAGGAGCCTCTGGAGGGTCTGTGTCATTTGAATCATCAGAGGAATCATCTGTAGAAACTGGCTCAGGGGGCTCTGCTCTAGGCCTCTTCTCTGGAGGTGGGTGAGAGGCCCTGTCTGGTTGAGGTTGGGATCCCCGGATTAAAGAAATGAGATCCTCTGCTAAACTAAGCATTTGTGAACTAGAGCTAGGCCTGTGAGAGGGGGTCTTAGCAGGCACAGTTTTAGTAGTTTTAGCTGCTTTAGCCCTGGCAAAGGCCTTAATGGACATGGCTGCAGGTGGCCTAGCAGCTCCACGTGCAGGGGTAGAAATATCCAAGGGAATAGTGTCAGATAATTCCTGAGAAACTGCAACAGCAGGAAGGATTTCAGAAGCCGATTCCACCAGGTTGGAAGAGGCCTCGGTAGAAGGTAAGTTTTCGGCTGAAGGAAGAACCAGCCGAAACCGAGACACCCGCGGTTGGCTTAACCGCGGTTTCGGCCGAAACCGCGGACCGCGGGTGTCGGTCCTTTTCCTTGCGCTTTTTAGATATTTGCGTAGTCGGAGGATCCGACGGCATAATATAAGCAAAATCGGAGCCGAAAAACTCCTCAGCAAATTCCGACCGACATCTAAGCGTCTGTCGATTAAAAGAAGCACAGGCTAGACAAGCTGCTACGTCGTGGTCTGGGCCTAAACAAGGTAAGCAGTAAGAGTGGAAATCTTTATGAGGTATTTGTTTCCCACAAGTTAAACAGTTATTCACTTTTTCTGACATCGGCTGAGGCAGGAAAGAGTCCCCAACGGGGTACTTAGCTTTTTAGAAGTCTTCGGTAGTAGTATTCGGTAGTAATCTCTGGTTCTGACCGACCGGCACTTGCGAACAGCTTCTGCTTCGGGCGCCACGCAGCAAGAAAGACTGAGGAAAATGGCGTCGGCTGATGCCTTTATACCCGAATAACTGCAGCTATGACGTCGGGTGAAGTGCAACACCAGCCGAGGCCAGACCCAGACTTTGGAATCCGGCCGACCGAAGGGCTGCCTGACGACAGGACAACCCATTTGTAAGGACTGCAGATGCATCCTTGAAGGACATCATCTGTACAGCAATTCATCTGAAAAGATACATAAAATTCTCAACAGCAAGATACAATACCTGGTCCTGCAACTTCTGTCTTTTCCATTATTTTGTTTTCAGGAACATGCTGAATAATTTTGTTAGCAATGTCTCTTGGGTTCACCTTTTCTCCCTTTGCTTTAAGGGTCTACAAAACAAACAAAAAAATCACAGATACTGCAGAAGTCATCCAAAGCAATTCTACTGCTGTAACACTTATTACAAAAAGCTACATAGTTCCAACACTCCTTGATCTAATGAAACGTGCAGTATTGCTTTTAGGTGGTCTAAAGTAGTCTAGGACAGAATCACTTCACAATTTCTGGTCATCAAAATACATGAGCAGTAAAGTCATAACCACAGTGTTGTAGTGTGGATGATGCCTGCAATCCCTGTATATTCAACTTCAAATGTAAAAACAAGTGAAGGAATTAAAAGACTGTGGACTTACAGGTAAAAAAAAAAAAAAAAAAAAAAACACATACAAAAAAAATTAAATAAGCAACAAAAAACAAACTAAATGAACAATACAAACACCAGTGTGAATGAACTATATACAGTGTCCTATAAAGCAGCATTCCCCAACCACCGGGCCACAGGCCAGTACCATGCCATGGATTATGTGGTAGCAGGCTGCCAGGCACAAAGTGAAATGAAAAAGTGAGTGTGTGTATATCTGTGTACGAGGGTGTTTATGTGTCTCTGTCTGCATGTGAGTGAATGCGTGTATAAAACCAGAACCTATAAGTGTGTGAAAGAAGAAACTGTGCGTGTGTGTGTGTGTGTGTGTGTGTGTGTGTGTGTGTGTCTGTGTGTGTGTGAGAGTGTGTGTGTGTGTGTGTGTGTGTGTGTGTGTGTGTGTGTGTGTGTGTGTGTGTGTGTGTGTGTGTGTGTGTGTGTATCCCTGGCAGCAGCAGCAATGACTGAGGTTTGTGTACCTCTTGATCATATCACTCAACCTCTTGCAAAATAAATCTGGATAGAGCCACAAATAATAGGGACAGATTTTAAATACTGGTCTTATAAACATAGGAAGTCACTAAGGTTGCCATTAGGTTTATGTACCTCTCGACCATAGTAGATCAATGTTATGCTGTTAAGCAGAACATACACTTTTTATTTATTTATTTATTGTTAATTATTGTACTTGGGAGCTTTTCTGCCTGGGTCACAGCTGAAAATGGACTTCTAGTCCAGTCGGACTGCCCAGTAAACAAATGTCAAATAAATAACTATTATACGTTTTATTATGATTTACTATGTGTGCATGATGGCTGGTTCGTGGAAAATTGTCTTACATGAAACCGATCCTTGGTGGAAAAAAGTTGGAGACTGCTGCTATAAAGACGAATACTTCAGAATTCAAGGATATTAAAAAGGCAAACCTGCTAAAATGTTATAAACCCTCTCAAAAGCCCACTGTAACATTTCCAGTTTCCATGCAGCTTCAATAGCTCATTTTATTCACATCTGCAACAAAGCACAAACCAAGCAGTCCCCAGCAGGACAACATATAATGGAAATAAAACTGAAAACTAAACCACCTGGGTAGTTTATCCATGCTAGCAAACTCTCCAATAATTGGAGAAACATGCTAGATGACTTAACAAATCACAATCTACCCAAGGACTCTCATGAAAATAATCAATATACAACTGAAAAATACCATCAGGAAAAGTTAATTTTTACATGAACTGAAAACAGAAGCTGAAATGTACAGTTGTGTACACTTACCATAAATGTAGATGTTTGAGTGTATTCACTGTTGTAGTCATTACATTTGGGTTATCTGCTTGCAGGTAGCCCACAGTCGACCTAATTAACAAAGTCTTGGGTC
Source organism: Protopterus annectens (assembly GCF_019279795.1). NCBI lineage: Eukaryota > Metazoa > Chordata > Ceratodontiformes > Protopteridae > Protopterus > Protopterus annectens. The sequence continues at coordinate 1,886,415,155 of NC_056733.1, read as the reverse complement.
CTGCGTCGGTTGCTGTACCTTCTTCCATGACGTCAGGTTGTCAGGGGTATAAAACATGCAGCCGACAACATTACATCAGTTTTTCTTGCCCCAGATGTCAGGTGCCCCCCTAATGGGGAGCAATTAAATATAAAAGTACAATGATATACCTCCAACAAAAAGCAAATACACCAAAAAGGCTTTTAAGCATTGTAAAGGAAAGTAGAGGTATAGCCAAAAGAAGTTAGGGGGCTGGAGGGAGGGTAACCAAGACTGCAACAGTGAATACACTCGAACATCTGCATTTATGGTAAGTGTACACAACTGTACTATGTTCTTCGTGTTTCACTGTTGCAGTCATTACATTTGGGTAGATTCCCAAAGCTATGGTTGGGAGGTGAAATTTAGATAGCATTAGGACCAGCTATAAGGCCCTGCAAGACTGCAGTGGCAGAGCCAGCTCTGGATTTAGAGAAAATTGGCAAATGATAATGCTTGGTGAAAGTATGCACAGAACTCCAGGTAGCAGCTTCTAGGATGTCCCTGGTAGGGACGCCTCTGAGAAAGGCTGTAGAGGTAGATGCAGCCCTGGTGGAGTGAGGTCTGATCCCCTGGGGGATAGGTTTTCCATGGTGCTTACAGCAGAAATGAATGCAATGGCCTATCCATTTACAAATGGCTTGCTTTGAAATAGCCTTCCCCTCTGCCCCTGTAGCAAATGCCACCAGCAGTTGTTCAGATTTCCTTTGAGGTTTAGTCCTGTCTAAGTAGAATCCAAGTTGTCTGTGCACATCTAAGGAATGCAATATCCGTTCCCCTTTGTTCTGTGGATTGGGAAAGAAGGTTGGCAGATGAACAGACTGATTAAGAGCCACACTGGATACCACCTTGGGCATGAAGGATGGATTGGTTCTGAGGGACACCCTGTCCGCATGAAAGATGATGAAAGACTCCATTGCCATAAGGGCCTGTAATTCAGAAACCCTTCTAGCTGAAGTGATTGCTATAAGAAAAGCTGTTTTCCAAGAATGAAATTTTAAGTCTGCAGTAGCAGCTGGCTCAAAAGGAGGTAGAGTGAGTTTCTCCAAAAAAAAAGTAAAGGTCCCAGGCTGGGGTTGGAGATCTCCTGAGTGGTCTCAAATATTTTTGCCCCCTCTGAGGAACTGCTTGAGCAGTGGATGAGAGAAGAGGGGAGGTTCTGTGCTATAATGAGCTGAAATGGCTGAGGCATGGATTTTAATGGAGGAAAAAGAGAGGCCCTTGTGAAGCATCTCAGTTAAGTATTGTAAAATCTGAGGTAAAGTGGGCGCTGCTGTGCTCATCCCTTGAGATTGGTTCCCGCACAGAACCTTTTCCATTTTTCAGCATAAGATTTTCTAGTACTAAGCCTCCTTGCCTCTAAAATGATATCCATCACAGGTTTACTAAGGGATGGTAGAGGAGAAAAGTACAGTTGTGTACCTACCATAAATGTAGATGTTCGAGTGTATTCACTGTTGCAGTCCAGGTTACCCACCATCCTCTTTTTCTTTGCTGGGACTTACCTATACTTCTCTATCTTATACAACCTAAGTGGTGTATTTGCTTGTAGATGAAGGAAATGTTTATTTTACTGCATGCATAATTACTGGCATAATTTTTTAGCCTACCATTTTGGGGGCACCTGACATCTGGGGCAAGAAAAACTGAAGAAAATGGCGTCGGCTGCATCTTTTATACCCCTGGTGCACTGACATCAGGGAAGAGGCGACAGCAACCGACGCCGGACCTAGACTTTGGAATTCAGGCCGACTGCGTGTAGTCTGCCAGCAGGATAACCCAAGAGTAATGACTGCAACAGTGAAACACGATGAACATTTATGTAATAGCATGCTGCAAGGTTCAGTGTTAGAAGCTGAGGGTACAGAATCTGATTCTCCTGTTAAGACAACAGGGAAGGAGTCTGAGGCAGGTGCCATGGCGATAACCATGACACACTGCGCAGGAGGGGGTACCAGTGTTGGCATGGCCAGTCTGGAGCAATCAAAATCATCCTTGGCTTGTCCTGTTTGATTTTTAGTAGTACTTTGGAAAGCAGAGGCAGAGGGGGAAGGCATAGACTGATAGGTTTTTCCAGCTGAAGGACACAGCATCCACTTTCCAGGCTTGCTTGTGGGGAGTCCTTGTGCAAAACCTTGTCCAATTGGTAGTTCTGGGGAGATGCAAACTAGTCTGTAGAGGGGGTAAGAATGTGTACCCCCCCCTGCTTGTTTATATACCACATAACAGTGGTGTTGTCCGTCTTTACATAGGTTGTCCTGGAAGAATGTGGTCCTTGAAGGCTGTCAGAGCATTCTGTACAGCTAACATTTCTTTTTGATTGATATGCAGGTGCATTTGACTTGGATTCCATTTGCCCTGAATGCACTTCCCTGCCAGGTGAGCCTCCCATGCATAGTTTGATGTGTCTGTTGTTAGGGTTTGGGTGGCAGAGGGTGGTGTGAAAGGTAGTCCCTTGTTTTGGTGGCAGGCCTCTGCCCACCAAAGGAATTCTAGGCGTAGGCAAGGTATGATAAGAATAGTACAGTTGTGTACCTACCATAAATGTAGATGTTCGAGTGTATTCACTGTTGCAGTCATTACACTCGGGTTAGCCTGCTGGCAGGCTACCCTCAGTCGGCCTGAATTCCAAAGTCCTGGTCTGGCGTCGGCTGCTGTCGCCTCTTCCTTGACGTCAGTGCGCCAGGGGTATATAAGATGCAGCCGATACCATTTTCTTCAGTTTTTCTTGCCCCAGATGTCAGGTGCCCCCAAGAAGGTAGGCAAAAAGTACAGTTTTGTACCTACCATAAATGTAGATGTTCGAAGATCCACATTGCTGCAGTCCTTACATATGGGTAGTCCGCTGTCCTCGGTCGGCCCGAATACCAAAGTATAAGGCTGACGTCGGTCAAGGCGCTTAAAACTGACCTCAGGACGTCAGGGTACAAAAGCGCATGACCGACGTCATTTCCTCAGTCTTTTCTTGCCCCAGATGTCAGAAGGCCCTAACAAGAAAGGCCAAAGCCAAAAACCAGCAAACTAACCAACCACCCGTGCACTAACCATATTTACAATATGTACAACACAACTACACCACCACCTTCAACAACAGAGGGGAAGGAGGGAGGGTAAATTGGACTGCAGCAATGTGGATCTTCGAACATCTACATTTATGGTAGGTACAAAACTGTACTATGTTCTTCATCTCACATTGCTGCAGTCCTTACATATGGGTAGAATCCCAAAGCAGAGGTAAGGGAGGATGGCAAAACTATAAAGCATTAGGCGCTGCCAAAATGTCCTGTAAAATAGCAGTGGCAAATCCAGCCCTAGATTTAGAGTAAAGTGGAAGGTGGTAATGCTTAGAGAAAGTATGCACTGAACTCCAAGTAGCTGCTTCCAAAATATCTTTGGTAGCCACCCCCCTTAAAAAAGCTGTAGAAGTGGCAGTAGCCCTAGTGGAATGAGGCCTAATCCCAGCTGGAATCTCCTTACCATGATGGTAATAACAGAAAGCAATACAAAACCCAATCCACTTAGAAATAGATTGTTTTGAAACAGGTTTGCCCTGAGAACCCAAAGCAAAAGAAACAAACAACTGCTGAGACTGCCTGAACCCTTTAGTTCTGCTCAAATAATATCGCAACTGTCTGTGTATATCCAAAGTGTGCAAAATCCTTTCCCCTTTATTTTGGGGGTTTGCATAAAAAGTAGGCAAATGAATAGTTTGGTTTAAAGCCACACTAGAAACCACTTTAGGCATAAAAGAAGGGTTAGTACGCAAAGACACCCTATCCTTGTGGAAAATTAAGAAAGGCTCAACTGCCATAAGGGCCTGTAATTCAGAAACCCTTCTCGCAGAGGTAATGGCCAACAAAAAAGCAGTCTTCCACGATAAATATTTCAACTCTGCTGATGCTGCAGGCTCAAAAGGTTGTAGAGTGAGTTTTTCCAACACAAAATTGAGATCCCAAGCAGGAGTAGGAGCTCTACGTGGGGGTCTTATATTCTTTGCCCCTCTAAGGAATTGCTTAAATAAAGGTTGAGAAAATAATGGTGGGTCACAGTCATAGTGAGCAGAAATTGCTGCAGCATGAACCTTTATAGAGGAGAAGGACAAACCTTTGTCCAATAACTCAGTAAGGTATTGAAGTGCAACACTTAAATTAGGTTCAGAAACATCAAAGTCCTTTGCTGTACTCCAAAATAAAAATCTCCTCCATTTATCTGCGTAAACTTTCCTTGTACTAGGCCTTCTGGCCTCCAAAATAACATTCAAAACTTGTTGTGGAAGCTGAGACCCTCCAGGGTTCAAAACAGAATATGCCAGGCTGTCAGATGTAGAGAATGAAGTTTGACATTGAGTAAATGACTGTTCTCCTGAGACAGCAGGTGAGGAATCGAAGGCAAAGGCCATGGAGGCTCCGTACCAGACTTCTCAGTAATGGGTACCAGTGCTGTCGAGGCCAATCTGGAGCTATTAAAATCATGTTTGGCTTGTCCTGTCTGACCTTCAGGAGTACCTTTGGGAGGAGAGGCAGAGGTGGAAAGGCATACACGTGAAGATTGCTCCAATTGAATGAGAGAGCATCCACTTTCCAAGCTGTGGGATGAAACCTTTTGTGCAAAACTTTGGCAGCTGGTAATTTAGTGGAGAAGCGAACAGATCTATGTCTGGAGTTCCCATAACACTGTCAATCTCTGAAATACATGAGGATCCAATTTCCACTCGTGGGGATCCATAATTTGTCTGCTCAACACATCTGCTAAGGAGTTCTGTGCTCCTGGCAGAAACCTTGCCTGAAGATTTAGCTGTAAACTGAGAGCCGTCTCCCACAAAATCATTGCATGTCTGCATAGAGGATAAGAATGCGTTCCCCCTTGCTTGTTGATGTACCACATGACAGTTGTGTTGTCTGTTTGAATCAACACCTGCCCTGGAAGAAGTAAATCCTTGAAAGCTATCAATGCAAATTGGACTGCTAACATCTCCTTCAAGTTGATATGTAGATGTTGAAGTCTGGCAGGCCACGTGTCTTGTACCCATTTTCCATTTAGATGAGCTCCCCAAGCTTTGTCTGAGGCATCTGTCGTTAAAATCTGACTCGCCTCTGGCCGGGTCACAGAGAGTCCCATGTTTAGGTGACATTCCTGAGCCCACCACAAAAATTCCTTTTGAATGCAAGGTATTATCTGAATGACAGTGTCCAAATCTTGGCAGTGCTGTGTCCATACATTCTTGAGATACCATTGTAGCTTCCTCATATGCAGTTTGGCATTGGGAAGTACCAGAATACAAGATGCCATGAACCCCAAGGCTTGAAGGACTGTCCTTGCAGTCAGCCTGGACTGACGAGACAATTGGTGGAAGTAAAGAGAAAGATTCTTTTGTTTGTCCGGGGTCAAAAAGGCCATCTGGGATGCTGTATTCAGTCTCACACCCAGAAAGCACATGTCCTGAGAGGGTACTAGACTGGACTTTATTTCGTTCACAGAATACCCCAGGCATCTTAACACTGCCATCACATACTGTAGATGATGAAGAAGTTCGTCCCTTTCTTGGCCCAGAATCAGGCAATCGTCCAAATAAGGATAGATTTGTATTCCTCTTAGCCTGAAGAAAGCTACCACTGGAGCCAGGACCTTCGTGAACACTCTGGGCGCAGTAGATAAGCCAAAGGGCAATGCAGAGAACTGATAATGTGAAGTCCCAGCCCGAAAACGCAGAAACTTCCTGCAACTGGGCCTGATAGGAACATGAAGGTAAGCCTCCTTGAGATCCAGAGTCACCATCCAGTGATCTTTGCCCAGCAGAGGTAAAAGCTGTTGTAACGTCAACATTTTGAACTTGGGAATGTCCAGATATGTGTTGAGGATAGATAAATCCAAAATTGGTCTCCACGTGTTTCCTTTCTTTGGTACTAGAAACAGGCGAGAATAAAATCCTAGGCCCACTTCTGGCAGAGGGACCGGTTGTATGGCCCCTATTTGAAGTAGCAGAGAAATTTGTTTGTGAGCCTCTAGTCTTTGCTGAGGAGGAACGTCCGGCATGCCTTTGAAAGGAGGCAAGGTATGGAAATAAAACTTGTAACCCTGGTGTATGATATCCAATACCCATTTGTCCTGGGTAATCAACATCCAATTTTCCTTGAAGACTGCTAACCTTCCTCCCAAAGGTGCTGCCAGGCAAGAAGGATCTGGCAGCTGAAAAGGTAGGTCATTGGGCCTGTTTACGAAAGGACTGACCCCTGCCCTCACCAGAAGATTGTGCAGGTGAACTCCCTGTCCTAGGCCTGAAAGAACTCTGAGCTCTCCCCCTACCACGTCTAGATCTACCCCTAGACTGAGAATCATAAGAAGGATCGTCCACCCCTTAGCAGGCCAATTCCTACTAAACTTCGGAGGCTGAACTTGCAAAAAATCTTTAACAGCCTGCATAGACTTAGCCTTGTCTTCCATTTTCTTCAAGACTGATTCCACAGGTGAACCAAACAACACATCAGACTGTAAAGGAGCATCCAAAATCCTGGTCTTAACATGGTCAGATAAATTCTGATCCTTCAGCCAGGCGTGCCTCGAAGAACTGAGCCAGTGGCAGCCACCCTAGACGAGGCCTGCACAGCATCAAAACCACACTGTAATGAATGCTTACCCACCTGTTCAGAGACATGCACCAAATCTTGTAATTCTTTACACTCAATGCCTTCCGCCAGAGCATCCACCTTAGACTTCAATTGAGAAAGAAGAAAATTTTGATATTTCAACATATGAAACTGGCAATTCAAGGCCCTCATAGCTAAGGTAGAAGATGTATAGACCTTTTTTCCCCATCTATCCAAAGCTCTGGCTTCTTTATCTAGAGGAACCGGATTTTTTACAACAGAGGCCTTGACACCCTTAGGTCCCTGACTAATAGTTTCTGGGTCTGCCCTAGGACTCTTATAAAGATATTTATGAGCCTCAGGCACCCTGTAATACCTATCCGGTTTAACAGGAGCAGGAGGCAAAGAATCAGGATTAAGAGAAGCCTCTGCAAACACATCTTCCACAACATCCAGAACAGGGGGTATAGCCAAGGGCCTATGCTGGGGTAACAGCAAAAATTCCCTAAGCCTTTTCTGAGAATCAGAGAAGTCCTGACCTTCCCACTTAAAATGTTCCCTCATAGAATGAAGTGTCTCTGAAAAAGAAAAATCCTCTGGAGGAGAAGCAGAAGGAGTGGAATCATCTGCATCAGAATCAGAATAAGGAGAGTACTCCTGCAGGTCTTCAGCCGAAGACTCTGAAACATCCGAAGCCTGCTCAAAACTTCCCAACTCTGGCTCCACCCTAGGCCTCTTATCAGGAGGGGGCAAAGAACCTCTAATCAGAGTAATCAAATCTTCTGCCATTTTAAGCATGTGCTTCTTAGGCACAGACCCTGCAGAACTAGGAGTGACACCAACAGAAGCTAAAACTGGCCTGCCTCTGGGAGAAGCCTTGGAAACAGAAGGAGAAGGCCTAACCACTCTAGGAAGGGAGGGGAGTACAGTAACTTGAGAAGCCCCTTCAGCTTGACCTGCCTCCTGAGAGACCACCTCCTGTAAAATCAAAGTCTCCCCCTGAGATTCCAGAGAGGTCTCCGTCGGAACCACCGGTTCCACTGAAGTCTCTAAAGAACCGGCGTCCGGAACGGACGACTCATCTTGCCTGGGTTTAGCTGTTTTGTCTTTGCGCTTCTTCGCAGAAGCGGGCGCCGGAGAATCCAACGGCATATTATAATTGCACCGCTTCCCAAAGACCAGCCTAGCACAATCTAACCTCCGCTTAATAGTGCGTTTATTGAACCTAGCACAAAAGCGGCACCCAACAACGTCGTGCTCAGGCCCCAGACAAGGAATACACAAAGAACGATAATCCCTATGCGGTATCTGTTTCCCACAAGAAATACAGTTATTTACTTTTTCTGACATCCGGTAAAACACTGAGGCAAGAAAAAAACAAAATATTCTAACGGGTACTTAGCCAACTTGGATTCGGTCTGAAACTCATTGAAAAATTTCAGAACGCCGAACGGCACTTGCAACGCTGCTTCTGCATCGGACCATGCGGCAAAAAAGACTGAGGAAATGACGTCGGTCATGCGCTTTTGTACCCTGACGTCCTGAGGTCAGTTTTAAGCGCCTTGACCGACGTCAGCCTTATACTTTGGTATTCGGGCCGACCGAGGACAGCGGACTACCCATATGTAAGGACTGCAGGAATGTGAGATGAAGAACATCATATTGCTTATAAAAGCATACAGTAAAAATAAAAACAGTACTTTCATCTACAAGCAAATACACCACATAGGTTGTATAGGATAGAGAAATATAAATAAGTCCCAGCAAAGAAAGGGGGATGCAGGGTGGGTAACCTGGACTCCAACAGTGAATACACTCGATCATCTACATTTATGGTAGGCACACAACTGTACTATGTTCATCGTGTTTCACTGTTGCAGTCATTACACTTGGGTTGAATCCCAAAGCTGAGGAAGGGCGGCTGGGTCTAAATAGGATTAGGAGTGGCGATGAGGCCCTGCAGAACTGCAGTGGCAATGCCTGCTCTGGATTTAGTGTAAAGAGGTAGGTGATAATGCTTGGTGAAAGTGTGCACTGAACGCCAAGTTGCAGCCTCCAAAATTTCCTTGGTTGGTACTCCACTGAGAAAGGCTGCTGAAGTGGCTGCTGCCCTGGTAGAATGTGGCCTAATATTCTTAGGCACTGACTTGCCATGCTGTGCATAGCAGAAACGAATACAGTGTCCTATCCATTTTGAAATGTCTGTTTTGAGATAGCCTTTCCTTGTGATCCTGCAGCATATGCTACAAACAGTTGCTCAGTTTTTCTGAGAGCTTTTGTTTTGTCCAAGTAGAAGCGTAGCTGCCTGTGAATGTCCAAAGAGTGCAGAAGTCTCTCCCCTTTATTCTGGGGATTTGGATAAAATGTTGGCAAATCAATGGTTTGGTTAAGAGCCACACTGGATACTACCTTTGGCATAAATGTTGGGTTTGTCCTTAGAGAAACCCTGTCTGGATGAAAAATGATAAAAGGTTCCACTGCCATTAATGCCTGTAACTCTGAGACACTTCTTGCTGAAGTTATAGCTAGGAGCAGAGCAGTTTTCCATGATAAGAATTTTATGTCAGCTGTATTGGCTGGCTCAAAAGGAGGTAGTGTGAGCTTTTCTAAGACAAAGTTGAGGTCCCATGTAGGTATCGGTGCTCTCCTTGGGGGTCTTATGTTTTTTGCCCCTCTGAGGTACTGTCTTAGCAGTGGATGAGAGAAAATAGGAGGTTCCGTATTGTAATGAGCTGAAATGGCAGAGGCATGGATCTTAATTGATGAGAAGGATAGGCCTTTGTCCAGCATCTCAGTTAGGTATTGTAAAATCTGAGGAATATTTGGAACAAGTGGTTCAAGTCCTTGTGCCTGGTTCCAAGCACAGAATCTCTTCCATTTTTCTGCATAAGATTTCCTGGTGCTGGACCTCCTGGCTTCCAAAATGACATCCATAGCTGCTTTTGAGAGAGGTATGTTCTGAGTGGCTATATTATCCGCCATGCAGCCAGATTTAATGTTCTGAGTTGGCTGTGCAGGATCTGATTTTTTTGTTGAGTCAGAAGATGAGGAATTAGAGGTAAAGTCCAGGCTGGGCCCTGAGACAAGCTCTTTAGGACTGGATACCAGTGCTGGCGTGGCCAGTCTGGGGAAATCAAAATCATGTTTGGCTTCTCTTGTCTAACGTTTAGGAGCACCTTGGGAAGGAGAGGCAGTGGTGGAAAGGCATAAACTGTTAGGGTTTCCCAGCTGAAAGATAGGGCATCCACTTTCCATGCTTGTGAGTGATAAGTCCTTGTGCAGAATCTCTGCAGTTGGTAGTTGTGAGGGAAGGCAAAGAGATCTATGTCTGGGCATCCCCATTTCCTTGTTATCATGCAGAAGACCTGTGGATTTAGTTTCCACTCGTGAGGGTCTATGAGGTTTCTGCTTAGTTCATCTGCTGGAGTATTTTTCTTTCCTGGCAGAAATTGTGCCTGCAGATGTACTTGATAGGTCAGTGCTGTGTTCCACAAAGTCATGGTTTGCCTGTAGGGGGGGTAGGAATGCGTGCCCCCTTGCTTGTTTATGTACCACATAATAGTATTGTCCGTCTTTAGTAGTAGTTGTCCTGGATGTAGTAGATCCTTGAAGGCTGTCAGGACATTCTATACAGCTAGCATCTCTTTTTGATTGATGTGAAGATGCATTTGGTCCTTGGGCCACGTGCCCTGAATACATTTTCCTGCCATGTGTGCCCCCCAGGCATAATCCGATGCATCTGTTGTTAGCGTCTGCCTGGCTGTGGGTAAAGTGAAAGGCTGTCCCTTGTTGTGGTGACAGGCCAGTGCCCACCATCGAAACACCTGTTGCAGGCAGGGAAGAAGAGTTATTATCGTTTCCAGGCTGTGGCAATGTTGAGTCCAAATGCTTTTTAGGTACCATTGTAGCTTCCTCATATGCAGTCTTGCAGATGGAATTAGCAGTATGCAAGATGCCATGAAGCCCAAAGCCTGCAGAATTTTTCTTGCAGGTAGCTGGGTCTTTGTTGCCATCATTTGAAAGTAATGAGTCAGTTGCCTTTGCTTGCCTGGCATGAGATAAGCCATCTGGGCAGTTGTATTTAAGCTTGCACCCAGGAATATTATCTCTTGAGAGGGCACTAGTTTTGATTTCTTTTCGTTTACTGTGTACCCTAGGCAAATTATTAATTCTTTTACAAATGCCATATGCTTTAGTAGAATGTCCTTGCTCTCTGCTTGAATAAGGCAGTCGTCCAAGTAGGGATATATTTGAATTCCTTTTTGTCTGCAAAATGCAATTACTGGTGCCAGGCATTTTGTGAAGACCCTGGGCGCAGTAGATAAGCCAAAGGGCAGTGCAGAGAATTGGTAATGCATTGAGCCAGCTATGTATCTGAGGTATCTTCTGCAAGATTGTCTGATTGGGACATGCAGGTATGCCTCTTTGAGGTCCAAAGTAACTATCCAAGCCTTCTTGCCCAGCATGGGTAGAAGTTGCTGCAGTGTCAACATTTTGAATTTTGGAACATCCAGGAACGTATTTAGAATTGACAGGTCCAATATTGGTCTCCAGGCTTTGTCCTTTCTGGGTACCAAGAAAAGTCTTGAGTAAAATCCTTGCCCCTGTTCTTGCTGTGGTACTTTTTGAATAGCTCTCATGTCCATGAGAGTAGAAATTTGTTTTTGTGCCTCTGCCCATTGGTTTTGTGGCAGGTCTGACGCACCTTTTGACCTTGGTAGGGTGTGAAAGTGGAACCTGTAACCTTGAGAAACAATATTCAGTACCCATTTGTCCTGGGTGATCATGTGCCAATTTTGTGAAAATAGTGCTAGCTTTCCCCCTAAGGGTGCTGCCAAAAGGTAAGTGCTTGGCTTTTGTAGAGTGAAGTTATTGGGACTGTTACCTATAAGGTTGTGATTTGTCTTCTCCGCCTTTGGGGGCTGAAGCACCCCATTGTTTAGGTCTGTATGAGCATTGGGGCCGAGATCTGCCTCTTGGGCGTCTGTATCTGCCTCTTTTTGGCCTGTCTGACACTGGAAAGGAGCAATTTTTAGAAGGCCAGTTCCTGCTAAATCTAGGTGGCTAAACCTGTAAGAAATCCTTTACTGTCTGCATTGATTTTGCTTTATCCTCCATTTTCTTTAACACCAAACAAAGTATCATGCTGTAATGGAGCATCCAATAATTCTGCTTTAACATGATCAGGTAAACTTTGTTCTTTTTGCTTGGGCTAAAGGGAAGTCTCTCTGTTGATCAGTGGCAGTGTAAAACACTGAGCAGCCTGCCTGCCCCTCTGGGAGTGGTTACTGACTTGAAACTGTAGTTTTATGGGCCATTTTGGGTCAATTCCAAACTCCTTCATCTCCCTCTCTTAAAACCTTCTTTTGCACGTTTTTGTGCATAGTGCAACAGCGGGCAGCGCCGCCTAATTGGGTTTAAACTATTCCTGGCTCCACAAAGTCTGTTCTTCACTTTTTCCCTTAGAACTGCTCTATCTCTCAATTTAAACACCATATTCTCATTCTAAGGCCCTTCACTGGTCCAATTAAGTAATCCTACAAGTTAGCACTATTAAACCATAACCACTACTTACTCTTATACTCTCTACGATTACCCTGTCCTCTATTGGTCCGTCTTAAATTCAGTTTCCCTATATTACTCTAGCATGTCCAAAGGTCAGTCAATGGTTTCCTCTCCAGTCCAGTTGGTGAATCTGGGAATTTTGAGGTAATGTTACAACTGTCGCATGTACACGGACAACCCTCTCCTCCTCCAAACAGGTTCAAATATATGTGAGAGATGCAACTATTTAGCCAAACTGGAGGCTGAGCTCTCTCATTTCAAAACTGGTGTAACCAGTCAGGAGGAGAAGGTAACCTCACACAACACAATTCCAGTATCACATAGTCCCACCACATCAGCGAACCAAACACATAAATACACAAAAACATACTCGGAGGCTCTAAATAAAAATCTACCTAAGCAACAGAGACCTCCAAAGCAGACATCCAAGCAAACGCTACCTCAAAACAAAACACGCACAACACACAGCCCACAAAGTCAGTGTGCCAAGCAGCCACAGCCCTTAAGGCTGAATAACACACCTGATACTCTTGTAATAGGTGACTCTATTGTCAGACACACTGACGTCCCGCTCACCAGGCTGAATAAAGAGAAGGTCATGGTGAGCTGCCTGTCAGGTGCTAGGATCCGCCACATAACACAAGCACTCAGGTCACTCCAAAGCAAATACAAATATGACTCAGTCATTGTACATGCTGGTGTGAATGACCTGAGACGTGCCTCCCTGGACTACATGAAAAGAGACATAGAGGAGCTCTCTGATCATGTAGCCCAGGCTGTTATGACCCTGACCTTGAGCAGCATCTTACCCTCACCTAGAATGATGCCACAGTACAAAGACAAAATGATCGATTTTAACAATTGGCTAAAATTTTGGTGTCATTCAAAGGGGATCCAGTGTCTGTCAGCCTGGGATAACATGCTCGACAAGCCACGTTGCTTCACTAGGGACGGCTTGCACCTGTCACCACTGGGCTTTCGGATATTGGCAAAGGCTCTTGCCACCCCCATAGTGCCTTTTTAGGCAAGGCTCAAAAGTCAAACCCACGCCCATAGACAGCACAATGAACAAGAAACTAAGGGTAATGCTGCTTAACGCCAGAAGTCTTAACCTCAAGATGCACGCACTCGAAGCTCTCCTCAGTATGGAGAACATCGATATCTGTGCAGTGACAGAAACCTGGTTCAAGGCTCCAGAGAGCACCCCAGCACTACCAGGCTATACCTCATATCATGCTTTCGGCCCCAAAACCCGGACCGAACCACAAAAGGAGGGGGAGTTTCCATATTTATCAAGTATATCCATACCTCCAGGTTAGTGGCATTGCACGAAGTATCGGAGACCATCCATGTGCAACTAACAGTGGGCAAGACTGCTTTTCAGTTTATAGCATCCTACAGACCACCCTCTCAAAGTCAGGAATCCCACTCGGCTTTCCTGAAAACATTGGAGAACATGAATATCTCTCTGAACACCATTATATTGGGCGACTTCAACTACCCAAACATTGACTGGGAGCACTACTCAAGCCCCAGCACCTTAGCCCAAAGGTTCCTGGAAATTATAAACTCAAATGCTATGGAACAACTAGTCACCACTCCCACAAGAGGGGACAACATACTAGACCTGATCATTACCAACATGGGGGCACTATGCTCCACACCAGAAGTATATCCCTCATTGGTAATATCAGACCATAAATTAATTTCACTGGATGTCCACATCCCGACCCCACCCCCAGCCTAGAAAACCACAGTGAAAAACTTCTCAAAAGCGAACTTCTCACTTCTCAAAACCGAAGTGGAATCCTTCAAGGCCCCAGGGCCAGTGGAAAAGTACAGTTTTGTACCTACCATAAATGTAGATGTCCGATAGGAATGCATCTGCAGTCCTTACAAATGGGTTGTCCTGTCGTCAGGCAGCCCTTCGGTCGGCCGGATTCCAAAGTCTGGGTCTGGCTTCGGCTGGTGTCGCAATTCACCCGACGTCATCGCTGCAGTTTTTCGGGTATAAAGGCATCAGCCAATGCCATTTTCCTCAGTGTTTCTTGCCCCAGATGCCAGGTGCCCTCTTGGATGGCTAAATTTGGATAAATGCCAATGTTTCCAAATAGTAGAGAGCAAACACATAAAATAAGCATGTATGTACATATATACAAACAAATACACCATAATAGATCCCCCCCAAGCTAGCTGAAGGATGGCAAATACCCTAGGAGTACCACAGAGGGGAAGGTGGGTGGGTAATCCTGACTGCAGATGCATTCCTATCGGACATCTACATTTATGGTAGGTACAAAACTGTACTATGTCCTTCAAGGATGCATCTGCAGTCCTTACAAATGGGTAGAATACCATAGCTAAACTAGTGGAGGAGGAAAAAAGGAGAGATTATGGTGTAGTTAGGATCCCTTGCAAAACAGCAGTGGCAAAACCTGCTCGGGATCTAGAGTATAAAGGTAAATTGTAATGCTTGGCAAATGTATGCACGGAGGTCCAAGTAGCAGCCTCTATAATGTCCTTGGTAGCCACTCCTCGTAAGAAAGCTGTGGTAGTGGCTGTAGCCCTTGTGGAGTGAGGCCTGATGTTCTCTGGAGTTTTCTTTCCATGGTAGGAGTAACAAAATCTAATGCAATTTCCTATCCATTTGGAGATTGTCTGTTTTGAAATTGGTTTTCCTTCCTTTCCTGTTGCATATGCTACCAGAAGCTGGTCAGTTTTTCTATTGGACTTGGTCCAGTCCAGGTAGTAGCGTAATTGTCTATGTACATCCAAGGTATGCAAGAGTCTTTCTCTCCTGTTCTGTGGGTTGGGGAAGAATGTAGGTAGGTGGATAGCCTGATTTAAAGAGACTCTGGATACTACCTTAGGCATAAATGTAGGACTTGTTCTCATGGACACTCTATCTTGATGGAAGATCAGGAAGGGTTGCACTGCCATTAATGCCTGTAGTTCAGAGACCCTTCTTGCTGAAGTTATTGCCAGCAGGAAAGCAGTCTTCCAGGATAAGTATTGTAATTCTGCTGTTGCTGCTGGTTCGAAGGGGAAGTGTCAATTTTCTAGCACAAAGTTCAAGTCCCATGCTGGCAATGGTGGTTTCCTGGGAGGTTTTACATTTTTAATTCCTCTCAGAAACTGTCTGAGCAGAGGATGAGAGAAGACAGGAGGATCCAAGCTGTATTCTGCTGAAATAGCTGATGCATGTATCTTGATGGAAGAATAGGACAGGCCTGTATGGAAGAGCTCTGCCAAGTACTCCAGGATGTTGGCTATGTTTACCAGTGTCACATCTTTTCCCTTTGCAGTACTCCAAATGAGATATCTTTTCCATTTTGCTGCATAATTCTTTCTTGTTGAAGGTCTACGAGCCTCCAGGATTATGTCTTTAACCCTTTGGGATAAATGTGGGTTAATTGCTCTTATGTAATGTTCCAGGCAGTTAGCTGCAGAGTTTTCAGGTTTGGATGCAGGATGTTGTAGTTGTTCTGTGTTAACAGTAATGGGATCAGGGGTAG
This sequence comes from Protopterus annectens, assembly GCF_019279795.1. Taxonomy (NCBI): domain Eukaryota; kingdom Metazoa; phylum Chordata; order Ceratodontiformes; family Protopteridae; genus Protopterus; species Protopterus annectens. The sequence continues at coordinate 1,886,399,473 of NC_056733.1, read as the reverse complement.
TGTCCATATTTGTTCCCGAGACATGCTCCTCAGCAATGGGTACCAATGTTGTCTTGGCCAGTCTGGAGCTATCAGAATGATCTTTGGACGTTCCTCTTTGATCTTCAAACGCACCTTGTGCATCAAAGGAAGTGGTGGGAATGCGTATGCTGTCAGGTTTTTCCAACTGAAAGATAGGGAGTCCACCTTCCAAGCAAGTGGGTGGTACGTCCTTGTGCAGAATTTCTTTAGCTGGTGATTGAGTGGGGATGCAAATAAGTCTATTTGTGGTAATCCCCATTCTCTTGTGATGGCTTTGAAGATGTCCGGATGCAGCATCCATTCGTGGGCATCTGTGGTAGTTCTGCTTAATATGTCTGCTAGAATGTTTTCTTTTCCCGGTACAAAAATTGCTTGTAACTGAATGTTGTAGCTCAGAGCCACATCCCATAGGTCCAGTGCCAGCCGGCATAGAGGATATGAATGTGTGCCTCCCTGTTTGTTGATGTACCACATAACTGTGGTGTTGTCTGTCCTTATCATCAACTGACCTTCTTGGAGAAATGGTCTGAATGACTGGATTGCCAATTTTACTGCCAGCATTTCCTTTAGATTTATGTGCAGGCGCAGCTGGTCTTGAGTCCATAAAACTTGTATGCACTTGCCCAGCATGTGTGCCCCCCAACCGAGGTCTGAGGCATCTGTCGTGATGGTTTGGCTTGGTTGACTGTTGCAGAAGGGCAATCCTGTGTTTGATTGACAGGCCTGAGCCCACCATAGGAACTCTTGCTTCAGGCATGGGATTATTGGAATTTTGGTTTCTAGGCTGTGCTTGTGTTGGGACCACAAATTCTTTAGGTACCACTGCAGCTTTCTCATATGCAGTCTGGCATGAGGGACCAGAATTATGCAGGATGCCATGAAGCCTAGGGCTTGTAGTACTTTTCTTGCAGTTAGATGGTTCTGCTTTGTTAATGCCAAGAAGTAGAGAGGTAGTTGCTCTTTCTTTTCTGCAGTTAGGAATGCCATTTGTTTTGATGTGTCCAGCTCTGCACCCAGAAAGGTTATTCTTTGGGATGGAATCAGCCTTGACTTTTTTATATTGACTGTATATCCCAGGGCTTGCAGCAGGTAAATGACTCTGTAAGTCTTCTGTTAGCTTGCTTTTGTTGTCCGCTTGTATCAGGCAGTCGTCCAGGTAGGGATAAATTTGGATCCCCTGAAGTCTGCAATGAGCAATTACTAATGCCAGGCATTTCGTGAACACTCTGGGCGCAGTAGATAAGCCAAAGGGCAATGCTGAGAATTGATAATGCTCTGATCCTGCAAGAAATCTGAGGTATCTTCTGCAAATTGGTCGTATGGGGACGTGCAGGTATGCCTCCTTGAGATCTAGAGTTACCAGCCAAGACTCCTTGCCCAGCATGGGAAGAAGCTGCTGTAGGGTCAGCATTTTGAATTTTGGAACAATGAGGAATGTGTTTAAAGCGGACAGGTCTAGAATAGGCCTCCATTTGTTCTCTTTTCTTGGTACCAGGAAGAGTCTGGAGTAAAATGCTTTCCTTGCTCCATAGATGGTACCTTTTCCACAGCTCTCATTCTTAATAGTTGAGATATTTGTTTTAGAGCTTCTGCCCTTTGAGTAGGTGGTAGGTTTGGCATTCCTCTCTTTCCTGGTAGAGTATGGAAATGGAACCTGTAACCTTGGTCTATAGTTTGCAAAATCCATTTTTCCCTTGTGATGCAATGCCAGTTCTTTGAAAATAAGATTAGCTTTCCGCCTAAGGGTGCTTCTAGTTGTTCCCTGGTAGGCGGTGCCACAGCCAAGTCACTGTGATTGTGTTGTTGTAGTGGTGGTGGCTGCGTCCGTGCCTCGCTGGTTGTTACCTTGCCACTGGCGTCCCCTGTAGGCACCCCTGGATTGGTTTCTGCCTCTGGAACGCCTATTCCTGCCTCTCTGTGTCTTAGAGGAGTCCGGAAAGGACCAATTCTTGGAGGGCCAGTTCCTGCTAAACCTTGGAGGTTGAACCTGTAAGAAATCTTTCACTGTTTGTACAGATTTCGCCTTCTCTTCCATCCTTTTTAGTACCTGCTGTGCAGGGGAACCAAATAAATTGACCTTGTCCATGGGTGCATCCAAAAGCTTTGATTTGACATGGTCTGGCAATGCCTGTTCTTTCAACCATGCATGTCTCCTGATAACTGTGCCAGTCATGGCTGATCTAAAGGAAGCCTCCAGTGCATCATAGCCACATTTTAAAGAATGGTTACTAACCTGCTCTATGTTATGTACCATATCCTGAACATATTTTTTATCTAAAGATTCTTCAGAGGACAGCTTTTTAGTTAACTGGTCAAGCATAAACTCTTGATATTGAATCATATGAAATTGGCAGTTCAAAGCCCTAGCTGACAAAGTAGCAGAGGTGTAAACTTTTTTACCCCATCTCTCTAAGGACCTGGATTCCCTTTCAGAGGGGAGGGTTTTTTTAGTAGAAGTAGCTGCTACAGCTTTAGGGCCCTGGGAGATAGTCTCTGGATCTGCAAAAGGAGCCTTGTATAAATGGTGATGAGTGTCCGGGACCCTGTAGAACCTATCGGGCTTAGCAGGAGCCGGAGGTAATGAATCAGGAGCAGTGCAAGCATCATTAAATGCATCATCTACAACAGAAAGAACTGGAGGTATAGCTAAAGGCCTATGTTGTGGCAAATGTAGAAAGGTTCTAAGCCTTTTTCTGGAGTCTGAGAAATCTTGGCCCTGCCACTGAAATTGTTCCCTCATAGCATGCAAGGTTTCCCCAAAGGAAAATTCCTCAGGTGGAGAGGCTGAAGGAATGGACTCTTCAGCATCAGAGTCTTTGTAAGGGGAATAAGGAGCCTCAGGAGGGTCTGTATGTTCTGAGTCATCAGAGGAATCATCTGTGGATACTGGCTCAGGGGGCTCTGCTCTAGGCCTCTTTTCTGGAGGTGGGTGAGAGGTCTTGTCTGGATGAGGCTGGGATCCACGAATTAAAGAAATGAGATCCTCAGCCAAAGAAAGCATATGGGAGCTGGTGCTGGGCCTGTGTGAGGGGGGTTTGGCAGGCACCATTTTTGAAGCTTTGGCTGCTTTAGCCCTGGCAAAGGCCTTAATAGACATGGCTGCAGGAGGCCTAGCAGCTCCACGTGCAGGGGTTGAAATATCCAGGGGAATAGTGTCTGATAATTCCTGAGAAACCGCAACAGAAGGTTGGATTTCAGAAGCCGATTCTACCAGGTTAGAGGAGGCCTTGGTAGAAGGCATGGTTTCGGCTGAAGAAAGAACCGCTTGCTCGGTTTCGGCCGCGAGTGTTGGTCCTTTTCTTTGCGTTTTTTGGTAATTTGCGTTGTCGGAGGATCCGACGTCATAATATAGGCAAAATCAGAGCCGAAAATCTGTTCAGCAAACTCCGACCGACGTCTAAGCGTCCGTCGGTTAAAAGAAGCACAGGCTAGACAAGCTGTAGCAACGTCGTGGTCTGGGCCTAAACAATGTATGCAGTAGGAGTGGAAATCTTTATGTATTTGTTTCCCGCAAGATAAACAGTTATTCACTTTCTCTGACATCGGCTGAGGCAAGAAAGAGTCCCCAACGGGGGACTTAGCTTTTTAGAAGTCTTCGAAGTAGTATTCGGTAGTAGTAATCTCTGGATCTGACCGACCGGCACTTGCGAACAGCTTCTGCTTCGGGCGCCACACGGCAAGAAAGACTGAGGAAAATGGCGTCGGCTGATGCCTTTATACCCGAAAAACTGCAGCGATGACGTCGGGTGAAGTGCGACACCAGCCGAAGCCAGACCCAGACTTTGGAATCCGGCCGACCGAAGGGCTGCCTGACGACAGGACAACCCATTTGTAAGGACTGCAGATGCATCCTTGAAGGACATCTACGGCCCAAACTGCAGAATCCTATATAAACGCATTCTACGGACATCTCCAGGAATGCATGGATCATGCTATCCCAAACAAAACCAAGACCCAATCATCCAAAGGCAGGCGTCCAGTCTGGTGGACCCCTGCCATAAATAAACTGTACAACAGAAGGAGGAAGCTACTACATGATAGAGCAAAATCCCTAATAGGGAAGGCATCTCTGATCAGTACTAGCAAAAAATTACGATCCCTCATAAAATACTCCAAGGCCAGCTTCGAGAGAAAAATTGCACAGGACACCAAAGACAATCATAAGGCTTTTTTCAGTTATGTTAGGAACCTGGGATGCAACTCCCAGACTTGTTCTGAGTTGATTATAAACGGCAAAAAATACACTGAACCCACAGACATCGCCAATATCCTGGCAGACAGGTTCAGTGCAAACTTCTCCACCCCCTCCCCCCCAAAAGAGCAAGTATCTATCCCAGCAGAGGGCTGCCTCCCAAACATCTCTGATGCTCAGGTGAAGGCTGCCCTCCAAAGCAAAAAACACTGCTTCCATGGGACCAGATGGCGTCCCAGGTTGCGTCCTACATGAACTCCAAGAGGGACTAATCCCTCAAATAAAACAGCTATACAATCTCAGCCTCACTACAGGATATGTGCCCACAGAATGGCGTACAGCAACAGTGGTCCCACTCCACAAAGGTGGAGCCTCTACGGACCCTGGAAACTATCGCCCCATAAGCCTGACTAGCTTAGTCTGCAAGGCTATGGAGAGGATCATCATGGAGCTCATAAACAAAGACTTTGGGGACCTACAGACACTAGATCCAACCCAGTTCGGCTTTGTCAAGGGCAGATCCTGCCTTTTGAACCTGGTTGACTTCTTCGAAACAGTCACCAAAGCCATAGATGAAGGGAAGGTAGTCCACACAGCCTATCTGGACCTTGCAAAGGCATTTGACACAATACCCCATTCGGGCATCATAGATAAGCTATCCAGCTTAAATATAAACCCCTATGTCACAAGATGGGTCGCAAACTGGCTCAAAGACAGAACCCACAGAGTGAGAGTTGCTGGAGCCATGTCAGACTCGAAACCGGTCACAAGTGGCGTCCCACAGGGTTCTGTCCTGGGACCACTCTTGTTCGGTATATACTTTTCCGAGGTACATGCAAACGTGGGAGGTCTATGGCTCACCAAGTTCGCAGATGACTGCAAACTGGGCGCCATAATCGACTCTCCAGCTGACACAAACATCCTTCAAAAAGGTCTCACAGAGACAGATAACTGGTGCCAGCGCCATGGTTTAAAGCTAAATGCCAAAAAATGTATAGTCATACCCTTTGGCAAAAACAATGTGCCCACAAATTACCACATAGGCGGAAACCCATTAAGTACAGAGAAAGTTATTAGGGACCTGGGGACCCAAGTTGATAGCAATCTCTCCTTTGAAAACCACATTGCCAAAGTGGTTAGAAAGACCTTCTACATAGCCCACCTCATCACGATGGGTTTCACATCTAGATCAAGAGAGGTAATTGTGCCCCTTTATTCATCCCTCATCAGGATGTACCTTACCCGACACCTGCAGCAATTAGAAAGACCCCAAAAGTATCTCACCAAGAGGATCAAGGGTCTCAAACAGATGCCATATGCTGCTCGGTTAAAAAAACTCCAGCTCTACTCAGTTGCATACCGCCTACTTCGAGGTGATCTACGCCTGACATACAAAGCTATGTCAAATCCAGAATTAATGGACATGCTCCACCTCAGTAAATCTAAATCCCTTAGAGCCACATGCTCGAGGGACTTGAACCTCAGCACAGAAAGAAATAGAACTTGCTGGAGGGACAGGTTCATAACCCAGAGGCTCCCATCGCTCTGGAATAGAATTCCAGTTCATGTGAGGCAGAGCACCTCATTGAATCTCTTCAAGAAGAATCTCGATAGGTGGATGGGGGATCGTAGGCTTGTCCCAGGGATTACTCCCGTGTCACTATTAGACAGAGGCACAGTAAACTAAACCTTAAAAAGGGCAAAGTATACTCAAATCAAGGGGTGGCGTAAGCCATACAGAATCGGGCTAGGCTTATAATTGCCCCAGGGCAGATAGCCTAGTATGAACCTATGAACCAAGCATGCCTTCGAATGACAGAGCCTGTAACTGCGGCTCTGCAAGAAGCCTCTAATGAATCAAAACCACATTGCAGAGTATGCTTTCCCACTTGTTCCGCTGCATGCAATACATCCTGCATTTCCTTATTGTCAGGACATTCTGAGCTTGTAAGCATTTTTTGTTTTAGCAAAGACATTAGGTATTGTTGATATTTAAGCATGTGAAAGTGGCAATTTAAAGCCCTTACAGCTAAAGTAGCGGAAGTGTAAACTTTTTTCCCCCATCTATCCAGAGCTCTAGAATCCCTATCAGAGGGAACAGGGTTTTTTGCAGTAGAAGCCTTGACCCCTTTGGGACCCTGAGAAATTGTTTCTGGGTCAGCAGCAGGGTTTTTATAAAGAAATTTATGAGAGTCTGGGACCCTGTAGTACCTATCTGGCTTGACTGGTGCAGGGGGTAAAGAATCAGGAGACAAACTGGATTCAGAAAAAACATCATCAACAATACCCAGTACAGGGGGGATAGCAAGGGGCCTGTGCTGAGGCAGTAAAAGAAAGTCTTTGAGCCTTTTCTTGGATTCTGAATAATCCTGGCTCTCCCAAAGGAAATGTTCCCTCATGGTGTGCAGGGTTTCCCCAAAAGAGTAATCCTCAGGAGGAGAGGCTGAAGGGATAGATTCTTCAGCATCAGAGTCCTCATAGGGAGGAAGAGAATATCCCTGTTCTGAAGAGGAATCAGAGGAAATAGAAACCTGGTTAGAGGAGTCATAGTCAGTGTCTTGCCTAGGCCTTTTATCAGGAGGGGGATGGGAACCCCTGATCAAAGTAATTAGGTCCTCGGCCATCTTAAGCATCTGTTTCTTTGGCATGGATGACTGTCCAGGAGAATGCTGTACTTGTTTCTTTGTCTTTAATGGTGTTTTAGACTTTGCTTTAGCTGTTGAAGTAGACTTAATAGTAATCTGTGAAGGTCTGAAGACACCCTCAGAAGCCGATGCCTGCTCAGCGGCTCTGGACCCATCTGAGGGAATAGTTTCCGTAGGCCCAATACCTTGAGTTTTCAGAGGCCTAGTTGTCTCCACGTGGGAGTCAGAGGTGGCCTGTGGCTCTGAGGTAGCGGGTGTCAGCGGCTGCGAAAGAGCCTCACTGAGAACCGGCGACTGGCCTAGAAGAGGCTTTGTCATCGGTTTTAGACCTCGGATGCCTTTCCTTTTCTTTGTCTTTGCGTTTTTTATGAATTCCAGTCGTCGGTTGTTCCGAAGGCATTATGTAATTAAACCTTCGGCCAAAGTAATGTAAAGCAAAATCAAACCGACGCTTAATAGTGCGTTGGTTGAATCTAGCACAAAACCGACAACTAGCAACGTCGTGGTCAGGGCCTAGGCAAGGAATACAGTAAGAGTGAAAAACCTTATGAGCTATTTGCTTCCCACAAGAAATACAATTGTTAACTTTTTCTGACATCGGTCTGGAGCATAAAAAAGTTTCCCCAACGGGGTACTTAGCTTTATTGAAGACTTCGGTTCTGAAATTCATTTTAAAAAATCTCAGGAGTCGGCCGACCGGCACTTGCGAACTGCTTTTGCTTCGGGCACCACGCGGCAAGAAAGACTGAAGAAAATGGCGTTGGCTGCATCTTATATACCCCTGGTGCACTGACGTCAGGGAAGAGGCGACAGCAACTGACGCCAGACCAGGACTTTGGAATTCAGGCCGACTGAGGGTAGCCTGCCAGCAGGATAAACCAAGTGTAATGACTGCAACAGTGAAACATGATGAACATTATTGCTTCTAGATCCTGAGAATGTTGACACCACAGGCTTTTTAGGCATTTGTATCACATTATCGAAAGATGAAAATAGCGAAAGCTATTTCATCTAACCTAAAATATCTAAACCACATAATATCAAACATTCAGAACAGCAAATTATTTCCTTGGGAAACAATTCGCTATTCCAAAACACACACATACAACACAAGCACACCTAAAAAACATCAATACACACACACATACACTTATAATCCTACAGCTAACCCTACACTAAACTATACATACACTACTATCTATCCACTTACCTTAACCCAAACCCTAACCCTAAGGTCTGTCACTATCGCACACTCACCTAACCCGCGCCCTAACCCTAACTCACTTAACCCGCCCCTAACTCTAATTCACCTAACCCGCACCCTAACTCATCTAACCCGCACCCTAATACTGACAGCCACACAATCGCACACTTACCTGAACCCAACCCATAAATTTCCACCACATCGCTGAAAATAGCGAAGCCACAGAACCAGCACACCAAATTCTTTCCCTAGAAAAGAAATCGGTATTCTGCAGCTTCGCTATTTTCAGCGTTCGCTCAAAACGGGTCAATATTAGAACATTCGAAGTTTTAAAACTTCAATGTTCTGATATAGACCGCTTTTTAGATACCACTGTAGTTTCTTCATATGCAGTCTTGCATATGGAATTAGAAGAATGCAGGAGGCCATGAACCCCAAGGCTTGCAGTATTTGTCTTGCAGATAGCAAGGTTTTTGTGGCCACTTGTTTGAAGTAGGTTGTCAAAGGAATTTGTTTCTGTGACCTGAGGTAAGCCATCTGGGAAGTTGTATTCAACTTGCTCCCAGGAATAAAATTTGTTGACAGGGTATCAGGTGTGATTTACTTTCATTTATGGTGTACCCCAGACAAGTTTGAACCCTTTGTACAAAGGCATGATGATTCAAAAGTATGTCCTGGCTTTCTGTCTGAATTAGACAATCGTCCAGGTATGGGTATATCTGAATATTTCTTTGCCTGCAAAATGCAATAACTGGAGCTAGGCACTTTGTGAATACCCTGGGCGCAGTAGATAAGCCAAAGGGCAGTGCAGAGAACTGAAAGTGCGTGTAGCCTGCTTTGAAGCGTAGGTATCTTATGCAAGATTCCCCGATTGGGATGTGCAGCTATGCTTCTTTTAAATCTAGTGTTGCCAACCAAGCATCTTTGCCTAGCATAGGAAGTAATTGGTGAAGAGTCAGCATCTTGAATTTTGGAATTTCCAAAAAGGTGTTTAGAGTAGACAGGTCCAGGATAGGACGCCATGGATTGTCTTTTCTGGGTACCAGAAAAAGTCTAGAGTAGAAACCTTGTCCCTTTTCCTCTTCTGGTACCAGTTGAATAGCCCCCATGCTTAAGAGAGAAAGTACTTGTTTTTGGGCCTCTGCCCACTGATTTGGGGGTAGGTCTGGCCACTCGCTCAGTGTAGGCAACGTGTGGAAGTGAAATCTATATCCCTGGGACACTACATTTAAAACCCATTTGTTCTGGGTAATGAGTTCCCAGTTCTTTGCATGAAGAGCAATCTTTCCCCCCAAAGGGGCAGTCAGCTGATAAGTGCTTGGAAATTTTAAACGGAAGTCATTGAGACAGTTCACCATAGGGGGAGTCTTATTACTCGCAGATTTGGAAGTGGAGCCCCCCCCCACTGCTTAATCCTGTGTGTCCTCTGGGGCTGAAACCTGGGTTTTTTGCTGTGTCTGAGTTTGGCTTGAGAAGACCTGGAAGGGGGTGGAAAGGGCCAATTCTTAGAGGGTCAGTGCCTACTAAATCTAGAAGGCTGAACTTGTAAGAAATCTTTAACAGTTTGCATAGTTTTAGCTTTATCTTCCATCTTTTTAAGAATTTCCTCAGCCTTGTTGCCAAACAGGCGGTCCTGATTTAAAGAAGCATCCAACAATTTAGCTTTAACATGATCAGGCAAGAATTGCTCCTTTAGCCAAGCATGCCTTCTGAGCACAGACCCAGTAACAGCAGCCCTGCAAGAGGCCTCTAATGAATCAAAACCACACTGCAAAGTATGTTTTCCAACTTGTTCAGCAGAATGCATTAAATCCTGTAATTTTTTATTTTCCACACAGTCAGAAATCAACATCATTTTCTGTTTAAGCAATCCAGTAACATGTTATTGATACTTTAACATATGAAACTGGCAGTTTAAAGCCCTAATTGCCAAGGTTGCAGAAGTGCAAACCTTCTTATCCCATCTATTCAGCGCCCTAGAGTCTCCATCAGAAGGGGTAGGATTTTTAGCAGTAGAAGCCTTAATGCCCTTGGGTCTCTGTGAAATAGTCTCTGGATCCGCAATAGAATTTTTAAAAAGGAACTTATGTGACTCAGGGACCCTGTAGTATCTGTCAGGTTTTCTGGGAGCAGGAGGCAAGGAATCAGAGGCCAAACTAGATTCCGAAAAAGCATCATCAACAATGTCCAGTACAGAAGGAATAGCTAAAGGCCTATGCTGAGGTAGGAGGAAGAAATCCCTAAGCCTCTTTTTTGAATCAGAAAAATCCTGGCTTTCCCAGTGGAAATGCTCCCTTAGAGTATGCAAGGTTCCCCCAAAAGAAAAATCCTCTGGAGGGGAAGTAGAGGGAATGGAGTCTTCTGCATCAGAATCCTCATAAGTAGATAAGGGCAAATCCAGATAATCAGAAGAATCAGAAAAAAAACAGAATCTTGGTCAGAAGATTCATAAACAACTTCAATCCTAGGCCTCTTAGAAAAGGGGGGGGGTGGCTACCCCTGATTAGAGTTATTAAATCTTCAGCCATTCTTATCATTTGTTTTTTAGCAATAGAGACCTGAGCATGCGGCCTGGGCACCGGTTTTTTAGGCATGGTTCGAGATTTAGGCCTAAGTGAAGAAGGAGGCATTGGTTTAATATGCAAGTCTGTAGGCCTGAATACACCCTCAGAAGCCGGTGCCTGCACAGTGGCTCCGGACCCATCCAAGGTAGAGACATCCGCGGGTTCCATAGTTGAAGCATCTCGCAGCATACCGGACTCCGAATGGGTCTCAGTAGAGGCCTGCGAATTAGAAGTAGTGGGTATCAGGGGTTGCGAAAACACCTCACTGAGTACCGGCGAACTGGCGACTGGCTTAGAAGCATCGTCAGCAGTTTTGGACCTCAGTAGCCTGTCTCTGTCTTTATCTTTGCGTTTTTTTGGAATCCCGGTAGTCGGATGGCTAATCGATGACATTTCTGGATAATTAAACCGAGAACCGAAATATTTAGAGGCGAAAATATACCAATGACGGATAATGTGCTGATTAAATAAAGCACAAAACCGACAGCAAGGTACGTCGTGATCAGGGCCTAAGCAAGGAATACAGTACGAATGAAAATCTTTATGAGGTATTTGCTTTCCACACGTAATGCAATTATTAACTTTTACTGACATCGGTAAGGAGTAAGAAAAAGTTTCCCCAACGGGGTACTTGGCTTTAGTTGAAGACTTTGGTTCTGAAACTCGAAAATGAAAATTTCAGGAGTCGGCCGACCGGCAATTGCAAACTGCTTCTGCTTCAGGCACCACAAGGCAAGAAAGACTGATGTAATGGTGTCGGCTGCATGTTTTATACCCCTGGCGACCTGAGGTCATGGAAGAAGGGACAGCAACCGATGCAGGTCCCAAGACTTTGTTAATCAGGCCAACTGAGGGCTACCTGCAAGCAGATAACCCAAATGTAATGACTGCAACAGTGAAACACGAAGAACATCTAAAGAGAATTAAAAATTTGCCTTTAAATGAATCAGAAAACACCACCAAACAGTGTTCCGAGTTAATTTTATCTACTCCACCCCTCAAAGGTATAGTTAACATATGCTAGCAGATAAATTTAATGCTGGCTTCACATCAGTTACAGTTACTGAAGTTCCATATATTCTCGAATCCTTGCTCCCTCCAGCCCTCCTGTGATTACCCTGAGTCAGCCTTAAATGCCCTCTGAAAGGCCAAAATATCACATCCAAGGGCCTTGACAATGTGCCTGGTTACTTAATAAACAGTGCCAAACATGTCCTATCTGAGCTTTTCCTAAACTTCATTAACTTACTCTCTTCCACAGGCTATGTTCCTGAAGTTTGGAAAACAGCAACAACACCCCTACACCAGATCCCAGTAACTACTGACATGTCAATCTAACAAACCTAGTATGAAAGGTTATGAAATGTACCACATTAGATTTCTTAAATACTGACACTAAAATGCTTACTGCCTTGGACCCATATCAATTTGATTTTGGCATGGGTATATCATGCCTACTTAATACATTTAACTTATTCAAAAAGTCACAGAAGCAAAGGACGGCGATGATGCTGACCACACAACATATGTAAGCCTTCAACACTATCCCCCATGCAAATACTGTAAATAAGCTCAAAGGCTTAAACACGGACCCTTGTGTTGTGAGGTGGACAGCAAACTGGCAGATCACATGTTAAGGTGGCATGAGTCACTTCAGAGAGCAAAAAGTGGCATACCTCAGGGCTCTCTGCTGTACCACCTCCTGTTCAGTATTCACTGAGCTTCCAGTACAAAACCATACATTTTGCTAATCATATTTGTTAATTTATGTAAGATGGGCACTGTAGTTCACTCAGCATCTGATAATGTGTCACTACAGAAAGGTCTAGGCCATGTAAATCACTGGTGTAAAAATGGCCTCAAATGAAATATTAAAAAAAAAAGTACTGCAGTACTATCACATTTGGTAAATGTAGTTTCTCAGGTACCACAGTAGAAATAGCACCCCTCTCCAGACTGAGTGAGTCATCAGACACCCCTAAGAGTTGATACGGTAGTCGGGTATCTGGGAACATATATAGACAATCTGACCTTTGAGTAAAGACAGTAACAAAATTCTTCTATGTTGCCCAACTTATAGGTAAGGGCATGGCATCCAGGTCTAAGGAAGATGTAATACCACTCTACGCAGCCCTTATCGGGCCCATCATGAAGTACAATGCCCCCTTTATCATGTACCTAACCAAGCACTTGCAACAGTTGGAATGCCCACAAAGGTTCCTCACTGGGAGAATCGAGGGCATGAATACCCTGTCCTACACAGATAGTCTAAAGGCCATGTCTCTGTACTCAGGTATCCTACAGGCTCCTGAGAAGTGATCTATGCCTAGCTTATAAGGCAGCCCCAGATCCAGCCCTGTTGGGTCTTTTGCACATCAGCAAAAAAACAGCACAGGAAAGACTAGAATCAAGGATTTCAAGTTCACTTATGACAAAGAAAACATGCTGGAGGGGCAGGTATGTGACTCAAAGGATCCCCCGTGTTATGAAACAGGCTCCCAATCCATGTGAAGCAGAGCTCATCCATGACCCTACTCAAACAAAACCTTGACCACTGGATGGAAAATCATAAATTCACCCCTGGTCTGGCTCCCATGTCTCAGATGGACAGAGGCCATCGGTAAGTGTAATGTTCTCCAATTAACACTCCAACCCACATGTGCCTTAGCTACCTCCTTACTAACATACTCCCCCCTCCTAACAGATATCCAAAATACTCGGGGCAAAATTGGGTTGGGTGCATGGCTGGGCTTATAAAGACCCTAGTGGTCATTAGCCTAGTAACAACCTATGAACCTGTGAACTTTTGTAGACAGCTCCCTACCATTTGACAACCGTGTTAAAAAAAAAAAGGTGAGAAAATCCTTCTATCTATCCAAACAAATATGCACAGGCATCTCACTTACACCTAAAGAAGTTATTGCTCCTCTACATTCAATCCTCATCAGACCAGTTATGGAATATAACTCTTCTTAAGGCATATATCCATCCAAACACGTCAAACAACTTGAAAGATAAACAAACAAACATGTTGCAATTTTATTTAGAGGTTCTCAACGTTTTACGTAACTGACAACTAGAAACATCCAAGATGTTCTTGATGAAAAAGTCTCTAGTCTAAAGACCCTACACTACAGAGAAAGGCTTGAAATTTCATTTCTACACTCATTCTCTTCTAAACTCCTGCATGGCAACCTACATCTTGATTTTCAAGCCATGCATGCCCTACCTTCCTTAATCAGCTTAACATCCTCAAAATGAATAGCTCCACAAACATCTGCACTAAGAATTTAAATCTCTGTCAAACAAATAAACAGAACATGCAAGCAGGATACATTTATTTTCCATTGCTTACACCTTTATTGGAATAAATTAAAGAAGAATATTAGACATAACAATAACCTACTTACTTTTAAGATTATTCTTGATAACTAGATGGATATACATAAAAGTCCCCCCACCAAAAATATTTTGCCCTCCTAGAGGCAGGAGGTCCCCTGAAGGTGAGTGCTGGCTATGAGTAAATGGTCCTTGTAGTGATTCTGCCCTGTGCTGTCCATAACGATGCTCTCTTCATAAAAAATATTACTAGGATTAGAATAAAACGTCCAAAGGGGTTCAGTACAACTTCAAAGCAAGAAATAAAGAATGAGAATTAGCACAAACCACACATGCAACAACAGGGAAAAAGATGCTGCGATGTACAGTAAACTAACCTAGAAGTACGGAGGAAAGCATTACACTCAACAGCAATCCAATTTTCTACTTTAAAAACTTTCTCATAGGCTCACATTGAGCTCTGCAGACATGGTCAACCTTCATTAGGATTTAAACCCTTATTTTTAAGAAGGCTTCCATGTCTGGCACACTTGCAGGTTTCCAAACAAGACTGAATGGAGGAGTGAGTACGATTTTTATCCTTTTTCTGTCTTAAATATTCACTGTATTACTTTATTTAAAAATATAATGTGGATACCTAAGTGAGGGTGTGTGAAAAAATATAAGAAAGAAGCCAAATGGAAGTAAACATATTAAGGTAGATACCTAGTGGGGGAGTGAGTAATACAGAATTAATCCTCTAAACCTCTTTCAGAAGGAAGGTCAAATTACTGAATCCTGATTAAAAAAAAAACATGCCTGTAAAGAAGCCAGGTAATCTGTTGTGCTTGACAAGAGCCTGCATTCACCACTTGCTCACAAGAGGAGACATGGTGAATACAGAAAGAATGTATGTAAACTCTGCTTCAGTGGTGTATAACTGTGGATTCAGTACAAAAGAACTTGTATTACAGAAAGCGAAGCAAGAGGTTAACACTGACATCAAAAAACCTACAACAGGTTAATCATACTGACCAAGCATGTCCAGACATATTTGGAAAATGTTTACCCAACTAAAAAAGGTTTTAAAACTCAATTAAAATCAGAACCATAAAAAAAGGATCCAACAAAGGAGAATCGGCAATAGTTCAGGGACCAGAATCACCACAGATCCACAATAAACAGGCCCCAGCAGCACAACCAACCTACTGGAAATGTACAGAATGCCAGATATTGGAAAGTTACTGGCTTAGTATATGTGCAAAGAAACAGAGATGCGGCTGAGCATGAAGTATACATCATGTAAGGAAGATGGCTGCATCAACAATATTGATATACAGTAGGCATAAAGTGGTTTGACGGCAAAGGAAGAAATGACATAAGATCACTGGATCACAAAGCTCCTGAGAAATCGATAATAGATATTATCTTTAACAGGTGACGAATCATGCAATGGAGGTATACAAATGAAGCAGATTTAAACAGACTGATCTCAAGGAAAAACTCCCAGTCACTATTCCTGACCCCCGGCCTCCAACCTAAAACTGAAGAAATCAGGACCAAAGTTGATGAAATCTCTGATGACAGGTCATGAGATGGGAGGTAAATAAGCTAACAATTTCAACATCTGGGTACCTGCTAAGAACAAAAAACTGAAGCCTCACTGCCATATGCTTTGATGTCAGATAGCCATGATACTGAATGCTCAAACTACTGAGCTCTCACTTGTACAGAAAGTAACCAGTAATGATGACCAGATGAGACATCAAGCTTGTAAGCCACAAACACATACTTTAGATTATTTGTTGTGCGCCTATCTTGGTTTGATAGAGTGTTTTCTCTAACAGGTAACCTTAAGCATGATCCTGCCAAAAGTAAGAATTCAATTGCTACCTCTGCAAGCAGTCAAGTGGTAGCAAGGAATGTTTTATGTGGTAATGGTGGAATATGCCTCTGTTGATTTTCTGGTACATGCACATGGCAGAGATATCATGGAAAAAGCCAAAAAAGATGGGCAAAACATAGTCATAATCCTACATGGACACCTTGTAACCACACAAGTTTTCTATAGGCCTTGGGGACTTGTCAGCTCTGCCTTCAGTACTAGATTTCAGCACTTTACAGTAATGATTGCAACAGGTCACAAACAGTTACACAGTTGAGAAAGACCGACAGAATGACCTGCAGAGACTGACAGGACATGTAGAACATGACTCCTGTAAAACTGGTTTTACAGAAATGTTCAACAATATAACCAGGTAAGACTCAAGTATAAAGTATCAAGACCCAGGCAGCTAGCTCAAGACATCTGCTGAAACTGACTGATACATCAATGGAGCTCATTCCATGGGAGTCCAGTAAGCTCTATATGACTATATCTAGAAAGTACAGCTGTGTACCTACCATAAATGTAGATGTTCGAGTGTATTCACTGTTGCAGTCATTACACTTGGGTTATCCTGCTGGTAGGCTACCCACAGTCGGCCCAAATTCCAAAGTCTAGGTCCGGCATCGGTTGCTGTCACCTCTTCCCTGACATCAGTGCGCCAGGGGTATAAAAGATGCAGCCGACGCCATTTTCTTCAGTTTTTCTTGCCCCAGATGTCAGGTGCCCCCATATTGGAAGGCTAAAAATTATGCCAATAAGTATGCATGCATAACAACAAACATTTCCTTCATCTACAAGCAAATATACCACATAGGTTGTATAGGATAGAGAAGTACAGATAAGTCCCAGCAAAGAAAAAGGGGGATGGTGGAGGGTAACCTGGACTGCAACAGTGAATACACTCGAACATCTACATTTATGGTAGGTACACAAAGTACAGTTTTGTACCTACCATAAATGTAGATGTTCGAGGATTCCATTGCTGCAGTCCTTACTATTGGGTATAGTCCGCGTCCAGTCGGCCCGAATACCAGAGTATAAGGCTGACGTCGGTCAGGGCGCATTAGACTGACGTCAGTACGTCAGGGTACTAATGCGCATGACCGACGTCATATCCTCAGTCTTTTCTTGCCCCAGATGTCAGAAGACCCAAAAAGACAAGTCCCAAAATACCTGCACCAAAACATGTACAATATATACAAGAATATATACAAAAATATAAGCATGTAAACTCACCTACACAACCACCCCTAAACACAGAGGGGAAGGAGGGAGGGTAAATTGGACTGCAGCAATGGAATCCTCGAACATCTACATTTATGGTAGGTACAAAACTGTACTATGTTCTTCGTCTTCCATTGCTGCAGTCCTTACTATTGGGTAGAATCCCAAAGCAGAGGTAAGGGAGGCTGGCAAATCATAAAGATGTAGGAGCTGACAACATGCCTTGCAAAACAGCTGTGGCAAAACCAGCCCTAGACTTAGAGTAGACAGGAAGGTGATAATGCTTAGAGAAAGTATGCACTGAACTCCAAGTAGCTGCTTCCAAAATATCCTTAGTTGCCACCCCCCTTAGAAATGCTGTTGAAGTGGCAGTAGCCCTAGTGGAATGAGGCCTAATCCCAGCTGGAATCTCCTTGCCATGATGGGAATAACAAAATGCAATGCAAAAGCCAATCCACCTAGAAATAGTTTGTTTTGACACAGGCTTTCCCTGTGAACTCAAAGCAAAAGAAACAAACAACTGCTGAGACTGCCTAAAATCCTTAGTCCTGCTTAAATAATAACGCAATTGCCTGTGTACATCTAAAGTGTGCAAAATCTTTTCCCCTTTATTTTGAGGGTCTGCATAAAACGTAGGCAAATGAATAGTTTGGTTTAAAGCCACACTAGAAACCACCTTAGGCATAAAGGAAGGATTAGTACGTAATGATACCCTATCCTTATGGAAAATCAAAAGGGCTCTACTGCCATAAGGGCCTGCAACTCAGACACCCTTCTTGCAGAAGTAATAGCCAACAGAAAAGCAGTCTTCCATGACAAGTATTTCAATTCAGCAGTAGCTGCAGGCTCAAAAGGTTGTAGAGTAAGTTTTTCCAACACAAAATTGAGATCCCAAGCAGGAGTAGGAACTCTACGTGGGGTCTTATATTCTTTGCCCCTCTAAGAAACTGCTTGAACAAAGGATGCGAAAACAAAGGTGGGTCACAATCATAGTGAGCTGAAATTGCTGCAGCATGAATCTTAATGGAAGAGAAGGACAAACCTTTGTCCAATAACTCAGTAAGATATTGAAGAGCCACACTCAAATTAGGCTCAGAAATCTCCAAATTCTTTGCTGTACTCCAAAATAAAAATCTCTTCCATTTTTCTGCGTACACTCTCCTTGTACTAGGTCTTCTAGCTTCCATAATCACATCTAAAACTTGTTGAGGAAGTTGAGACCTGCTGTGTTTCAACACAGAATATGCCAGGCTGTTAGATGAAGAGAATGAAGCTTGACATTGAGCAGATGACCGTCCTTCTGAGATAACAGATGAGGAATCAGAGGTAAAGGCCATGGAGGCTTCTTTACCAGACTCCGTAGTAGTGGGTACCAGTGTTGCCGAGGCCAATCTGGAGCTATCAAAATCATCCTTGGCCTGTCTTGTCTGACCTTTAATAGTACCTTTGGAAGAAGAGGCAGAGGTGGAAAGGCATACACATGAAGGTTTTTCCAACTGAAAGACAGAGCATCCACTTTCCAAGCTGTGTGATGAAACCCCTTTGTGCAATACTTTGGCAGCTGGTGGTTTAGTGGAGAAGCGAACAGATCTATGTCTGGAGTTCCCCATGACACTGTCAATTTCTGAAATACATGAAGATCCAGTTTCCACTCGTGGGGATCCATGATTTGTCTGCTTAACACATCTGCTAAGGAGTTCTGTGCTCCTGGCAGAAACCTTGCCTGAAGAGTTAGTTGCAAGCTTAGCTCAGTCTCCCATAAAATCATTGCTTGCCTGCATAGAGGATAAGAATGTGTTCCCCCTTGCTTGTTGATGTACCACATGACAGTTGTGTTGTCTGTTAGAATCAACACCTGCCCTGGAAGAAGTAACTCCTTGAAAGCCATTAATGCAAACTGGACTGCTAACATCTCCTTCATGTTGATATGTAGATGCTGTAGTCTGGCAGGCCACTTGTCTTGTATCCACTTTCCATTTAGATGAGCTCCCCAAGCAATGTCCGAGGCATCTGTCGTTAAAATCTGACTTGCCTCTGGCCGGGTCACAGAGAGTCCCTTGTTTAGGTGACATTCCTGAGCCCACCACAAGAATTCTTTTGAAGGCAAGGTATTATTGGAATGACAGTGTCCAAATCCTGGCAGTGCTGTGTCCATACATTTTGAGATACCATTGTAGCTTCCTCATATGCAGTTTGGCATTGGGAAGCACCAGAATACAAGATGCCATGAACCCTAATGCTTGAAGGACTGTCCTTGCAGTCAGCACGGACTGATGAGATAGTTGATGGAAGTAAAGTGACAGACTCTTTTGTTTGTCCGGGGTTAAAAGGCCATCTGGGCTGCTGTATTCAGTCTCACACCCAGAAAGCACATGTCTTGAGAGGGTACTAGACTGGACTTTATTTCGCTCACAGAATACCCTAGGCATCTTAGCACTGCTATAACATATTCCAGATGCTGTAGAAGGTCTTCCTTTTCTTGAGCCAGAATCAGGCAGTCGTCCAAGTAAGGATAGATTTGAATTCCTTGAAGCCTGAAGTAAGCTATCACTGGAGCCAGAACCTTTGTGAATACTCTGGGCAGTAGATAAGCCAAAGGGCAATGCAGAGAACTGATAATGAGAATTTCCAGCTCGAAACCGCAGATACTTCCTGCAACTTAGCCTTATAGGCACATGAAGGTAAGCTTCCTTGAGATCTAAAGTTACCATCCAGTGATCTTTGCCCAGCAGAGGTAAAAGCTGTTGTAACGTCAACATCTTGAACTTGGGAATGTCCAGAAAAGTGTTGAGGAGAGATAAATCCAAAATTGGTCTCCACGTGTTCCCCTTCTTTGGTACTAGGAACAGGCGAGAATAAAATCCTAGGCCCCTTTCTGATACAGGGACTGGCTGAATGGCCCCATCTGGAGTAACTGAGAAACTTGCTTGTGAGCCTCCTTTCTTTGTGGAGGAGGAACGCCTGGCATGCCTTTGAAAGGGGCATTGTATGGAAATAAAATCTGTAACCGTGGTGAATGATATCCAACACCCATTTGTCTTGAGTAATTAAATCCCAATTTTCTTTGAAAAGAGACAATCTTCCTCCCAAAGGAGCTGCCAGACGAGAATCTACTGGCAGCTGAAAAGACAGGTCATTGGGTCTGTTTACGAAAGGACTGACCCCTGCCCTCACCAGAAGTCTGAGCAGGTGAACTCCCTGTTCTAGGCCTAAAAGAACCTTGAGCCCTGCCCCTACCACGTCTAGACCTACCCCTAGACTGGGAATCATAAGCAGGATATGTCCACCCCTTAGCAGGCCAATTTCTACTAAACTTCGGTGGCTGCACCTACATATAATCTTTAACAGTTTGCATAGACTTAGCTTTGTCCTCCATTTTCTTTAAAACTGCTTCCACAGGTGATCCAAACAACACATCAGACTGTAAAGGAGCATCCAAAATCCTTGTCTTAACATGCTCAGCTAAATTCTGATCCTTCAACCAGGCATGCCTGCGAAGAACAGAACTAGTAGCAGCCACCCTCGAGGAGGCCTGTACAGCATCAAAACCACATTGCAAAGAATGCTTACCCACTTGCTCAGACACATGAACCAAGTCCAGCAACTCTTTACACTCAATACCTTCCGCCAAAGCATCCACCTTAGATTTTAATTGTGAAAGGAGATAATTCTGATATTTTAGCATGTGAAACTGACAATTCAACGCTCTCATGGCTAGAGTGGAAGAAGTATACACTTTCCTTCCCCATCTATCCAAGGCCCTTGCCTCTTTATCAGTGGGAACAGGATTTTTAACCACAGAAGCCTTAACACCTTTAGGCCCTTGAGAAATAGTTTCTGGGTCCGCCCTAGGACTCTTAAACAAATACTTATGAGCTTCGGGCACCCTATAATACCTATCAGGCTTAACAGGAGCAGGAGGCAAAGAGTCAGGATTCAGGGAAGCCTCTGCAAAAACATCTTCCACCACATTCAACACAGAAGGAATAGCTAAGGGCCTATGCTGGGGCAAAAACAAGAATTCCCTAAGCCTTTTCCTGGAATCAGAGTAATCCTAGCCTTCCCATTTAAAGTGCTCCCTCATGGAATGCAGAGTCTCTGAAAATGAGAAATCCTCAGGAGGAGAAGCTGTAGGAGTGGAATCATCCACATCAGAATCAGAATAAGTAGGATACTCCTGCAAGTCTTCCGTGAGAAGACTCTGAAGCCTCTGAACACTGTTCAAAACTATCAAACTCGGTTCCACCCTAGGCCTCTTATCAGGCGGGGGCATAGAACCTCTAATCATAGTAATCAAATCTTCTGCCATTTTAAGCGTATGTTTCTTAGGTACAGAACCCGAAATGCTAGGAGAAGCCCCCACTGAAGCTGAACTAGGCCTACCTCTCAAAGAAGTTTTGGCAACAGAAGGAGAGGCTCTAACTACCTTGGGAAGAGAGGGAAGAACAGTTACCTGAGAAGCCCCTCAGCCTGGCCTACCTCCTGAGAAGGCACATCCTGTAACAGTAAAGTTTCTGCCTGAGACTCCATGGAAACTCCTGGCAAAACCTCTGGCTCCACTGAGCCTTCTAAAGAACCGACGTCCGGGACTGCCGGTTCATCAACCCTAGGCTTCACTGTTTGTCCTTGCGCTTCTTGGAAGCGGGCCGGAGCATCCGACGGCATTTTATAATTGCAACGCTTCCCAAACACTAACCTGGCACAGTCTAACCTCCTCTTAATAGTGCGTTTGTTAAACCTAGCACAAGAGCGGCAACCAACAACGCCGTGCTCAGGCCCTAAACAAGGTATACACAAGGTATGGTAATCCCTATGAGGTATCTGTTTCCCACAAGAAATACAGTTATTCACTTTTTCTGACATCCGGTAAAATACTGAGGCAAGAAAAACCAAAATGTTCCCCAACGGGGTACTTAGCCAACTCTGTTTCGGTCTGAAACTCCGGTTTCGGAAATATTTCAGAACGCCAACCTGCACTCGCAAAACTGCTTCTGCATCGGACCATGCGGCAAAAAAGACTGAGGATATGACGTCGGTCATGCGCATTAGTACCCTGACGTACTGACGTCAGTCTAATGCGCCCTGACCGACGTCAGCCTTATACTCTGGTATTCGGGCCGACTGGACGCGGACTATACCCAATAGTAAGGACTGCAGCAATGGAAGACGAAGAACATCTGTACTACGTTCATCATGTTTCACTGTTGCAGTCATTACACTTGGGTTGAATCCCAAAGCTGAGGTTGGGTGGCTGGGTCTAAATAGAATTTGGAGAGGCTATAAGGCCCTGCAGAACTGCAGTGGCGAAGCCTGCTCTGGATTTAGAGTAGAGAGGTAAGTGGTAGTGCTTGGTAAAAGTGTGCACTGAACTCCAAGTTGCAGCCTCTAAAATGTCTTTGGTTGGTACTCCTCTGAGGAAGGCTGCTGAAGTGGCTGCTGCTCTGGTTGAATGTGGCCTAATGCCTTTAGGCACTGATCTGCCATGTTGTGAATAGCAGAAACTAATGCAGTGGCCTATCCATTTTGAAATGGTCTGCTTTGAGATAGCCTTTCCTTGTGATCCTGCAGCATATGCCACTAAAAGTTGCTCAGTCTTTCTGAAAGCTTTAGTTCTGTCCAAGTAGAAGCGTAGCTGTCTGTGTATGTCCAAAGAAGGCAGGAGTCTCTCACCCTTATTCTGTGGGTTTGGATAAAAGGTGGGCAAATGAATGGTTTGGTTAAGAGCCACACTGGACACTACCTTAGGCATAAAAGTCGGGTTCGTCCTCAGAGAAACCCTGTCTGGATGAAAAATGATAAAAAGTTCCACAGCCATGAGTGCCTGTAACTCTGAGACTCGTCTTGCAGAGGTTATTGCTAGGAGCAGAGCTGTTTTCCATGATAAGAATTTTATTTCAGCTGTGTTGGCTGGCTCAAAAGATGGCAGTGTTAGTTTTTCCAAGACATAATTGAGGTCCCATGCAGGTATTTGGTGCTCTCCTTGGGGGTCTTATGTTTTTGGCCCCTCTGAGGTACTGTCTTATCAACGGATGTGAAAAAATAGGTGGTTCCATATTGTAATGAGATGAAATGGCAGAGGCATGGATTTTAATTGATGAAAAAGATAGGCCCTTTGTCCAGCATCTCAGTTAGGTATTGTAAAATCTGAGGAATATTTGGTACAATCGTGTCAATTCCTTGCGCCTGGTTCCAGGAACAGAATCTCTTCCATTTTTCTGCATACGATTTTCTGGTACTGGGCCTCCTGGCTTCCAAAATAACATCCATCACTGCTTTAGAGAGAGTTGTGTTATGAATTGCTACATTATCCGCCATGCTGCCAAATTTAGGGTCCTGAGTTGGCTGTGCCAATTCTGATTGTTTCGTTGAGTCAGTAAGTGAGGAATCAGAGGTAATGTCCAGGCTGGACCTTGAGACAAGCTCTTTAGAACTGGATACCAGTGCTGGCGGGGACAGTCTGGGGCAATCAGAATAATTTTTGGCTTCTCTTGTCTGACCTTTAGGAGTACCTTCGGGAGGAGAGGCAGAGGAGGAAAGACATATACTGTTAGGGTTTTCCAGCTGAATGATAGAGCATCCACATTCCATGCTTGCTTGTGATAAGTCCTTGTGCAGAATCTCTGTAGCGGGCAGTTGTGAGGGGAAGCAAATAGATCTATGTCCGGGCATCCCCATTTCTCTGTTATCATGCTGAAGACTTGTGGATCCAGTTGCCACTCGTGGAGATCCGTGAGGTTTCTGCTTAGTTCGTCTGCCAGAGTATTTTTCTTTCCTGGCAGGAATTGTGCTTGCAGGTGTACTTGATAAGTCAATGCTGTGTCCCACAAAGTCATGGCTTGTCTGCAGAGGGGGTAGGAATGTGTGGTTCCCTGCTTGTTTATGTACCACATGACTGTAGTATTGTCCGTCTTTATCAGTAGTTGCCCTGGAAGTAGTAGATCCTTGAAAGCTGTCAGGACATTCTGAACAGCTAGCATCTCTTTTTGATTGATATGAAGATGCATTTGGCTTGTGGACCATGTGCCCTGAATACCTTTTCCTGCCATGTGGGCCCCCCAGGCATAGTCTGATGCATCTGTTGTTATTGACTACCTGGCTGTGGGTAGGGTGAATGGCTGTCCCTTGTTGTGGTGACAGGCCTGTGCCCACCATCGAAATTCCTGTTGCAGGCAAGGAATGAGGGTAATTAATGTTTCCAGGCTGTGACAATGTTGAGTCCAAACACTTTTTAGATACCATTGTAGTTTCCTCATATGCAGTCTGGCATATGGAATTAGCAGAATGCAGGATGCCATGAAGCCCAAAGCCTGCAGAATTTTTCTTGCAGATAACTGGGTCTTTGCTGCCAACATTTTGAAGTAAGAAGTCAGTTGCCTTTGTTTGTCTGGCATGAGATAAGCCATCTGGGCAGTTGTATTTAAGCTTGCATCCAGGAATATTATCTCTTGAGAGGGTACTAGTTTTGATTTATTTTCGTTTAATGTGTACCCTAGGCAAATTAGCAATATTTTTACAAATGCCAGATGTTTTAGTAAAATGTCCTTGTTCTCTGCTTGAATAAGGCAGTTGTCCAAGTAGGGATATATTTGAATTCCTCTTTGTCTGCAGAAAGCAACTACTGGTGCCAGGCATTTTGTGAAGACCCTGGGCGCAGTAGATAAGCCAAAGGGCAGCACAGAGAATTGGTAGTGCATTGAGCCTGCTAAGAATCTGAGGTATCTTCTGCAAGATTGTCTGATTGGGGCATGCAGGTATGCCTCTTTTAGGTCCAAAGTTACAAGCTGAGCCTTGTTGCCCAGCATGGGCAGAAGCTGCTGCAGAGTTAACATTTTGAATCTTGGAACTTCCAGAAAAGTGTTTAGAATAGACAGGTCCAGTATTGGTCTCCAGGCCTTGCCCTTTCTGGGCACCAAGAAAAGACGTGAGTAAAATCCTTGCCCCTGCTCCTGATGTGGTACTCGCTGAATGGCCCCCATTGTCCATGAGGGATGAAACTTGCTGTTGTGCCTCTGCCCATTGATTGTGTGGCAGGTCTGGCATGCCTCTTGCCTTTGGCAGGGTGTGAAAGTGGAACCTGTAGCTCAAGACCCATTTGTCCTGGGTAATCATGTGCCAGTTTTGTTGGAAAAGTGCTAGTTTTCCCCCTAAGGGAGCTTAAGGGAGTAAGTGCTTGGTACTGGTAGTGGGAAGTCATTGTGACTGTTTCCTATAAGGTTGAGATTTGTCTTCTCTGCTTTTGGAGGTAGACGCACCCCATTCTTTAGGCCTGTATGAGCCTTGGGGCTGGGCTCTGCCTCTAGGGTGTCTGTATCTGCCTCTTTGTGTCCTGTCTGATACTGGAAAGGACCAATTTTTTGAAGGCCAGTTCCTGCTAAATCTGGGTGGCTGTACCTGTAAGAAATTTTTAACTGTTTGCATAGATTTCACTTTATCCTCCATTTTCTTCAACACCTCTTCTGCCTTAACACCAAACAAAGTATCATGCTGTAAAGGAGCATCTAATAATTTTGCTTTAACATGATCTGGCAGGTTCTGTTCCTTCAACCAAGCATGCCTTCAAATCACAGAACCCGTTACAGCGGCCCTACAAGAGGCCTCCAAAGAATCAAAACCACATTGCAAAGTATGCTTTCCCACTTGTTCAGCTGCATGCAATAAATCCTGCATTTCCTTGTTTTCTGGACATTCAGAATTTGTCAACATTTTCTGTTTTAATAGTGACATTAAGTATTGCTGATATTTAAGCATATGAAATTGACAATTTAAGGCCCTTACAGCCAAAGGAGCAGAAGTGTAAACTTTTTCCCCCATCTGTCCAGTGCCCTTAAATCTCTATCAGAGTGGACAGGGTTTTTTTGCAGTGGAAGCCTTGACACCCTTAGGACCCTGAGATATGGTTTCTGGGTCAGCTGCAGGGCTTCTATATAAAAATTTATGGGAATCTGGGACCCTGTATTATCTGTCTGGCTTAACTGGTGCAGGGGGTATGGAGTCTGGAGACAGGCCAGACTCTGAAAAAACATCATCCACAATGTCCAGAACAAGGGGAATAGCAAGGGGGCTGTGCTGGGGAAGTAAAAGAAAAACTCTGAGCCTTTTCTTAGATTCTGAGTAATCCTGGCTCTCCCAATGAAAGTGCTCCCTCATGGTATGCAGGGTTTCCCCAAATGAGTAATCTTCAGGAGGAGAAGCTGAAGGAATAGATTCCTCAGCATCAGAATCCTCATAGGGAGGAAGAGAATATTCTACATCAGAGGAGGAATCAGAGGAAATGGAAACCTGATTTGAAGATTCATATTCAGTCTTGCCTAGGCCTCTTATCAGGAGGGGGATGGGAACCCCTGATCAAAGTAATAAGGTCTTCGGCCATTTTGAGCATCTGTTTTTTAGGCATGGAAGTCTGTCCTGGAGAAGGCTGTACTTGTTTCTTTGTCTTTCGAGCTGCTTTAGTCTTTGGCTTTGAAGCTGAGGATGGCTTTACATATAACTGTGTTGGTTTGAAGACACCTTCAGAAGCCGATGCCTGCACAGCGGCTCCGGACCCATCTGAGGGGATTGTTTCCGAGGATCCAATACCTTGAGTTTCCATAGGCCCAGCCGGCTCCACGTGGGAGTCGGAAGCGGCCTGTGGCTCTGAGGTAGCAGGTGTCAGGGGCTGCGAAACCGCCTCACTGAGAACCGGCGAACCGATGACTAGCTTAGCGGAAGCCTCATCATCGGTTTTGGACCTCGGATGCCTGTCTTTGTCTTTATCCTTGCATTTTTTTAGAATCTCCGGTCGTCGGTTGTTCTGCTGGCATAGTATAATTAAATCTTTGGCCGAAGTAATGAAAGGCAAAACCATACCGACGCTTAATAGTGCATTGGTTAAATCTAGCACAAAACCGACAACAAGCAACGTCGTGGTCAGGGCCTAGGCAAGGAATACAGTAAGAATGTAAATCCTTATGAGGTATTTGCTTCCCACAAGAAATACAATTATTAACTTTTTCTGACATCGGTCTGGAGCAAGAAAACAGTTTCCTCAATGGGGTACTTAACTTTAATGAAGACTTCGGATCTGAAATTCGATTCTGAAAATCTCAGGAGTCAGCCAACCGGCACTTGCAAACTGCTTTTGCTTCGGGCACCGCGCGGCAAGAAAGACTGAAGAAAATGGCATTGGCTGCATCTTTTATACCCCTGGTGCACTGACGTCAGGGAAGTGGCGACAGCTACCGATGCCGGACCTAGACTTTGGAATTCGGGCCGACTGCGGTTAGCCTGCCAGCAGGATAACCCAAGTGTAATGACTACAACAGTGAAACACGATGAACATCCCACTGGTACTTTTGCTTTGGCTAGAAGTCACTGCCCTTTGTAATAATTATTCAGTTTGAACTCAAAGAACTGATCCTTCATGGGTAGTCCCACACCACAGTCAGAAATGCAGTTGAGCAACTGTGACACTTGTAGACATCTCTCAGACATTTAGGAGAGTTTTTTTTCCTCATTTGTGGCTGACCTGGTCAAGAAAAAAGGAATGAAGCCAACCAAAGGAGACCATCTAGTCTAGAAAGAGGAACAGAATCAAGCAATGGAGCCCACAAAGTCCTTCAGTAAAGCCTCTGAATTTGACAAGATGCTCAATACACTGGCAAATGCATTTTCTTCCAAGAAATAGGCTTCCAGAAACTTCCAGGAAAATGTTCCGCTTTCAAAGGGAAGAAACTCAACTGCAACATCCTATTCTGGTACTCAGCCAAGCATGTGGTCATAGAAACAACAACAGCAGGTTCAAAGCATAATTATAGTGCGACACCTGGTATCCTACTCTCAAAGTCAAAGACAGTCTTATGGAGATCCTAAATGAAACCGGACAAAAGGAGGTCCTCAAACTCTTTCAGAGCCTTCCTAAGTGACAAAGGAAACAGAACAAAAGAGAGGAACAATCCAAAGCTCTTGACCCCTTGTTAAGCAGCAAGGTGGCAAAATGTTGACACAACTCTGGGAACTACAATGAACAAGAGAGTTTGCATAAAAGCATGGGAACGTCTTGTAAGTTCCATCTCGCACTTACTTAGGTGATGACTGAAAGGGCAACAGCATTCATGGGTGCAAGAAGATCAGAAGTCAGGGTACCTCTTGATGACATTTCAGATGACTGGCTCCAAAAGAGAGACAGATGACCTGAAGGCTCATTATGCATCTTTCACAGAAAATCTGCTAGATTCTTCCAGGAGGGAAAAGGTAAATTTAAGTCCAGTTCAAAATCTTCCTCAAAATTCTATAGATGTCTCCTATGAAGTGCTTATCCAGCACAAATGCAAATGGAAGATGGAATTATTGTCTTTGTTCATCTTAAAGACATTGGTCTTGGATTCCTGAAAAATCTTCTGAGAACCCAGAGTGCAAAGGAATGCTATACCTTATAAGATCCATGTGCTAGAACATGTCTGAAATCATCTGGAAGTAATACTAAGAAAGACCAGCATCGAGTCTTAGGGCTGGGAACCAGAACTACTTCACGACATGCCTAAAGGCAAACTGCACTCAGAGGAGGCATGCACTGGGCTTGACAGGGACTCCAGACAAAACTCTCTAATAGTATGTTCAGGTACCCATTACTCCGATTCCCATGAGACATGAAACATCTGTATAAAATTCAGGTTTTGAAAGGGCAAATCTTCATACTGAATGACCTGTTGGACACTCCTTGACTCAGATAAGTCTGTAGAATTAGGGTCAGTACCATTAAGCAAGTATTCATTCCCAAGTAACACAAATCTATGACTGGATGACTCGTATAAGTGCCCAGGACCATCAGGTTCCCGACAATCATCCAGGGGCACTGTGGTATAGAGAAAACTGGACTAGATCTCCTCCTGGATGTGAGATGAAGGCACATCTTCCCCTAATCCCTCCATTCCCCACTAAACAAAAGGACTGCTGTAAAATCTGGCACCTACTAGTCAATGGCAAGCTTACTACCGGCAGGATTTGGAGGACCTACTACAAGAAGGCTCAGGTCTAGACCTGCTCCTTAAGTACTTTTGCTTGAGGTATTACTCCAACTAAAACCTAAATCTGTAAGGAAGACATTCCCACCAGTTCTACCTGAAGAACCCTGAAGAATGGTCCTAGCAAAGGCCACTAGCATCTGCCACATTCTCTTTTGAGACATTAGTTTAATCTATGTCACATTTGTGGCAGTTGTCAGTATCACACTCATCTTTAAGGCAGTATACAAGTGCTGATATAGGCCCTGAATGATAGTCTGATAGCAACAAACACACTTCTTATGCCTGTTTTACAATGCAAATACAAGACTTTACTAATGACAGTAAAAATCAAATATGAAACATGCAAACAGCAAAAAAGAAATAACAGGCTCTGGGGAAAATCTTTTTACGCAGTCAGTATGTTCAGAAAGAGGCTGCTCCCTGAGCCAATCATGCCTTCTAATTACAGAACCAGTGGCTGCTGCTCTGCAGGAAGCCTCCAAAGTGTCAAAACGACAATAAGGTGAATGCTAATTAACTAAAGTGGCAGAATTCAGTAAGTCTTGTAAATCTTTGTTCTCCATCATGGAAGGAGTATCTCCAAGCTTAGCCTTTTAGCCTCCAAAGTATGCTGCTGATACTTAAGCATGTGAAAAAGACAATTCATGGATCTAATGGCAGGAGTTGCAGAAGTATAGACTTTTTTTACCTCACCTGTCCAAGGCCCTAGATTCCTTATCAGAAGGCACAGGGTTTTTAGCAATAGTAGCCTTAACACCCTCGGGGCCTTGAGAAATGATTTCTGGATCAGCAGTAGGGTTGTTAAAAAGGAATTGATGAGATTCAGGAACCCTGTAAAACCTATCTGGTTTTCTGGGGGAAGGAGGAACAGAATTAGGAGTTAAAGAATTTTCCATGAAAACATCATCCACAACTTCCAAAACTGGAGGTATAGCCGGAGGCTTATGCTGTGGCAAATCTAAAAATTCCCTGATTCTTTTCATAGACTGTGGAAAATCCTGACATTCCCATTTAAAATACTCCCTAAGGGTATTCAAAGTATCCCCAAAGGAAAAATCCTCTGGAGGGGAGGCAGAAGGGATAGAGTCCTCAGCATCAGAATCCTCAAAGCTAGAAAAAAGTTGAGAATTTCCTTCTTCACCAGCAGACATACTGGAAATCTCAGAATCTGAGACAGACAAAACAGCAGGAGATAATTCCCTAGTCCTCTTTGAAGGGGGGGATGAGAGCCCCTAATCAGGGAAAGAAGATCACCAGCCATCTTTACCAACTGGGACTGAGGTACAGGAGGGGAGGCCGATGCCTGCTTCTGAGTAGGTTTGCGGCTGGAAGGTTTATTAGCAATCTGGGGGGACTCAGGAGGCCTAGCAACTGCAGAAGTCTGAATTAACGTAGTCGGGCTGGTTCTGGTCTCATGTCGAAAAGAAATGGCGTCAGAAGCCGGTGCCTGCAAAACGTCTCCGGACCTATCTGAGGCGGCGACAGGCGGAGGGTCTAAAGACAAAATAACAGCCTGTGGCATGGAGGACTCCGTAAAGGTCTCAGCAGAGGCTTGCTTGGCTGAAAATCTGCAGACTGCAGGGGCTGCAAAAGCACCTCACTGAGTACTGCTGTGCTGACGACCGATTTCACCAGTGCAATGTCAGTAGATTTAACCCTTGGCTTGTTGTGGTCCTTGTCTTTGCGTTTCCTAGGTATATCCGAAGTCGGGAGACCAGAAGACGCCACACCAACGAACTTAGGCCAGACTCCGAAATGCTTATACAAAATCTTAGCTCTACGACGGATGGTACGCAGGTTAAAGGAAGCACAGAGAACAGAGGTCGCAGTTAGGGACGTCATGCTCAAGGCCCAAACAAGTTATGCAATAGGAATGGAAATCACGGTGCGGAATCTGTTTTCCACAGACAAGACAGTTATTAACTTTATCTGACATTCGTTAATGCAAGAAAAGAGGATCCCCAACAGGGTACTTATCTGAAGGAGTCTCCGCAGCAAGAAGGCTGAGGAAATGGCGTCAGCTGCCTCCCTTTATAGCTGCCATACTGACATCAGTTTTACAACTGGTGGCAGCAGACGTCATATACCAAGGACTCTGGTATTCGGGCCGACTGAGGGCTAACGGGAGCTGGATAACCCATATGTAAGGACTGCAACAGTGAAACACGAAGAACATCCCTCTCCTCCTACCACCCAACACTACAACCTGTGAGAGATGCACTTATATAGCCAATCTGGAAGCAAAGGTCTCTTCATCCAAGACTGGACTAGACAGTCAAGAGGAGAGGGTAAACACTTGCACCACACCACGCACATTACATAGTCTCTCAAAACCTACACCACCAAAACACACACACACAAACACAAAACACACACCTACATTAACAGAGGCTCTCAAAAAAAATCTGCCCAAGCAACAGAGACCTCCAAAGCAGAAACGCAAGCAACCTCCACCCACTAACACAACCCAAATGACTCATAGCCTACAAACTCAGTGTGCCACTCAACCACAGCCCATAAGGCATAACAACGTACCCAACACTCTAGTCATAGGTGACTCTATAGTCAGGCACACTGATGTTCCACTCACCAGGCTAAACAAGGAGAAAATTACTGTCAGCTGCCTGTCGGGTGCCAGGATCCACCACAAAACGCACGCACTCAGATCACTTCACAACAAGTACAAATATGACTCTGTCATTGTCCATGTTGGTGTGAATGACCTGAGACTTACTTCCCTGGACTACATGAAAAGAGACATGGAGGAACTCTCCGATCTTGTAGCCCAGGCAGGTATGACACTAGCCCTGAGTAGCATCCTGCCATCACCCAGAATGATACTACAGTACAAGAAGAAAATGATTGACTTCAACAACTGGCTAACCTTCTGGTGGCATTCTAAAAGGATCCAGTATCTGTCTGCCTGGGATGACATGATCGACAGACCACCATGCTTTGCCAGAGATGGTCTGCACCTGTCGCCCTTGGGATTCTGGATACTGGCTAAGACTCTTGCCACCCCCTATAGTGCCTTTTTTTAGGCAAGGCTCAAATGACAAATTTTCCACCATAACAGGTACAAGTAAGCAAAATCTGAGGGTAATGCTACTCAGTGTTAGAAGTCTAAACCTCAAAATGCACTCACTCGATGCACTCCTTAAAATAGAGAACATCGACGTCTGTATAGTGGCAGAGACCTGGTTCAAGGCTCCAGAAAGCATCCCTGCATTATCAGGCTTCAATTCATACCATATCTTTCGGCCACCTAACCTGAACCAAAACACTAAAGGCGGAGGCGTGTCCATATTCATTAAGGATATCCACACCTCCAGGCTAGTTGCTCAGCTTAATCCATCCGAGATTATCCAATTGCAACTAAGTCTGGGCAAGACCACAAACCAAACTGTAGCTTGCTACAGATCCCCCACGATTCCCACTCCTCACTTCTTGATACACTGGAAAATATTAGGGTGTAACCTAACACCCTAATAATGGGAGATTTCAACTACCCCAACATTAACTACGAAAACTACTCGTGTACCAATTCTTTTGCTCAACGTTTTCTGGAATTCAAAAGTTCCAATGCCTTGGATCAACTTATCCACACCCCCACCAGGGGCAGCAATATCCTAGACCTGGTCATTACCAACATGGGTGACCGGTGTTCCACACCAGAGATCAATTTCTTGTTGGTCAGATCCAACCACACACTAATCACCCTAGACATCCACATCCCACCCCCACCCACCATTAGGGAAACCACCGTAAAAAATTTCTCCAAAGCCAATTTCATGCTTCTTAAGACAGAAGTAGCAAACTTCATGACACCCATGCAGACGGACAATAAAGGTACAACTTCTGAATCCGACACAAATGCACTTTATAGGCACTTACACAAGTGCATGGATCATGCTATCCCTAACAGAACCAAGATGCTATGCTCCAAAAAAGGAAGCCTATCTGGTAGTCTCCTGCCATAAACAAACTCTACAACAGAAGAAAGAAACTGCAAAAAGGAGCAAAATCCCATGAATGGAGGAATTCCCTGGTCAGCCTCAGTAAGAAGCTGATATCCCTCATAAAATCCTCCAAAGCCAGTTACGAAAACAAAATTGCCACTGATTCTAAAGACAACCACAAAGCATTCTATAGCTATGTCAAGAATCTCAATGGCAGCACTCAGATCTGCTCTGAGTTACAGCACAATGGCACTAAATATACAGAACCAACTGATATTGCCAACATCCTGGCAGATAGGTTCAGTGCTAACTTTACCCCCCCCACCCCCTAAAGGGCCCATCTCTATACCAGAAGAATGCCAAGTTCCTGTAATCACGGGTGCACAGGTAAAAACCACACTCAAAGCCAAAAACACAGCATCCATGGGACCTGACAACATCCCAGGCTCCGTTCTACACAAACTACAGAATTAACTGGCACCTCACCTAAGTACCATGTTCAGTCATAGCCTCACCTCAGGCTTTGTGCCCACTAAATGACACACAGCGACGGTTATCCCACTCCACAAAGGGGGATTCACCACGGACCCTGGGAACTACCACCCCATTAGCCTGACGAGCCTGGTTTAGGCCATGGAACGTATCATCATGGAACTTATAAACAAAGACATTGGTAATCTCCAAACTCTGGACCCCATCCAGTTCGGGTTTGTAAAAGGAAGATCATGTCTCCTAAATCTGACAGACTTCTTTGAAGCAGTCACCAAAGATGAGGGTAAGGTAGTTCACACAGCCTATCTAGATCTCGCCAAGGCTTTCAACACCATCCCCCACTCAGAAATTATAGATAAACTCACTAAACTATGTATAAATCCCTATGTCACAAGATGTGCTGCCAACTGGCTCACTGACAGAACCCACACTGTGAAAGTAGCAGACTCCAAATTCTTTTGCTTCACTTCCAGTTCCAGTTTTTGGTTGGTTGGTGATTTGTGGTGGTTGGCAGACACCGGTTTGGCGTATTTTTCTAGACTCCAAATTCGACTTCAGACCAGTGACAAGTGGAGTACCACAGGGTTCAGTCCTGGGTCCTCTCCTGTTTGGTACCTACTTCTCTGAAGTACAGGCTAACACAGAAGGTTTTTGGCTAATGAAGTTCGCAGATGACTGCAAACTAGGAACCATAATCAAAACATCCTACAAAAGGGCCTCACTGAAACAGATGCCTGGTGTCAAAGCCATGGCCTTAAGCTCAAAGCCAAAAAGTGCATTGTCATCCCTTTTGGTAAAAACTCTGTACCCATGGACTACCACATACGCGGTAGTCAACTTAACACCACAAGTGTGATGAGACCTTGGGACACAGGTGGACAGTAGTCTCTCCTTTGATAATCACATCGCCACAGTAGTCAGGAAATCCTTCTACGTGGCACACCCCATCACAAAAGGTTTCTCATCCAGGAAAAAAAAGAGGTCATTGTTCCGCTCTACTCGTCACTCATTAGACCCATTATAGAGTGCAACGCCCTTTTTGGTATGTACCTCACAAGACATCTACAACAACTGGAAAGGCCACAGAAATACCTCACAAAGAGGATTACTGGCCTCAAATAGATGCCCTACACAGACAGTCTCAAAAAACTCCAGTTTTACTCTGTCGCATATCGCCTACTCAAAGACGATCTCTGCCTAACATACAAAGCTATGTCAAACCCAGAGCTGTTGGACATGCTCCACTTAAAGAAATCCCAATCCCTCCGAGCTACACGCTCTCTAGGGACCTAAACCTTGTCACCATAATAAATACAACATGCTGGAGGGATAGATTCCTGTCCCAGAGACTTCCCATACTCTCGAACAAACTACCAATCTATATCAAACAAAGCTCCTCATTAGCACTCTTCAAGAAAAATCTTGATGATTAGATGGGAAATAGGAAATTCACCCCGGGGATCACTTCTGTGGCTCTGCTCAACAGGGGCACAGGTAAATAATTTTCTTGGGTGGTGAAAGCCAGCATACCTTTTTGGCTATGCTTATATAGGCCCTAGGGTCAATAGCCTAGTACCTACCTATGAACCTAAGAATCCTGCTTCTACTTCATTGATTTTAGGACATCCGCAAATGTGATGTCTTCTAGGGGGGACTCATGTGAAGAGTCTGTGTACTTCCTTCTACAAGTCTGTTTTCGCAGAATATGTCTCTGGAGCTCTGACAGAGACAAGCTGGAATCAGAAGGGGAGCCTGATTGTCAAGCTGTCTCAAAGACCATGCATTCTGACTGTCCCTATTGAAAATGGGAGGAATGAGGCACAGGATCCATTGGGAAACAGGATGGATTTAAACTCTGTGCACACATTTGTTTTCTTGGACCAGCCAAGGCCCCTCCCACAGCCTCGAAAGCAGATTCTGCCACTGGGGCTTAGGAATTACTTCATCTGTCACTGACTCAAGAAGTCTACCATTTCCAAGTTAAATCAGCTCTGAGGGAGTCCGGAGACCCAAGCTATCAACTGCAAAAGCATGGAGGGGGAAGAATAGCTCTGAGAACTTCAGTGTCAACTCTGCCATTGGCACTCTGACCCTGGCACTTCAGCTGTGGGACTAGTCTCAACCCAAAAGCATCAGTCTCGATGCAGTTAAAACCAAAGACTCTAGGGTTGTTGAATCTGACTGAGGTGCACCAGAAGGGTTCGGACCCAGGGGAACCAGATCCAAATATTTGGCTGGTAGAGGAATGAGGTGTGATGGAGTCGATGAGCCTGTTCCTGGACCTCCTCTGGGGGAATGGTACCAGGAGGACCCCCAGCTGGATCTGTGTCCTCAAAACTTTTCTCATCATTTGGTCAACCTCCACTTATGTGAGACTTCTAGTGGATCTTCCAAACCCCATTGATGAAGGACACAGGTCTCAAGGTAGCTTATATTGGAGGATCAGCAAATGTAATCGAGGACTCAGCGGACCAGTGAAAAAGTAGATCTAGGAGAGGGAGTTCGGACTCAGATGGTCAATGGATCCACCTGCCTTGACATTTTAGGCATTGGACCCAACAAACTGGTTGGATCCAGATACCTTTTCCTGACTTTTCCTGTTCTCTTTGAGTTTCTTCTCTTCAGTCATCTTTTCTACAAATTTCTCTGTGTTTTTCTTTAGTCCTACCTTCTCTTTTTCCATTCTCTTCTCGGTATTGGGAGAAGATGATGTCAGTCTAAGTTCAAAGGATACAGTGGCTGACCCTGTTTATGGAGGAAGCAAGCCTTTAGGCAGCACAGATTTCACAGTTTGCTTGAAAGTGAGAGGCACCCAAGCAATAAACACAGATGGAGTTTGGGGTTTTCAGCAGCAATCTTGAGTTCACAGGCTGAATACTTCTTTTCAGACATTAGAAGGTAAACTACAGTTAACTTATTAATTACTCCATAAAAAGGAATATCTGCTGTAATAAATATATATATATATATATATATATATATATATATATATATATATATATATATATGTGTATATGTATATATATATATATATATATATATATATATATATATATATATATACTGTATTAGAATATGCCTTTATAAACAACAATAAGCACACTAAAAGGGAGCACACTAACTATCCCACTAATAGTCAAAAATCTAGTAACAGGAGTAAACACTACTGGAAAGTTCTTTTATAAAAACGTACAGTCTTAAGGACTACAAATCATTACCTATGTATCAATCGAACCCCAGAGAACAAAATACTCTATCCTAAATGCTAACAGACTAAAGGGAGTAGTCAAGAGAATGAAAATTGGCAATAAAGGTTTTCACTTACCATGAATGCAAAAGAGATTTCTGAAAACACGTCTGGATACACAGGCAGAAAACGAGATCTGAAGTAGATCATCCAGAAGGAGGGAATTGTGAGTAGGAAAGGAGTTAAGGAGTCTCATATTCAAAGCTTTAGTAGAACCCAAATGTTGAGTCAGACGAAACTAGACATCATCGGATCCACTGTTGCCTGGGCCAAACTCCCAAAAAAGGATCAAATCTTTATCCCCCCCCCATCTAGTTTCCATTCGTGAGGGTCTGCCCTTGTCTGCCACATAATTTTGCTCTGATGGAATGTAGGACTCCTGTAGAATAAGACTGTGCTGTGAAGCTACATCCCAAGATAACATAGCCAATCTGCAAATGGGGTACAAACTGGTTCTCTCGTGGCTGTTGATGCATGACATGAATGTTTGTAACAACTTGAAGAGGTCCAGAGGTTCCTTCTTAAAGATACATTTACCTGCATTTTGGGGAGACTGTTATTTTTATTTATTTTTTCTGAAATTAGATGAAGAGTTAGAGAATCCCTTAGAGAATTTGGAAGAGATTCCCTGTATCAACTTACCCCTTTCATCACACTTTTTGATAACCTCTGCAGCACAGGAACCTAAAACTAAATATCTATCCAAAGGAGAATTTAAAATTTAATTTTCATACTATCTGGAAAGCTATGAGAAAGCAGCCAAGCAAACCTCCTCAAAACATTACCAGCGGCCACAGCCCTGAAAGAAGTACCAACTGAGATATACAAACACTAAACAATGAGTTGTGACCTGTACAATGGAGGAAATTAAATTGCTTAAAAAAGATTTTTCTTCACAAGAAGAAATTGCAGACATAACATTCCTCACATTTTCTCAATTAGTTGGAATACACTTTAACATGTGGGCTTGACAATTCAAAATTCTGAAAATAGCAGAAGTATACACTTTTCCCCCTACTTTTCAAAAAAAAAAAAAAAAAAAAGAGTAGGATTGAAATTAACTAAATGTTTAGCAGCTGTGTGATTAGCTAAAGCTGCTAGCTGCTGGGTCAGGTTTGGGAAGAGTGTATAAAAACTTAAAAGACTGTGGGACTTTTACACATTCTGCCGTTTTAGGGGCAGTCAGCTGATTATCAGAAAAACTGCAGTCAATGACATACATATCTTCCAGAGCTGACAGAACTGGAGGAATGGGTGTAGGCTCTGGAAATTCCTTCTATAAGTGCTCACACTATTTTCTGAGACTGAGAAACCTCACTACTCTGCCACTGAAAACACTGGAAATAGTATCAGAAAAAGATAAATCCCCACAGGGAGAAACATGAACTGAACACTCCTCTGAGTCTAAATCAAACAAAAGAGGAGAAACCTCCTGAATATTTCCTATCATTTTCCTGTTCAGATTCAGAATCTTGAATCTTTTAAGGAAAAGAAGCATCTCTTTTTCTTTCATCAGAAACCACTTCCTAAGAAGGATCAATAGTCTGAGTCAAACCCTGAGCCAGACCCAGTTCCTGTCCAAGTAAATTTCAAGAGGAGCAGATACATGTTCGGTTTTCTGTTTCTTTTTGAAAGGAAAAATAGGGGCAACAGTTTTGTCAACGGCGGCAGCAGCAGCTTCTCCAGGGAAGTGCACAACATTCTGACCAAATAGAGAAGTCTTCCTTTGTTCCCTTTCCCAGGGTGGACAAGAGTTGCTCTCTTTTGCCCACTGAGGGGACCCCCAACAGCCATGGAGAACTTGGCTAACCTCTGGTACATAGTGGCTGTAGATGCTAAACCAGAGGGATCCTGGGTAACAGAGGAGTGGTATGAGGAACAAGCTATGGCCACAGCAGGGTCATCCACCTGCAGATGAGGCAAATTGCTAGCCTGCTGTAATGGCAAAGGCTATTTGCTTAACCTTTTCTTTTTGTGACTTGAAAAAGAACAGACTATGGGAAGACTAGCTTGTTCCATGGTCAAGCCAAAAATCATGCCTCTTTCCCAGTGAAAACAAGCAGCAAAAGCCAGTAAAAATGTAGTCTTTATAAGTCACTTTTTCACATAAAAACACAATAAAAAGCAATTTAAAACACTATTTCAGCCTTAAAAAGTAAAATAAATACAAATTCTCCACAGAAAAAAAAGGTTTTAATTACTTTAAACAACTTTTAAACTGACAAGAAATAAGTGCACTCCTTTTTTTAAAGGTACAGTTAAGTCTCATGATAGCCCACAGAAGAGAGCTCTACATATAGCCTAAGCTACATGGGTCCTATCCCACGGCAAATGTCCAGCTTTCCAAAGCTAAGAGCTCCTTCCACAGGCTCCACCTGTTAGGAGTCCGAGCAGAGTTCCAGAAAAAGACAGTTGAAACTCAAAAGGTTTTAGAGCACTCTTTTTTTTTTTTGTCCAGGAGGGAGGCAAGAGCCCTAAAGAACCATGCTAGCAAACAAATCAAACACTAAGTACATAAAAAGGGTGGACAACACCAACAAACATCTGTTTTATGATGAAACAAATCACTGTTGCAGTAACCTAAACTATATGGGTGGACTCCAAAAACTTAAGGAAGAAAAAGACAGTAAGAGAGGAAGCCCATAAATTAAGACTCCAGACACCCATGGAGAATTATCCTAGCAAAGCCAGTTCTGGACCGGGAGAAGAAATCCAGTTTATAGTGCTTTGTAAAAGTGTGCAGAGAGGACAATTTTGCTGCCTCTAGAATATTTATAGAGTCCACCCCTTTTCAGAAAGCCACTGAAAAAGCCAAAGCCCTTGTGGAATAGGCTGTAACCCTGCCAAGAAAGAGCTTATTATGGTGAAGATAATAAAAGACAATAGCATGACATGGGTCGATGTTTAATCACTGAAAGGTTCAGTTCATTGAACCTCCGATGATCAAACACAAAACATAGAACGTTCATTCATCGAATGTTCACTTCACATAATGTGTGAGACAGGGAAAGTAACTAGTTGGCCAACATTTCCCCATCACAAACACCACACTATTTCAAACCCACCCAGGTGGGGGGTTGTGCCCTCAGTCCCCCTAAAGTGGGGGGCTTTGTTACCCACACCCCCCAACTATATATACAAACTCCGTGACTGCACTACAGTGGGGAAAGGGCATGGAAGTAGTTGGCCAATATCAAGAAATTTGCCCTTTTCCCCACTGCAGTGCAATCTTGGAGTTGGTATATATAGTTAGAGGGGGTTGAATTCCTGCAATATGTGTAGTGGGAAAATATTGGCCAACTAGTTACTTCCCCCTCTCAAACATTAACTGAAGTGAATGTTAGATGAATGAACGCTCGATGGGTAGTGTTCGATTATCAGAGGTTTGATGAACTGAACCTTCGATGATTAAACATAGACCCGTGTGACACAACCACTTGGAAATGGTGTGTTCTGAAACTGGTCGTTCTTTCTTCTTGCCTTCCTGGGAGACAAATAGCTAATCATGCTTTCCCGCGGATTCGAGTTTTGTCTAGGTAGTATCTGAGATGCCTTCGAAAATCTAGGCGGTGAAGGATCACTTGTTTATTGCTTCAAGAAAGAAAACTGAGATTAATAATCTAGCTTAAAGTAAGAGACCTCTTTAGGCATAAAGGGAGGATCTGTTCTCAAAGAAACACATTGCCTGTGGAAGCCAAGGTAGAGTTTACTCACCAACAAGAGCTTGATACTCCCCCACTTGATGTCAGAGTTCTAGTAGCAGGATTTCTCATTTCCTTTAATACTTAATACTTTGTGCACTTTTTTCTGAGGATGCGCACTCTCAAAATTCTATCACACAGGCAGTTAGTTGAAGAATTTCTAGACTGGGGTAAATCAAACTCTCTTGGATTTGGGTGAGTAAATGCAAACTGTGGGGAAGCTTCTGGTAATTCCCCATGGCCAAACTGAAATTAAGGGAGAACTACTGTTAACTTGTCTAAAAGGGAGTCACCACCACAATTTTGGAGAGCACTTCTGGAACTGCAGAACAACCCCGAATATCAGTAGAAAGGATGAAAAAGCATAAATGAACATTCCCTTCCATGGGAACGAGAAATCGCCTGTCCTCCAGGTCTGTTTGGAAGGAGTTCTGGAGTAGAATTCTTTTTGTTGTCAACAGATCTACTTGAAGGTGTTTTCCTACTTTTGGGTCAGTTCTTGGAAGACTCCAGGATGAAGCTGCCATTTGTAGGAGTCTGTCTGCAGCTAAGTTTTGCTGTGACAGAATGTATGAAGCCTAAAGAGTCAGCTTTATTTGAGCTGCTACCTGCCAGGTAATCACAGCATATCTGCAAAGGGACTAAGATCTGGTATGCCCCTGTTTTGTGTAGACTATGGTGCTGTCTACGTACACCTGTAGAAATCCTGAGGACCAGAACTGTGACCTGAAAGGACAAGGGAAGTAGGTGCTTAACCCAGACTGATCTGAGACACCAGTGTATTTTCCTCATGTGTAGTCTGGCCAGGGGAGCATGACAATCGCAGATGTCGTGTACCCCAGAATACTGAGAAACTCCCTTGCAAATGCATAGTTTTGACAGGAGAAACTCTGGAAGAATCGTTGAAACAAGTCTACTTTTGGAAAAGAAATGCTCTTCCCAAAGGTGGAGTCAGGCAAACATCACAAGAAAATCATTCTGAGGGGAACAAGAGATGACTGCTGAAAGTTTATTTGGAAACTCAAACTGAGTAGAGGTTCCTGAACAGCTGAAACAGCCTTCTGACAGCTGAAGAAAGAGTCTGCAAAGATAAGAAACAAATACAAATATGGCAAATGTTAATGCCTTGAAGTCTGCAATAAGTAATATGCATTTTGTGAATACCCGAGGTTCTGTGGATAGTCCGATGGGTAAAACAAGAGGACTGACAAGATTTGTTGAGTAAAGCAAGAGAACTGATAAGATTTGTTAAATCTGGCTAAAATTAAGAAATGCTTGAAATGCTTTGCATTGGGTATGTGATGGTAGGCATCCTTTAAATCTAACTTTACCATAAAAGCTAAAAGGAGAATCAATAGGTACAATAAACTGCAGAGAACATCTTAAACTTCATAATGTTGACAAAAAGGTTTCAAAACAGAAAGAGCCAGCAGCCTTCCTTTTTGGGAACCAGAAAAATTACTGAATAAAACATTTTGCCTGGGAGATTTCTCTGGACAAGAGGGAATCCCATACCCCTGCTGGATAACATTTAGTATCAAGCTGTCTAAAACAATCTGATGCCATAAGGTGAAGTCTCAGAGACATGGAAATATTGTTGGGGTGGGGGGTGAAGAGGTTTATATTTATGTTTATTGAGAGGACTGTCCTTTTCCTCAAACATTTTAAGCATATCAGCTGCAGAAAGGCCAAATGGAACTTATTTATCCAAAGCAGAATTCAAAATTTCAGATTAAACATCTAAAGTAAATTTTGAAAAAGATGCAAGCAAATCTCCTCCAAACTGATCCAAAAGCTGTGGCTCTGGAGGGAGAATTAGTAACATCACTGGCAGACTTTAAAATACGCTTAGTCACATGAGAAAAAGCTGTCACATAAGTATTTAACAAATTATTAACCTCAGAAGAAAGAAGGTTAGCCATTAACTTATGTAATGTTCTCAAAAAATAACAAAAACTTTTACCATATGAGCTTAATGGTTTAAAATTCTGGAAATTGAAGTATTAAATGAAGACATTTTCTTCCCACCTTATCCATTGCTTTCCCATCCCTGTCAGGGGGTAATGGGGTAAGCAGTCTTAACCTGTTTAGCAGAAGCAGATTTGGTATACAGGAATAACTGCTACATCTGCTTTATGATTAGAAAACGTATTTGTGTGTCTAAGGTACCTTGTATAACTTTATCAGACATCCTAGGGAAAGAATCTTGGCTATCAGTTAAGGCAGAAGCAGTCAGAAAAACATTCTCTAAGGCAGGAGGGATAGCCACAACTTTTGCCATCTCTAACTGTAATAAATCATAACACACTTTTGTGGTCCAGGAACTCCATTCAGATCCCAGTGAAAAACCTCTTTCATCTTAGACAGTGTCAGAAAAAGAAATCTCTTCAGCAGTGGCATCTGACAAAATACATTTCTCAGAATCAAAATACTCAGACTGAGAAGAACTTCCTGAACTACAACCATCTCCCAGTAATGTCTGCCCTTCTGTCTGAAATTCTCTAGAAAGGGAAGGAATTTTTTTCCTTTTCTTCCTTGAAAAAATGAGAAAGCAAAACAAGCATTAATATGTTCCATGGCAAATCCCAGTAAGTCTGCCCTGTCCAGAGAAATAGAAATAGATGACCTACAATTTCTCACTAAGCACACTCTCCCTGACAATAGACTTACTCATAATAGGCACATTGGTCCCACTGTCCACCTTGTCCTTCCTGGCCAAGTGAAAACCCTTCACCTGCACCTTCCTCCAACACTGACAAAAGTCTCTTTTTAATTGTCTGTCAATGTAATCCCTACAGTCCTACAAAGGGCATGGCTACCCTCCTGTCTCTGGTGGCCAAGAAGGCTGGGAGAAAAAGATAGTCTGAGGAACAATTGCCACAACAGAGTCACCAACTAGTGGCTGAAGCAGAAAAGGAGCCAGCATGACACCTGAGATTCCTTTAAAACTTTCCTATTTTTGCATGCAGGGAAAGGTACTATCGTGGAGACCAGAGCTTGCTCCATAGGTAAACCAAAAAGAGATATCAAAAGTGGGGAATTGAGCCTGATTGGCAAACTGTAATGTAGGGAAGAAGTGATCCTAAGTTAAGTAACCCACTAACAGTCCCCCACAAGCACAGTACCCTGGTCAAAGCACAGAAAAGGTTACAATCCAAATAGAGAAAGTTCACATAAGCATTTACATAACTTCTTTAGAAATGCAATGACAGTCTGAACACATTCAGTTCCCTAGCTAAATACAACAATTTTCTCAGAAAAATATTTTTTTTCATAAAATAAAAGCAAATGAAAGGCATTTCTCAACAGCGACTTATCTGCCCAGCATTAAAGATCACTAACTGAATGGCAGTTTCATGGGATCCACAAGAATGAGCGCTCTCTTCAGCAGGAAAAATGTTCTGAAGCATTTCACGCTCCAACTGTCTTTTTTTTTATACAGCTCTGCTGGCTCCTGACAGCTGGAGTGTATGGAAGGTGTCCTTATCTTTGGAAAGTTGAACGGGTGCATTGGGGAAGGACCCAAAGAGCACAGGCTACTGCAACAGTGATCAATGTTTTAACATCAAGTGTTACAGCAGCATC
This sequence comes from Protopterus annectens, assembly GCF_019279795.1. Classification (NCBI taxonomy): domain Eukaryota; kingdom Metazoa; phylum Chordata; order Ceratodontiformes; family Protopteridae; genus Protopterus; species Protopterus annectens. The sequence continues at coordinate 1,886,355,431 of NC_056733.1, read as the reverse complement.
CCCAATGCAGGACTATGGGCTAGCCCACAGAAAGAAACACACACACACACACACACACACAAACAAAATAATGTAATGCAAGAGCAGGGAGTAACAAAAACTGTCTACAAATGATACTGCAAATGTCACTCACGCTCTTCATTACCTTCTTATAGGTGGAGTTCCTTAAAAAATTCCAAGCTGGAAAACAAAAACCCTCCTCAAAACAAGGTGCCACGTGATCCTAAGAAAGGTCAACAAGAGAAACTAGTGAGGAGAAAGAGCTCCCGAGGAGATTCAGGGGTCAAAACAAAAAGAAATGATATCAGCATTAGATTCAGTATTAAGATAATAAGTAAAGAGACTTCATCCAGAAAAAAGGTGGTTATTACTTCTCTATACTCCTCCATCATTAGACCAATAATTAACGCCCCGTTTGGTATGTACCTCTCCACACATCTGAACCAACTGGAAAGCCCACTGAAATACCTCACAAAGAGAATCCATGGCCTCCAACACCTGTCCTATGCGGACAGCCACAGATCACAATCACTCTATTCAATATTGTACATACTGTTCGGGGGTGATCTGTGTCTCGTCTACAAGGCAATCTCGGACCTTGCCCTACTAGAGATCCTCCATATCCGTAAGTCTAACTCCTCATGTATTACCCACTCAAAAGGCCTGAATCTAATATGCGACATAAGCAAAACCTGCTGGAGAGACAGGTTTGTCTCCCAGAGACTGCCCCATCTCTGGAATAGACTTCCCATACATGTCAAACAGAGCACCTTGCTGACCTTTCAAGCACAACCATGATGAGTGGATGGGAATCCACAAATATGTCCCAGGGGTTCCACCTGTGTCCCTCACTGACAGGGGCGACAGGTGCTGACTGAGGTTTCTTTTTGAGGATAAACTCTTGGCTAGGCTTGTAAGGGCCCCAGGGCCATTAGCCTAGTAACCTCCTATGATCCTAAGAAAAACAATGAAATTGTGCATATTTTTATCAACCAGAGGAGAAGTTGTGGGTAGCAATTAATAAAGAGTTGAGGGATTTTATCTGGAAGGGAAAGAGGGCAAAAGTTATGTGGGATAAGTTCCAATAGAACAAGGTGGTTTAGGATTACATGATTTGAAGCAATATTTTACAGCTACACAGTGAAGGTTCTTATACATAAAACAAGCAAAAAGCTATAATTCAAAGTAACAGGGGATGATGATGAAGCAAGAAATGAGGAGAGAGTGGGATTTTGGATGCAGATCCTTAAGAATATCAGTCATACAGAATATTATATTCATAATTTAACAGAAAGTGTTCTGAAAACTAAGCCAACATGGGAATGAAGAAAGAGGATTCTGGTGCTAGGGATGAGTGCAATTCACGGTAAAGGGAACAGGCAAATGAGGGCTGGGATTTACTGGAGCAAACTGTCAAAGGAACCAAGGTATTGGGAAATCTCAGTTCTAAAACCACAGAAACTCGTCCCAACCAAAGGCAAAAGCAGTGGTAAAAAACACCCACCACTATGGCAGGCACAGAGCAATCCAGGAAAGTAAATCCACATAAATCACAGTTCTGTAAAATCTAACCATATCAGTAGATGTCCTTCTCTTTACTACTGCAGTACTTACAACTTGTGGAATCTCCTGCCAAGGATAGTCCAACATCTGCTCAGAATGCCATAGCCATTAGCTATAACCAGTGTGGTATGTCAGACATATTCTGCCCTCATCAGCATAGGGCATAAAGGTGATGTAGTATTTATTTATTTACATTTGTTGACTGGGAGTGTCCGACTGGAAGTAGGTCCATTTTCAGCGGAGGCTCGGGGAGGAAAGTTCCACAGTTAAAATATACAGACAGTAGTTACAATGGATTTACATAGCAATTAACAATTACAAACATAGTTACAGGTGAAGAACATAGTACATCAGTAGACAACTAGAATCGTTATCATCTGCAAAGTACATAACATACATTAACAATTGTTACAATAAGAAGTTCCTGCTGTATAATAAGTAGTTAGGCTTATGAGCATCCGAGCTTGTTATAATCAAGGTAGTTAGTGGGGTGGGAAGAAAGGTAGTGGGTGGATGGGGTGGGTGATATTAGAGGGGGAGTTGCAAGGGCATAGCCAGCATGTTTTTAGGTGCGCTTTTAGTAAAGTTTTGAAGTGGGTGCATGATGGTATGGAGGTAACTGTGGGTGGGAGGGAGTTCCATAATTTGGCTATGGCGCAAGAGAATAGTGCTTCTCCAGCAGAGTTATTGGCTTTAGTGACCTGTAAGTGATTTTTGTTGCTGGATCTTAGTGGTCTGGTGGTGCGATAGGGTTGGAGTAGATTCTGGAGGGATGGGACTTCTAGTGGATGGTTTACTAGTTTGTGGGCGAGTGTGAGTTGATACCATTGAAGGAGGTGAGGGAGTTCAAGCCAGCCCAGTTCAGCAAGTGAGAGAGAGTGGTGACTATGGTAGGATGCCCCTGTGGTGAATTTGGCGATTTTGTTGTAGCAGGTCTCGAGCTTGTTTAGACCACATTGCCTTAGGTTGGTATATATTGGAGAGGCATAATGTAGGGTGGAGATAAGGTGGGAATTTGCTACTGAAATCTTTGCTGCTTTGGTGAGAAGTTGCTTATTTCTGTATAACGCTCCTAGTTTTTTGTGGACTTTTTTTTATGGTCATGGATATGTGAATATCAAATTTTAGTTTATTGTCTATTTCCACTCCTAGCAATTTGGTGTGTTCTGTTGGGTGTATAGTGGTGTTATCTTTTGCTGTGATGTTAAAGTAAGAGTTGTTTTGAGTATGTTTGGTGGGTTGGAAGATGAGCAGTTTAGTTTTGTTTAGGTTGAGTATTAATTGGGCATCGGATAACCAAGTTTCAACAGAGGAAAAGGATTCCTGTGTGACTTTTTGCAGTTTGGGTAGGGAATGAGCTGAGCAGATGATGGTTGAGTCATCTGCATATTGTATGAGTGTGCCATGTTTGTTAGAGAAGAGTAGGGGTCCAAGGATGGATCCTTGGGGAACCCCTATAGAGACAGGTAGTTGGGGAGATATGTCATTCTGCCATACAACAAATTGTTGGCGGTCAGACAGGTAACTCTGAAACCAGTTGGTGACTGACTGAGAGAAGGACAGGTTATTGAAGACAGAGATGAGTTGTTTGTGTGGGACCATGTCAAATGCTTTAGATAGGTCTAGGAAACTAGCAGAGGAGAGATAGCCATTGTTTTTATGCTGAAGAATAGTGTTAGTAAAGGAGAGTAAGGCAGTTGTGGTGCTATGGTTTGGTCGGAAACCATGCTGAGTATTGGAAAGGAGGTTGTTAGCAAGGAGGTAGTCTGAGACCTGAGAGTGAATGCATCTCTCTAGTATTTTGAAGAGTGGAGAGAGAATAGCTCTGGGGTGGTAATTGGTTAGTTCTGTGAAGGGGCCACCTTTGTGGAGGCGAATTATATGTGATACTTTCCATAGTGTGGGAACATAACTTTCTGACAGAGATCAGTTAATCAAGATGGATACTGGGTAGGCTAGAGCATCAGCTGTGATTTGTAGGTATTCACTTGAGAGGTTGTCTGTTGCTAATTTAGTGGGCTTAAGTTTACTTAAGAGTTTTTTTTTTTTATGTTGGAGGCAGGAACAGGAGAAAAAGAGAAGACAGTGGGGAGATTACTAGTTGAAGGTGTGGGTTGGAGAGGAGGGGTGTTGTGTTGTCTAGCTAGTGACAGTATGGTTTGTGTGAAGTGTGTGTTGAATGAGGTAGCAATATTTTCGGAGCAGTGTGGGATGTTAGGAGTTGGGGTCCTGACTTTACCTGGGTGGAGGATGGAGTTTATGGAGAACCAGAATTGTTTGGGGTTGTGTTGGGAGGAGTCTAGGGCAGACTAGTAGTACTGGAATTTGTCCTGTTTTATTAGCTTTTTGACTCTATTGCGTAGTTCTAGGAATTTCTGTCTAGCTGAGGGGGTTTTGGTTTTGCACCAGTGCTCCCAGGCTTTATCCCTGTTTTTCATTTTTGACCTGGTGGTTTTCTGTAGCCATGGGGAGGGTTGTGCTTTGGTTCTGGAAAGTCTTATGGGGCATAGTAATTAAGGATGCTCAGCAAGGTAGTATTAAAAATTCAACTGCGTCATCAAGACTTTAGAGGATGCCAGTCACATTCTTTGAGGGATGAAATGAATGTGAGTGGGTTAAAGTTTAGTTTTTTACGTATTTGACGGTAGATGACAGGTTTAGCTTGGTATAGGTGTTTTTTGAGTAGGAATGTTGGAGAGTGATCACTAAGGCTATCTGATAAGCAGCCTGCTATATATGACTGGGGGCTCTTACTGACTAGTATCCAATCCAGGGTAGTGTGCTTGCTGGAGTTTTTATTTATCCTGGTTGGCGACTGGACTAGCTGGGCGAAGCCATGAAGGTTTATATGATGGGTTGGATGGTTGCCAGAACAGGATTGCCAGTCAATATTGAAATCACCTAGAATTATAGTTTCTTGGGGGAGATGGTGGGTAGACCAGCTGAGGAGGTTTTCTAGTGGAGGGATGTTTTGGCCAGGTGGGAAGTAGCATCCAATTATATTGATGGTTTTATTTTGGTTTATTTTGAGGTTGGTATATATTATTTCTTCATTGCCTATTTGTGGAGCTGATGATTTTAAGATCTGGATGTTTAGATGCTGTTTAAATATTATAGCTATACCACCTGCTTTCTTGTTTTGCCAGTCTACTCTTAGTATGCCGTAACCAGTAGGGAGGATTTGCTCACTGGTAATGTGAGGTTTTAGCCAGGTTTCTGTCAGGATGACTATATCTGGGGAGTACAAGTCTATGGTGGCATGAAGTTCATGGACCTTGCTGGATATACTTCTAATATTTAGGCTTAGTAGAAGGAAGTCACTTGGCTTTCTACTGGCTGTGATTTGGGAGAAGTTGTGGCTTCTAGTCTGAATATGAGGAATGGGGTTTGAGATGGTGGGGCCAGGGCTGGGGTGGATGTCTCCACTTAGGGCTAGTTTTGATATGTATGAGGTTATTAGTTTTCTCAGTTTATGAATGTGTTTGTTTATTAGGGAAACTTTATGATTGTGCTCTGTGGGTAACAGGTATGATGGGAGGGTTACTATGTTAAGTTGTAGGGATGCTTTTTGTTTGAGTAATATAGCTGGTAGAATATGTGGGGGATGCATAGGGATGGTTCTTGAGTTGGTGAGAGGGGAGCTGAGTGAGGGTGAGACATGAGTGGTGGTGTGAGTAGTAGTACAGTAATACTGGTTGAGTGGGGGAATTATGGAGTTTTGGTAGGATGCAAGATATGCAAGGAGAGTGCATGCAGTGGGCATAGGTATGGTATGCTTATACAAGTTAGCTGAGGAGGAGTGACAGTAGTGGGAAGATGGAGGAGGTAGTGTTGGGTTTAGTGCCGTGGTTGGCTGTTGGGAAAGATGGGAGGGGGTTGTGTGTATAATAAAGGTAGGACCATTGGGGGCGGGAAGGAATTGGGGGTAGGGTGGGGAGCGAAGCGGGCAGAGACCCTGTTAGTTGCTCTTATAAGGGGGCTGGAAACAATCAAGTAACAGAGTAAACTGATAAAAGAACATATGATAGTGAATGTGGAGACTCAGGTAGGTACCCTGTATTTCCACAAACTATCAGTTAGCTGTGCCCCAGTTCAGGCAGTTTTAGTAAGTTTTATGGCAGGGCTGAGCATAAAGTGCTCAAAGGGTTGTTGTAGTTTTCAAAATGGTGCCTGCCACAGGTAACATTTATTAACTTTGGGATTGGCTTAAGGTAATAAACAGGGGAGGGGGAGAACAAGGGTGTGAGCAGGCAGTTCTTTTGTACTGCTGCTAATGAGCCAAGATCAAGCAAAGACAAGTTTGTGTTTAAGAAACTATCAGAATTGACAAAGGACTGCTCTGAAGCTGTATGTCATTTCTTAGCCATTTCTCAGGTGGAAAAACAGGATAAGCTTGTATCAGTAGGTTACTGTGGTCTCAATTTAAATAAAAAAAACACACAGCATTTGATCAATTATGGATACTATTTGCTAACAGAAGGGAAAAAAAGAGAAAATGGAAGATGAGTGTGTGTGTGGGCGGGGGGGGGGGGCTGCTTACAAGCCAAAGCAGAGTGCTCTCCAGGGGATAACTAATTCAGAACTGAAATCCCCTAGGAAAACTATAGCCACCCAATAGCAAAGAGAAAATGTACATCCAGGGAAAAAAGTAGATGCAATATTCCCAAAAGAAAAAAAGGAAAAGGGGGCAGAAGGGAGGGACTGAATACTGCAACACTGAAGAGAAGTGGATCTACTGTTATGGTAAAATTTTACACACCTTTACTATGTCCTTCCATATCACTGTTGCAGAATTCATAACCAATGAGAGAGTACAAAAGCTACTGTAAAGAATGAGAGGAAGAAGGCAAGGAGGAACTCTCCACAAACCCATAAAGGATAGCTTTGGCAAAACCCATCCCAGCTCTGGAAGTGACACCCAACTTGTAATGTTTAGTGAAGGTGTGCACAGAAGCCAAGTAGCAGCTTCAAGGATGGAACTGGTGTCCAATCTCTTGACGAAGGCTACAGAGGAAGCCACTGCTCTGATAGAATGGCCCTGAACAGAAGCAGAAAGCTCTTTGCTAGGAAAGAAATGACAAAAGAAATGGGCTTTGAAATCCAGGAGGAGATGGTTTTCTTAAAAACTGGAAAGCCCAATGTCCTGGTATGAAGAGAAAGAAAGACAAAGCTGCTCAGATTTGTGTATGGCCTTCATCTTATCTAAATAATACATGAGCTGTCTTATGAAGATCCAAGGTGTACAGAAACTTTCACTAGCAGATTCTGGAGAAAGAAAAAAAAGAAGGAAGCTGAAAAGCCTGATTAAGGGACAACTCATTTACCTCCTTGCACATAAAAGAAGGATTAGTACGCAGAGACACCCTTTCCCAATGAAAAAAGGCGGACCGCCATCGAGGCCAAGAGTTCAGAAACTCTCTTGGCAGAGGTGAGGGCAACTAATTAAGTCTTCCAGGTGCAATGTTGCAAAGAACTTAATATCATGAGTTAAAGACTGAATGTCTCGAGACAGAACCTGAAGCAGCAGCTCTAAAGATGTATCAGCAGCATCGTAGCTACACTCGGGAGTGATGATCCACCTGAAAATTGCAAAATACCAAGGAAAGAAGAGTGGACTTGGCCTCAGAATCAAGGGGGACAGACAGAACCCACACCCCCAGCTTGAGACAAAAAGGATAAAATATACCTGGTCATGTGAGTTTGATAATTTATGGCACGAAATGTCAAAGCGGCAGAAGTATAGACTTTCTTCCCTAGCCTCTCCATAGCTCAACTGTCCTTGCCCAAGAGAAGAAGCTTGGAAGAAGGCAAAAGCCTGGAAGGCTCACCAGGAGAGAGACAGACCAGAGCTAGGCCAGAAGAGGGACACTTGCAAACAAACCTGAAAGCCTCAGGCACTTTATAAAAATGGTCAGGCTTCTAAGGGGCAGGAGGTTGGGAATCAGCAGCCAAGAAAGCAGTCAAAAAAGTATTCAGCACAGCAGCAAGGAAGTACAGTTGTGTACACTTACCATAAATGTAGATGTTCGAGTGTATTCACTGTTGCACTCATTACATTTGGGTAATCTGCTGGCAGGTTGCCCTCAGTCAGCCTGAATATCAAAGTCTTGGGTCCTGCGTCGGTTGCTGTCTCCTCTTCCATGACGTCAGGTCGTCAGTGGTATAAAACATGCAGCCGACGCTATTTTCTTTAGTTTTTCTTGCCCCAGATGTCAGGTGCCCCCCAAATGGGGAGCAAAAAAAAAATATATATATATATATATATATATATATATATATATATATATATATATATATAAATGCAATTGTAACAAAATAAACTTTACCTTCATCTAAAACTCCATTTCAACTCCATTGAGTACTCAAACTATAGACCAATTGCCCTCCTTTCTCCCTTAGCAAAAATAATGGAAAAATGTATTCACCAACAACTTTTACAGCATCTCTCTCAAAACAACATAATAGCAAACTGTCAACATGGTTTCAGACCACATCACAGTACTACCACTGCTCTCCTATCATTTGTAGATACTATCAACAGGAATCGCAACGACAACCTTCTCTCTTCTGCTCTCTTCATTGACCTCTCTAAAGCTTTCGATATGGTCAACTACTCCATTTTAATTAACACTCTTACATCCCTCTCCTTTGATAATCTTGCCATTAACTGGTTTACATCCTACCTTGGCAATAGACAGCAAGCAGTTCGTTGGGAAAACCAAATTTCCTCACTCACACCCGTTTCCATCGGTGTACCTCAGGGCTCCATTCTAGGACCTCTTCTCTTCTCCCTGTTCATCAATGATCTTCACTTAGCTATTCCTCAATCTACCTGCATTCAATATGCAGATGACTCCACCCTTATCTGCTCTGCTTCATCTCCTAATGAACTTTCATCTATTACTCAAAATGTCTTCAACACTGTAGAAACTTGGTTCACCAGACGCAACCTCCTCCTCAATGCCAAAAAAACTAAACTTCTCCTTTTCTCTCCTAGCACTAGATCCACCCCCTTGGATTTCACCATCTCCTCAAATAATGCCACTCTCATTGCTCCTGAACCAACAACAAAATTACTAGGAATAACAATTGATAACAACCTCTCCTTTGACCAGCATATCAACAACACCATTAAAACAGTCAATAGAAAATTAGGAAGCCTATATAGAATTAAATCTTTCCTAACATCATCATCCAGAGCCAAGATTGCCCACTCTCATCTTTTGTCTACTCTTCTTTATGCCTCACCAATTTTTACTAACCTTAAGAAAGCCAACCTTAACAAACTGGCTACTTGCTACAACAACATTGCCCGTTTTGCCACTAGTAACCCTTTTAGAACTCATCACTGTATTAACCTGAAACTTCTAGGCTGGCTTGAACTACAAAACCTTCTGTTAATCCCTCAACTCACTATTGCCCATAAAATCTTATACCAACCAAACAAAACCCCAATTCTTTCTAAACTTTTAATCCCTTATAACAACCTAAACTCCCTTCGCTCATCCAGTAAACTTATGGCTACCATAACAAAGACTTATAATTCCGCCGGTGACTCTCTCTTCAATAATACTGTAGGAAGGAACTGGAATCTGCTTCCTAGCGACATAACACTTACTACATCTCTGCCTCTCTTTAAACACAAAATCAAAGATTACTTCCAAAGCCACTGGCTCTGTTCCTGTTCAAAACCTGACTAATCCTTTACCTCCTCTGCGCTATCCTACTACTCTGCACTTTCCTACTGCTTTACTTTCCCTCTCTCTTACTGTATTCTGCTTCAGTCTACCTCCTTTTAGAGTATTCTGTTTCATCTTACCTCTATGCTAATCTGTCACTACTTTCCCTTCTCTTTTCTTATACTGCTTCCCTTCCTCATCTCTTATTTTAGTGCTTCTCTTTCTCCTTCTGTTACTAAGATTAGTTCTTTATAATATTATTAATCTATTTTGCTCTCTGTTTTGTGCCTTGTTCTTGATGTTATTTCAGCTACTTAATGTTATTTTTAGAAATGTGATCCTCTCTTTGTATATATCTGTTATTGGTACTATATTTTTTATTTGTTTATTCATCTATGATGATTTTGTCCATTTGCTTGTCTATTGTAACATTTTGTGTTCAATTTTATGTGGAGCTTTTCTCCCCGGGCCTCTACTGAAAATGGAAATGTATCCAGCTAGACTAGCCAGGTCAACAAATGTAAAATAAATAAATAAATAAATAAATAAAAGCAAATACACCACAAAGGCTGTAGTGAAGGGAAGAGAAGTTATAGAAAAAACGGGGAAGGCGGGTGGATAACCTGGACTGCAACAGTGAATACACTCGAACATCTACATTTATGGTAAGTGTACACAACTGTACTATGTTCTTCGTGTTTCACTGTTGCAGTCATTACATTTACTTGGGTAGAATCCCAAAGCTATGGATGGGAGGCTGGAGCTAAATAGCATTAGGAGCGGCTATAAGGCCCTGTAGAAAGTACAGTTTTGTACCTACCATAAATGTAGATGTTCGAAGATCCACATTGCTGCAGTCCTAACACTTGGGTAGTCCGCTGTCCCTCGGTCGGCCCGAATATCAGAGTATAAGGCTGACGTCGGTCAAGGCGCATTTGACTGACATCAGAACGTCAGGGTACAAATGCGCATGACCGACGTCATATCCTCAGTCTTTTCTTGCCCCAGATGTCAGAAGACCCTAAAAAGAAAGGTCAAAACCCATAGACAACAACTAAACAACCAACTAGCCTAACACCAAAATATGTATAATATATACAATATATACAAAATGCAATATACCTCAGATGGATAACCCAACCCACACAACCACCTCAAACAACAGAGGGGAAGGAGGGAGGGTAAATTGGACTGCAGCAATGTGGATCTTCGAACATCTACATTTATGGTAGGTACAAAACTGTACTATGTTCTTCATCTCACATTGCTGCAGTCCTAACACTTGGGTAGAATCCCAAAGCAGAGGTAAGGGAGGATGGCTAAACTATAATGAAGCAGGAGCTGCCAAAATGCCCTGCAACACAGCAGTGGCAAAACCAGCCCTGGATTTAGAGTACAATGGAAGGTGGTAATGCCTAGTGAAGGTATGCACTGAACTCCAAGTGGCTGCCTCCAAAATATCCTTAGTAGCCACCCCTAAAAAGCTGTTGAAGTGGCAGTAGCCCTAGTGGAATGAGGTCTAATCCCAGCTGGAATCTCTTTGCCATGATGGGAATAACAGAAAGCAATGCAAAATCCAATCCACTTAGAAATAGTTTGTTTTGACACGGGCTTGCCCTGAGAGCACAAAGCAAAAGAAACTAATAACTGCTGAGATTGTCTGAACCCTTTAGTTCTGTCCAAATAATATCGCAACTGCCTGTGTACATCTAAAGTGTGCAAAATCTTTTCCCCTTTAGTTTGGGGATTTGCATAAAAAGTAGGCAAATGAATAGTTTGGTTTAAAGCCACACTAGAAACCACTTTAGGCATAAAGGAAGGATTAGTACGTAACGATACCCTATCCTTGTGGAAAATTAAGAAAGGCTCAACTGCCATAAGGGCCTGCAATTCAGAAACCCTTCTTGCAGAGATAATGGCCAACAAAAAAGCAGTCTTCCATGACAAATATTTCAACTCAGCAGTAGCTGCAGGCTCAAAAGGTTGTAGAGTGAGTTTCTCCAACACAAAATTGAGATCCCAAGCAGGAGTAGGAGCTCTTCGTGGGGGTCTTATATTCTTTGCCCCTCTAAGAAATTGCCTGAATAAAGGATGAGAAAACAATGGTGGGTCACAATCGTAGTGAGCTGAAATTGCTGCAGCATGAATCTTAATAGAAGAGAAGGACAAACCTTTGTCCAATAACTCAGTAAGATATTGAAGAGCCACACTTAAATCAAGCTCAGAAACATCCAAATCCTTAGCTGCACTCCAAAATAAAAATCTCTTCCATTTATCTGCGTACACTTTCCTTGTACTAGGCCTTCTAGCTTCCAAAATCACATTCAAAACTTGTTGTGGAAGTTGAGACCCTCTATGGTTTAAAACAGAATATGCCATGCTGTTAGGTGAAGAGAGTGAAGTTTGACATTGAGCAAATGACTGTCCTCCTGGGACAACAGATGTGGAATCAAAGGCAAAGGCCATGGAGGCTTCCGTACTAGACTTCTTAGTAGTGGGTACCAGTGCTGTCGAGGCCAATCTGGAGCTATCAAAATCATCCTTGGCTTGTCCTGTCTGACCTTCAGAAGTACCTTTGGGAGGAGAGGCAGAGGTGGAAAGGCATACACATGAAGATTTTTCCAACTGAAAGAAAGAGCATCCACTTTCCAAGCTGTGGGATGAAACCTTTGTGCAAAACTTTGGCAGCTGGTGGTTTAATGGAGAAGCGAACAGATCTATGTCTGGAGTTCCCCAGGACACTGTCAATTTCTGAAATACATGAAGATCCAGTTTCCACTCGTGGGGATCCATGATTTGTCTGCTTAACACATCTGCTAAGGAGTTCTGTGCTCGGCAGAAACCTTGCCTGAAGACTTAGTTGTAAACTGAGAGCAGTCTCCCACAAAATCATTGCTTGCCTGCATAGAGGATAAGAATGTGTTCCCCTTGCTTGTTGATGTACCACATGACAGTTGTGTTGTCTGTTAGAATCAACACCTGCCCTGGAAGAAGTAAATCCTTGAAAGCTATTAATGCAAACTGGACTGCTAACATCTCCTTCATGTTGATATGTAGATGTTGTAGTCTGGCAGGCCACTTGTCTTGTATCCACTTTCCATTTAGATGAGCTCCCCAAGCTATGTCTGAGGCATCTGTTGTTAAAATCTGACTCGCCTCTGGCCGGGTCACAGAGAGTCCCTTGTTTAGGTGACATTCCTGAGCCCACCACAAAAATTCCTTTTGAATGCAAGGTATTATTTGAATGACAGTGTCCAGATCCTGGCAGTGCTGTGTCCATACATTTTTGAGATACCATTGTAGCTTCCTCATATGCAGTTTGGCATTGGGAAGCACCAGGATACAAGATGCCATGAACCCTAAGGCTTGAAGGACTGTCCTTGCAGTCAGCCCGGACTGATGAGATAGCTGATGGAAGTAAAGGGATAGGCTCTTTTGTTTGTCCGGGGTTAAAAAGGCCATCTGGGATGCTGTATTTAGTCTCACACCCAGAAAGCACATGTCCTGAGAGGGTACTAGACTGGACTTTATTTCGTTCACAGAATACCCCAGGCATCTTAGCACTGCTATCACATATTCCAAATGATGAAGAAGCTCTTCCCTTCCTTGAGCCAGAATCAGGCAGTCGTCCAAATAAGGATAAGATCTGTATTCCTTTTAGCCTGAAGAAAGCTATCACTGGAGCCAGAACTTTCGTGAATACTCTGGGCGCAGTAGATAAGCCAAAGGGCAATGCAGAGAACTGATAGTGAGAAGTCCCAGCTCGAAAACGCAGATACTTCCTGCAACTTAGTCTGATAGGAACATGAAGGTAAGCCTCCTTGAGATCCAAAGTTACCATCCAATGATCTTTGCCCAGCAGAGGTAAAAGCTGCTGCAACGTCAACATTTTGAACTTGGGAATGTCCAGATAAGTGTTGAGGATAGATAAATCCAAAATTGGTCTCCACGTGTTCCCCTTCTTTGGTACTAGGAACAGGCGAGAATAAAATCCTAGGCCCCTTTCTGGCATAGGAACCGGCTGTATGGCCCCTATTTGGAGTAACAGTGAAATTTGCTTGTGAGCCTCTATTCTTTGTTGAGGAGGAATGTCTGGCATGCCTTTGAAAGGAGGCAAGGTATGGAAATAAAACCTGTAACCGTGATGTATGATATCCAGTACCCATTTGTCTTGGGTAATCAAACTCCAATTTCCTTTGAAAAGTGCCAACCTTCCTCCCAAAGGTGCTGCCAGGCGAGAAGGTTCTGGCAGCTGAAAAGGTAGGTCATTGGGTCTGTTTACGAAAGGACTGACCCCTGCCCTCACTCGAAGACTGTGCAGGAGAACTCCCTGTTCTAGGCCTGAAAAAGCCCTGACCTCTGCCCCTGCCACGTCTAGATCTACCCCTAGACTGGGAATCATAAGAAGGATACGTCCACCCTTTAGTAGGCCAATTTCTACTAAACTTTGGAGGCTGAACCTGCAAAAAATCTTTAACAGTCTGCATAGACTTAGCCTTGTCTTCCATTTTCTTTAAAACTGTCTCAACAGGAGAACCAAACAAGACATCAGATTGCAAAGGGGCATCCAAAATCCTAGTTTTAACATGGTCAGATAAATTTTGATCCCTCAGCCAGGCATGCCTGCGAAGAACTGACCCAGTGGCAGCCACCCTAGACGAGGCCTGTACAGCATCAAAACCACATTGCAAAGAATGCTTACCCACCTGTTCAGAAACATGCACTAAATCTTGTAACTCTTTACAGTCAATACCTTCCGCCAGAGCATCAACCTTAGATTTCAACTGAGAAAGGAGATAATTTTGATATTTCAACATGTGAAACTGGCAATTCAAAGCTCTCATGGCTAGAGTGGAAGAAGTATAAACTTTCTTTCCCCATCTATCCAAGGCCCTGGCCTCTTTATCTGCAGGAACCGGATTCTTGACAACAGAAGCCTCAACACCTTAGGCCCCTGTCTAACAGTTTCTGGGTCTGCCCTAGGACTCTTAAAAAGATACTTATGAGCTTCAGGCACCGTGTAATACCTATCTGGTTTAACAGGAGCAGGAGGCAAAGAATCAGGATTAAGAGAAGCCTCTGCAAACACATCTTCCACCACATTCAGAACAGGAGGTATAGCTAAAGGCCTATGCTGGGGTAAAAACAAAAATTCCCTAAGCCTTTTCCTGGAATCAGAGAAATCCTGACCTTCCCATTTAAAATGCTCTCTCATGGAGTGAAGGGTCTCTGAAAAAGAAAAATCCTCAGGAGGAGAAGCAGAAGGAGTAGAATCATCCTTATCAGAATCAGAATAATGAGAATACTCCTGCAAGTCTTCAGCCGAAGACTCAGACACATCCGAAGCCTGCTCATAATCCCCAACACAGGTTCCATCCTAGGCCTCTTATCAGGAGGGGGCATAGAGCCTCTAATTAAAGTAATTAAATCCTCTGCCATTTTGAGCATGTGCTTCTTGGGCACAGCACCTGAAGAACTGGGAGTGACACCCACAGAAGCTAAACTAGACCTGCCTCTAGGAGAAGCCTTGGAAGCAGAAAGAGAGGGCCTAGACCCCTTAGGAAGGGAGGGGAGTACAGTTACTTGAGAAGCCCCTACAGCCTGCCCTGCCTCCTGGGAGGCCACATCCTGTAAAATCAAAGTTTCTCCCTGGGACTCCAGAGAGGCCTCCGTCGGAATCACCGGTTCCACTGACGCCTCTAAAGAACCGGCGTCCGGTTCGGACGACTCCTCTAACCTAGGTTTAATTGCCTTGTCCTTGCGCTTCTTTGAGGAAGCGGCCGGAGCATCCGACGGCATTTTGTAATTGCACCGCTTCCCAAAGACCAACCTTGCACAATCCAACCTCCGCTTTATAGTGCGTTTATTAAACCTAGCACAAAAGCGGCATCCAGCAACGTCGTGCTCAGGTCCTAAACAAGGTATACACAAATTATGGTAATCCCTATGCGGTATCTGTTTCCCACAAGAAATACAGTTATTCACTTTTTCTGACATCCGGTAAACCACTGAGGCAAGAAAAAACCAAAATATTCCCCAACGGGGTACTTAACCAACTCTGACTTCGGTCTGAAACTCCGAATTCGAAAAATTTCAGAACGCCGAACGGCACTTGCAACACTGCTTCTGCATCGGACCATGCGGCAAAAAAGACTGAGGATATGACGTCGGTCATGCGCATTTGTACCCTGACGTTCTGATGTCAGTCAAATGCGCCTTGACCGACGTCAGCCTTATACTCTGATATTCGGGCCGACCGAGGGACAGCGGACTACCCAAGTGTTAGGACTGCAGCAATGTGAGATGAAGAACATCTGCAGTGGCAAAGCCTGCCCTGGACTTAGAGAAGAGAGGCAAATGATAATGCTTTGTAAAAGTATGAACAGAGCTCCAAGTAGCAGCTTCTAGAATGTCTTTGGTTGGCACCCCTCTCAGAAAAGCTGCTAAGGTAGATGCAGCCCTGGTGGAATGTGACCGGATTCCCCTGGGCAACGGTTTACCATGATGCAAATAGCAGAAACGAATGCAGTAACTTATCCACTTTGAAATAGTCTGCTTTGAAATAGCCTTCCCCTCTGATCCAGCAGCAAATGCCACCAGTAGCTGCTCAGACTTTCTTAGAGATTTGGTCCTGTTTAAGTAGAATCTTAGTTGTCTGTGTACGTCCAAGGAATGCAGAATCCACTCCCCCTTGTTCTGCGGATTTGGGCAAAAAGTTGGCAGGTAAATAGTTTGGTTAAGAGCCACACTGGATACCACCTTAGGCCTAAAGGAAGGGTTGGTCCTGAGGGACACCCTGTCCGGGTAAAATGTAATAAAAGGCTCCACAGCCATGAGGGCCTGTAGTTCTGAAACCCTTCATGCTGAAGTGATTGC
The DNA here is from genome assembly GCF_019279795.1 of Protopterus annectens. Classification (NCBI taxonomy): domain Eukaryota; kingdom Metazoa; phylum Chordata; order Ceratodontiformes; family Protopteridae; genus Protopterus; species Protopterus annectens. The sequence goes on along the minus strand of NC_056733.1, from coordinate 1,886,339,313 downwards.
CAGAAGAAAAGCTGTTTTCCAAGACCCCAAGCCCTTCTGTGTTGGAGGGAAGCCTTCTAACTTAGTTTTGTTTCTTATAACTAGCCAGTTTTCTAGTTTCAGCACTCAAATCTGTTTCTTTGAACTTGGCACTTGTTCAGAACTCATTGTAAGCACTACATAAGCTGCAAATTACTACAACACTCAACTTTCCTCACTTGTCTAGTGGAAAGCAGTTTTTAGTACTTAATAAATAAGCACTTATCCAGGCATGTCTAAGGGTCAAATCCCAGTGATTTCTCCTGTCTACCTGATGAATCTGGGCATCTTGGGGCAATGCAGCAATTGCCTCATGTACACAGACAACCCTCTCTTCCTACCACCCAACACTACAACCTGTGAGAGATGCACTTATATAGCCAAACTGGAAGCAAAGCTCTCTTCACCCAAGACTGGTCTAGACAGTCAAGAGGAGAAGGTAAACACCACACCACACTCATCACATAGTCCCTCAAAACCTACACCATCAAAACACACACACAGAAACACAAAACACACACCTACATTCACGGAGGCTCTCAATAAAAACTTGCCCAAGCATCAGGGACATCCAAAGCATAAACGCAAGCAAACTCCACCCCCCCAACACAACCCAAATGACACATAGCCCACAAACTCAGTGTGCCACTCAACCACAGCCCTTAAGGCATAACAACATACCCAACACTCTAGTCATAGGTGACTCTATAGTCAAGCACACTGATGTTCCACTCACTAGACTAAACATGGAGAAAGTTACTGTCAGCTGCCTGTCAGGTGCCAGGATCCGCCACATAATGCATGCACTCAGGTCACTCCACAATAAGTACAAATATGACACTGTCATTGTCCATGTTGGTGTGAATGACCTGAGACGTACATGGACTACATGAAAAGAGACATGGAGGAGCTCTCCGATCTTGTATCCCAGGCAGGTATGACCCTAACCATGAGTAGCATCCTGCCATCACCCAGAATGATACCACAGTACAAGGACAAAATGATTGACTTCAACAATTGGCTAAGCTTCTGGTGTCATTCTAAGGGGATCCAGTATTTGTCTGTCTGGGATGACATGATCGACAGTCCACGATGCTTTGCCAGAGATGGCCTGCACCTGTCACCCTTAGGATTCCGGATACTAGCTAAGGCTCTTGCCACCCCTATAATGCCTTTTTAGGCAAGGTTCAAATGACAAATTCACCACCGTAACAGGTACAAGCAAGCAAAATCTGAAGGTAATGCTACTCAATGCTAGAAGTCTAAACCTCAAAATGCACTCACTCGAGGCACTCCTTAAAATGGAGAACACTGACATCTGTGCAGTGACAGAGACCTGGTTCAAAGCTCCAGAGAGCACCCCTGCATTACCAGGCTTCAATTCATACCACACCTTTCGTCCACCTAACACAGAAAGAAGCACTAAAGGCGGAGGCATGTCCATATTCATTAAGGATATCCATACCTCCAGGCTAGTTGCACAGCATAATGCATCCCAGATTATCCAAGTGCAACTAACTCTGGGCAAGACCGCAATCCAAATTGTAGCTTGCTACAGACCCCCCACCATGCCCCAGGATTCACACTCCTCATTTCTTGATACACTGGAAAGTATTAGGGTACAACCCAACACCCCAATAATGGACGATTTCAACTACCCCACCATTAACTGGGAAAACTACTCATGTACCAACTCTTTTGCTCAACGTTTTCTAGAATTCATAAATTCCAACGCCTTGGATCAACTTATTCACACTCCCACCAGGGGTAGCAATATCCTAGACCTGGTCATTACCAACATGGGAAACCAGTGTTCCACACCAGAGGTCAATTCCTCGTTTGTCAGATCCGACCACAAGCTAATCAGCCTAGACATCCACATCCCACCTCCACCCCCAATTAGGGAAACCATCGTAAAAAACTTCTCCAAAGCCAACTTCACACTTCTTAAGACAGAACTGGCAAACTTTGCAGACGGATAATAGAGGTATGACTGCTGAATCCTACACAAATGCACTTTATAAGCACTTACACGAGTGCATGGATCATGCTATCCCTAATAGAACCAAGATGTTATCCTCCAAAAAAAGAAAGCCAATCTGGTGGTCCTCTGCCATAAACAAACTCTGCAACAGAAGAAAGAAACTGATGCAAAAAAGAGTAAGAATCCATGAATGGAGGAACTCCCTGGTCAACCTCAGAAAGAAGCTGAGATCCCTCATAAAATCCTCCAAAGCTAGTTACGAAAACAAAATTGCCACTGACTCTAAGGACAACCACAAAGCATTCTATAGCTATGTCAAGAATCTAAATGGGAACACTCAGATCTGCTCTGAGTTACAGCACAATGGCATTAAATATACAGAACCAACTAATATTGCCAACATCTTGGCAGATAGGTTCAGTGCTAACTTTACCCCCCTCTCACCCCCTAGAGGGCCCATCTCTATACCGGAAGAATGCAAAGTTCCTATAATCACAGCTACACAGGTAAAAAGCACACTCTCCAAAGCCAAGAACACAGCATCCATGGGACCTGACAATATCCCAGGCTGCGTTCTACACGAACTACAGAATGAACTGGCACCCTACCTAAGTACCATGTTCAATCATAGCCTCACCTCAGGCTTTGTACCCACTGAATGGCGCACCACGACGGTATCCCACTCCACAAAGGGGGAGCCACGACAGACACTGGAAACTACCGCCCCATTAGCCTGACGAGCCTGGTCTGCAAGGCCATGGAACGTATCATCGTGGAACACATAAACAAAGACATTGGTAATCTCCAAACTCTGGACCCTACTCAGTTTGGATTTGTAAAAGGCAGATCATGTGACCTAAACCTGATTGACTTCTTTGAAGCAGTCACCAAAGCCATAGATGAGGGTAAAATGGTTCACACAGCTTATCTAGATCTCGCCAAGGCTTTCGACACCATCCAACACTCTGGAATTATAGATAAGCTCACTAAACTAGGTATAAATCCCTATGTCACAAGATGGGTTGCCAACTGGCTCACGGACAGAACCCACACTGTGAAAGTAACGGATTCCAAACCCTACATCAGACCAGTGACAAGTGGAGTACCACAGGGTTCAATCCTGGGTCCTCTCCTGTTTGGTATCTACTTCTCTGAAGTGCAGGCCAACACAGAAGGTTTTTGGCTAACAAAGTTTGCAGATGACTGCAAACTAGGAGCCATAATCGAAACTCCTAACGATGTGGACAAACTACAAAAGGGCCTCATTGAGACAGATACCTGGTGTCAAAGCCATGGCCTGAAGCTCAATACCAAAAAGTGTATTGTCATCGCCTTTGGTAAAAACTCTGTACCCATTAACTACCACGTGGCTGGTAGTCTACTTAATGCCAAAAATGTGATAAGAGACCTTGGGACGCAGGTGGACAGTAGTCTCTCCTTTGATAATCACATTGCCACAGTGGTCAGGAAATCCTTCTACGTGGCTCATCTCATCACAAAAGGATTCTCATCCAGAAAAAAAGAAGTCATTGTTCCCCTCTACTTATCACTCATTAGACCCATTATAGAGTACAATGCCCCTTTTGGTATGTACCTCACAAGACATCTACAACAACTGGAAAGACCACAGAAATACCTCACAAAGAGGATTACTGGCCTCAAACAGATGCCCTATGCAGACCGTCTCAAAAAACTACAGCTTTACTCCATCGCATATCGCCTACTCAGGGGCAATCTCTGCCTAACATACAAAGCTATGTCAAACCCAGAGCTGTTGGACATGCTCCACTTAAAGAAATCCTAATCCCTCCGAGCTACACGCTCTAGGGACCTAAACCTTGTCACCACAATAAACAGAACATGCTGGAGGGATAGATTCCTGTCCCAGAGACTTCCCATACTCTGGAACAGACTACCTATCTATGTCAAACAGAGCTCCTCATTAGCACTCTTCAAGAAAAATCTTGATGATTGGATGGGAAATGGGAAATTCACCCCGGGGATCACTTCTGTGGCTCTGCTCGACAGGGGCACAGGAAAATTATTTTCTTGGGTGGCAAAAGCCAGGGTACATTTTTTGGCTAGGCTTGTATGGGCCCTAGGGCCGATAGCCTAGTACCTACCTATGAACCCATAAAAACTTTATATCCGCAGTAGCCACTGGTTCAAATGGAGGCAGCGTGAACTTTTCCAACACAAAATTGAGGTCCCATGCAGGGGTTGGTGATCTTCTGGGAGGCCTTAAATTTTTGGCCCCTCAAAGATACTGTTTTAGCAGAGGATGAGAAAAGATGTGAGGCTCTGTGTTGTAATGAGCCGAAATGGCAGAGGCATGGATTTTTATTGATGAAAAAGATAGGCCTTTGTCAAGCATCTCAGTCAAGTATTGTAAAATCTGAGGAATATTTGGCTTTGCTGTGTCAGTCCCTTGTGCTTGGTTCCAAGCACAGAATCTCTTTCATTTATCAGCATAAGATTTTCTAGTACTAGGCCTTCTGGCTTCCAAAATGACATCCATCACAGATTTACTGACATGTGTTGTTTGAATAATTACATGATCAGCCATACTGCCAGGTTCAGAGTTTGGAGCTGATTGTGCAGAATCTGACTGCTCTGCTGAGACAGTAGATGAGGTATTTGAGGCAAGTACCAAGGAGGGAGTTGAGACATATTCCTTAGAATTGAGTACCACTGCTGGCGAGGCCAGTCCGGGGCAATTAAGATCATTTTTGTTTTTTCCTGTCTGACCTTTAGTAAGACCCTGGGAAGAAGAGGCAGAGGAGGATAGGCGTAGACTGATAGGTTTTTACAACTGAAGAGTAGGGCATCCACTTTCCATGCTTGTCTGTGGTAAGTCCTTGTGCAGAATTTGTCCAGTTGATAATTCTGGGGAGAGGCAAATAGATCTATGTCCGGACTCCCCCATTTCTCTGTTATCATGTTGAAGACTTGTGGATCCAGTTTCCACTCGTGAGGGTCCATAAGATGTCTGCTTAGGTAGTCTGCCAGAGTATTTTGTTTTCCTGGCAGGAATTGAGCTTGAAGATGTACTTGGTATGTCAAGGCTGTGTCCCACAATGCCATGGCTAATATGCAAAGGGGGTAGGAATGTGTACCCCCCTGCTTGTTTATGTACCACATAACCGTGGTGTTGTCCGTCTTTATCAGTAGTTGTCCTGGATGAAGTAAGTCCTTGAAGGCTGTCAGGGCATTCTAAACAGCTAACATCTCTTTCTGGTTGATATGCAGATGCATTGTTTTGGGTTCCATATGCCCTGAATGCATCTCCCCGCCAGGTGGGCCCCCCAAGCATAGTCTGATGTGTCTGTAGTTAGGGTTTGGGTGGCAGGGGGCAGAGTGAAAGACTGTCCCATGTTCTGGTGACATTTCTCTGCCCACCAAAGAAACTCATCTTGTAGGCAGGGAATGAGAGGAATCATTATTTCCAGACTGTGACAATGTTGACTCCATAACCTTTTTAGATAACAATGTAGTTTCCTCATATGCAGTCTTGCATATGGAATTAGTAGAATGCAGGATGCCATGAACCCCAAAGCCTGCAGAATTTGTCTTGCAGAAAACTGGGTTTTTGTTGCCATCTGCTTGAAGTAAATAGTCAGTTGCCTTTGTTTGTCTGGCATAAGGTAAGCCATCTGGGCAGTTGTATTCAAGCTTGCACCCAGGAATGTAATATTTTGAGAAGGTACCAGTTGTGATTTCTTTTCATTTATTGTGTACCCTAGGCATGTTAGAAGACTTTTTACAAACGCCAGATGTTGAAGAAGAATGTCCTTGTTTTCTGCTTGAATGAGACAGTCGTCCAAGTAAGGATAGATTTGTATGCTTCTTTGTCTGCAAAATGCAATTACTGGTGCCAGGCACTTTGTAAAGACCCTGGGCACAGTAGATAAGCCAAAGGGCAGTGCAGAGAATTGGTAATGCATAAAACCAGCCTTGAAGCATTGGTATCTTCTGCACGATTCCCTTATTGGGATATGCAGGTATGCCTCTTTTAAGTCTAGAGTTACTAGCTAAGCGTTCTTGCCCAGCATGGGCAGAAGCTGTTGCAAAGTCAGCATTTTGAGTTTTGGGATGTCCAAGAATGTGTTCAAAATCGATAAATCCAGTATTGGGCACCAGGCATTGCCTTTTCTGGGTACCAAGAACAGTCTTGAGTAAAACCCTTGCCCTTTTTCCTGTTCTGGTACTGGCTGAATAGCCCCCATATCCATGAGGAACGTAACTTGTTTCTGTGCCACTGCCCATTGATTTTGTGGCAGGTCTGGCCAACCGTTTGGAATTGACAAAGTATGGAAATGAAATCTGTATCCCTGGGATACCATGTTTAATACCCACTTGTCCTGGGTTATTAACTGCCAATTCTGAGCATGAAGTGCTAATTTTCCCCCTAAGAGGGCTGCCAAAAGACAAGTGCTTGGTGATGGCATAGGGAAGTCATTGAGACTGTTTACTGCAGGGTTGTGCTTTGTTTCCTCCAGATTTGGAGGTGGAGGCACCCCATTGCATTGACCTGTAAGAACCCTGTGATTGGTATCTAGAGCCTTTTGAGTGCCTGGATTTGCCCCGTGAGGCTCTGTTGGACACAGGAAAGGACCAAATTTTTGTAGGCCAGTGTCTACTGAATCTTGGTGGCTGCACTTGTAAGAAGTCTTTTACAGTTTGCATAGACTTAGCTTTGTCTTCCATTTTCTTTAAAACCTCTTCTGCCTTATTACCAAACAGAGTATCATACTGTAAGGGTGCACCCAACAATTTAGTTTTAACATGATCTGGCAGATTTTGCTCCTTGAGCCAGGTATGCCTTCTAATCACAGATCCAGTAACTGTGGCCCTGCAGGAGGCCTCCAAGGAATCAAAACCACATTGCAAAGTATGCCTTCCAACCTGTTCTGCTGCATGCAATAATTCCTGTAATTCTTTATTTTCCACACATTCAGAAATCAACATCATTTTCTGCTTCAATAATCCCATAACATGCTGTTGATATTTAAGCATATGAAACTGGCAGTTTAAGGCCCTAATTGCCAAGGTTGCAGATGTATAAACCTTCTTTCCCCATCTATCCAGCGCCCTGGAATCTCTATCAGAGGGGGTAGGGTTCTTAGCTGTTGAGGCCTTTACACCTTTGGGACCCTGTGAGATAGTTTCAGGGTCAGCAGCAGGATTTTTGAATAAAAATTTGTGGGAGTCAGGAACCCTGTAATATCTGTCTGGCTTACTAGGAGCCAGAAGTAGGGAATCTGGAGCCATGCTTGATTCCGAAAACACATCATCAACAATGTCTAATACAGGAGGTATGGCCAAAGGTCTATGCTGAGGAAGAAGAAGGAAATCCCTAAGCCTCTTTTTTGATTTTGAGAAATCCTGACTCTCCCAATGAAAATGTTCCCTCAAAGTATGCAAGGTTTCTCCAAAAGAATAATCTTCAGGAGAAGATGCAGATGGGATGGATTCCTCTGCATCTGAATCCTCATAGGGTGGTACAGAAAATTCCTGATCAGAAGAAACAGAAACTTGATCTGAAGATTCATAATCAGTGTCTTGCCTAGGTCTCTTATCGGGGGGGGGGGGGGGTTGGGTACCCCTGATCAAAGTAATTAAGTCTTCAGCCATTTTGATCATCTGTTTTTTGAGCATAGAGGCAGGAGCACATAGCTCATGCATCATTTTTTTAGCCTTAGAAGTTGCTTTTGTCTTTGTTTTTGTAGCTGGCATCGGTTTTACATAGAAATGCTGAGGCCTGAAAACACCCTCAGAAGCCGGTGCCTGCTCAGCGGTTCCAGACCCATCCGAGGGAGAGACATCCGCGGGTACAATACTCAGAGTCTTGTGACATGCTGGACTCCACATGGGTCTTGGTAGAGGCCTGCGACTCGAAAGTAGTGGGTATCAGGGGCTGCAAAAGCGCCTCACTGAGTACCGGCGAACAGGCGACTGGCTTAGGAGAAGCTTCATCATCGGTCTGTCTTTGTCCTTTTCTTTACGTTTTTTGTGAACTCCAGTAGTCGGATTGCTATCCGACTACATTTCAGGGTAGTTAAATCTGTTTCCAAAATATTCTGAAGCAAAGATATACCGAGGCTTAATAGTGTGTTGGTTAAAATCTAGCACAAAACCGACAGCAAGGCACATTATGATCTGGACCTATGCAAGGAATACAGTACAAATGGAAACCTTTATGAGGTATTTGCTTCCCACAAGTAATGCAGTTATTAACTTTTACTGACATCGGTAAGCAGCAAGAAAAAGTTTCCCCAACGGGATACTTAGCTTTAATTGAAGACTTCGGTTCTGAAACTCGAATGCGAAAATTTCCGGAGTCGGCTGACCGGCACTTGTGAACTGCTTCTGCTTCAGGCACCGCGCGGCAAGAAAGACTGGAGAAAATGGCGTCGGCTGCATGTTTTTTACCCCTGACGACCTGACATCATGGAAGAGAAGACAGCAACCGACGCAGGACCCAAGACTTTGATATTCAGGCCGACTGAGGGCAACCTGCCAGCAGATTACCCAAATGTAATGACTGCAACAGTGAAACACGAAGAACATCAGGGGAAACAGCAGAAGGCTTAGCACATCTGCAACAATTCACATTACTTTTTCTGGATGTCAGAGACCTGGAAGCAGTCCCACTTAAAATGCTCCATCATGTAAACCACTGTATCCTCAAAGGACAATTCCTCTAAAGAAGAGTCAGGACCTAAAGACTCCACCCTCCTCATAGCCGTAAGGCAAAGGTGATGGCATTTGGGATGAGTAAGCCAAGCAATCCTCATCTGAGTCCCTCAGCAGAAGAGACAGGCTCCCTCAATCTCTCAGGTGTAGAAGACCAAGGAGGAGCAGGAAAAGAAACCCCCACAGTGGTATGAAAACCATCAGAACATTAAACAAACCCTGAATAAAATCATACCACTCCTTTTGAGGTTCCTTGGAAGTGGGGGATATATGTTTAGTTTTCTGTCCTGTCTTATGGGGGATATCAGCTTTAACCAACCTCGGTGACTACCAACCATGTCTAGACTCAGAGTACTGGAACCTCCTCCCTAAATCTGGGGAATCCCCCTAGACCTCTCAGATATGATCAGTCATGGCTCCCCCCCTCAGTGTCTACTGCAAACATCTGCAAAGCCTCAGATGATGTGGGAGAAGCCAGTTCCATGCCAGCTTCTGATAGGGTCCAGGCAGAGGGAACTGACATCAGTGCTGGGCATTCTTCGGAGGCTAGACAGCTGCAGTATCAGACCTAGACTTCTTGGCCTATTTCTTAAGTGGCTGTGCCTCGGGGTGGGCAGATTCAACCATGGTACTCTTGGCTAATAACTTGAGATGAAAAGTGAACACAGACGGTTGTGAAGTGTCTTTGGCACAAATGGCTGACAAATAGAGCGCTGAGTGTGGCAGTGAGACATACTTAGAACAAAGCAAACACTTACCATAATAATCCTTATGGGAATCTGCCTCCCACAATGACAGTTCCATTTCTTGGATGACATGATCTCTCTAAATACAATGTAAAGGGAAAGAAACTCCACAGGGTAATTAATTGCAAGAGGCTCAATATAACTAGTGCAAGCAAAGTCCATTCAGAGCAACATTCAACTATGGCATTCGGACTTACGGCAAACAGGTTCCAATTTTGGAGTGTCCATATATTATGACCTATTCTGACACACAATACTGGTAATAGGTAAAGGTGTTGGTTGTCAGATGTTGCTGTATCTTTAGAAGATGATCTCACAGGTAACGGCTACTGCAACAATGATATGGAAGGTCATCAAATAATTAGAGTGGGAAAGGTAATAGAGTGGGATAAGGCCAGGAAGACATTGGGATTGCATGCTATAGACTGCCTTACCTCCCAGGGATTGATATCAGGGTACAGGGAAAGAGAAAGGGATAGCCAAATTTTACATGAAAGACTTGCTCTAGTATAGCTTTTAGTTGAATCTAGAATAGAAGCTGCTGTTAAAAAAAAGGGATAATTAGTCTGGGAAGACAGACTGGAAAAGCAATGTGCAAAGAACAGTTGGGGGGGCACATAAACGGCTTACAAGTATGCAACAAAATCCAGAAGGTTTAGGATCTTTGCTTGGAAGTGTTTGCAATGGTATTTTAATACTCCAAGCAGACTCCTTAAGATTTTTTTTCCCGCAGGTAAATGGTAAATGTCAGATGTGTGATCAGGAAGAAAGAGATAACTGAGAACGTGTTTTGGGAGTGTAATGAGTTGGCAGACTTTAAAAATTCCCTACAGAGTACACAGAAATACTGGACAAGCAAATGGGTGCAGCTAAGGAAATTATTTTTTGAGCTGGGACACAGGATCTGAACTGCCTAGACATAGTAATGCCTTATTAATTTTAATTCTGGTGACTGCCAAAAAAAACAATTACTTTAAAATGGAAATCAAAGTCTAAACCAACCATATCCGAAGTAGTGAATATTGTGAGAGAGAGAGAAAAGAGCTGGAAGTGGGATCTTCAGAAAAGGGTAGGAGCAAACTGCAGAAACATTCTGGAGGAGGAATGAAGTTTAAGGGACGGCAGGAAATGACCAACTTATGTAAATGCTGGATTCGTTATAGTGTACAGAAGAATAATGTTTGTAACAGTGTTTATGTTAATATGGTTTGTTGTCTTTTACATAAATGTTAACTTGCCTACGTCACAAGTGATAAGTAAATAAAGGTGTTTAAAAAAAAAAAAAAAAACAACGAAAGAGTAACCTACATTTGGAGTTATTTGTCCACTAGATTTCAGCACTTCTTTCTACAGTATCCATCACTCAGTTTTAGCACCTCACACAAGGGTATTGGTTACAGTCTTACCTTAACAGGCAGTAGCCTTCAATGCTCAGCCTTAGCGCCACCTAGTGCAGGAGTCTTCCTCATTTAACATTAGCATCTCCCACAGCAGTTCTTTTCAATCACTCATCAGCATTTTATGCAGCAGTGTTCTTCAATTAATTTCACTAGAGTCATATGATGAATTTCCTCACTAGGTTCCACACTTCAATCAGTAGTCCTCACTCAGTCTCCACATTGTGTGCAGGAATCTTCCCTCGGTTAATCTCATGTACCAGCCTTCCTTCCTCAGATCACTTCACACATCACTCCTCTTTACTCCACATCATCTAAAGCAACTGCAGCCTTCCTCAGTCTCCTCATGAAGCAGCCTTAAGTTAATCTCAAATGACTTAAACGTCTTCCTCATTTGCTCCCACCACATCATTCAATCTGATACATTTCAGCACTCCTCCTCACTACATTAGCTTGACTGACATATATTTAGTCTGTCCATTTACTGTCTTAACATTCTACCTCCCCCTCATCTCTACCTTTCCCTTACCTTTACCCTTTTTTCACCTGTCCCAAATCCTCTTTGAATTTTCCTGAGGAATTCCTTTCCACTACCTACTCAGCAGTCCATGCCATGGGTTCACAATTCTATTTATGAAAAAGAAGTTTCAGAGATCCAAGAGGTAGTAGGTCCCTACAACAAGCTGCATGTATTCCCACCTCTCATCCCCGTCCTGTTCAGAACTGCCCCCTTCACACTTCTCTGACATGACACACATACCTCCATTTTCTTCTGGTTTCAAGTGAAAAGATCTGATCATATTTCCTTAACCTCCATCCTGCGGATCTTCCTGGCAGCTCTTCCTGAAATTCATCACAGCAGCCCAGTGTGTTGTTTGGAAATGCTGATCAACCTAGGTGAGCTTTCGAGATTCACAAAATTCATTCTCAAGAAAAAACAAGCTGCACAAGCAACATGCCCAAGACACACACACACACACACACACACACACACACACACACACACACACACACACACACACACACACACACACACACACACACACACACACACACACACACACACACACACACACACACACACACACAGGGTTGGGGGATGGCATAATGGTTAAGGTGTTTACCTTACAGACACAAGGTGCAGGGTTTGATTCTCACATGGGGTAATTGGCTAGGCTTGAAATGGCTTATATGGGCAGTTAGCCTACCTATAACCTATGAATCTATGAATCTATGAACACACACACACACACACACACACACACACACACACACACACACACACACACACACACACACACACACAAACACACACACACACACGTGCGTCTAATCTGCTGTAAAAACACCCTCACCCCATACAGAGGCAACCACTGCTACAAAAATAACATGAGACAAGTGCAAAGTTGATGCTGCATTAAAAGTGTCCCACAAAACTGATGCTTCTGTAAATGTCAAAAGTAAAGGATGTAACTGGAGACTTGACATGTTTCCTTATATGGCCTCTAGAACTACTCAAAGTACTCCAGAAGCAGTCTAACCAAGGCCTTGCAGAATGTAAGCATTACCTCGTTCCATCTGACATTTATCCTGTTGAGGGTATTCCCACTATTTATCTTATGTTATGACTACCTTCTCACTCTGCTGCCAGTGTCCGACTTCAGGTGTGACCACCCCTAAATCCTTTTACTAATCTGCTGCCATCGGTTTCAGTCCTCCCAGCTATTACTTCATACTTGTTCTGGCTTGAGAACAGTACCGGTGCATCTGCCTACAGTGAATATCAGCTCTCACCTTTCAGCCCACTTGTTCAGCCTTTCGATATCATTCCCTCAACTCCTCCTGACATTCTCCATCTCTAATCATATTTTTGTGTCATCAGCAAGGAGGCTGATCCTATTGTCTACTACCCTATATATGTCTGAGAAAAACACATGAGGAGTACTGCACTCAAGCCAATCTCCTGCGGTACTCTACTAGTCACTTACCTAATCCCTGACATTGCCCCTCTCCCTACAATCCTAAGTGTTCTACCATTCAACTATGCAGCCACCCAGTTCCTGAGTCTTGGGTCCTTCCAACTCCTGCAGTTGTCCTAGAAATCACCTATGTGGGAGACTCGAAGACCTTGCTGAATGAAGCACAGGTACATCTACACCAAATCTACTAGCGTTCCTCTGTCAAGTTCACATTTAACATAGTCATAAAACTAGATCAGGGTTGACTAATGGTTCCTTCTAACAAGGAACCCTTACCCATTTAATTATTTTCTTTGCTTGCTTATTTCAATTTGATAATCAGGTGAGTAGACTGGTAACCAGACCCTATTCAGCTTCAACCCAGGTCAGGAGAGGCAACAGATACAACCAGGTGACATTTACGTATGCAGAAGCACAGACGTTACTTACAGTGAACAATAAAGTTAAGTTTCTATTTATCATGACAAGATAAATATGTACAGTAAATCAACTACTCAAATTAGTATTGAGCACAAGAAAATGAAACACCACGCCTAATTAGTGCCCTTATTCACAGCCTGTCTTCAGCTTATTATTCATTATCCTGAAAGTAAATACAAGCAGCTTCACTTGTAAAGTGCTCCTTCAGTTCAGCCTTAAATGTGTCTTAAACATTGGTTCTCTCACCTCTATTGGGAGATGATTCCAAATGGAAAGACTACGTTTAGAAAATGTCTTCTCCCCCATGTGGAAGGTGCAGCTTCCAGGTTATCCACGAGTTGGTAGCTTTGTCAGTGACTATGACTGTGGACTGACCAGAGCAGTAGTGTAGATCTGTAGTTCACAAGTAGCCAGTTTATAAGATTCATAGGACTTTAAAGGCAATCAAATTTGATGACCATTTACATCTTGCCAGTACTCGCCCTTAAGCCATAATCCCCTTTTTCTAGGGGGTAGGAGGGCTAGGCCAGACAAGACCAGGATGAATTTGTGGATACCCATCTAATCACCTAGGTCCCATTTTAAGGATAATCACACAGCTTAATCTGCTGTGGCAATCTGTTCAACAGGTGAGGGAGATGCTGCATGATCAGTCCGTCTCTCCAATGTGTTTAATTCATCTGCTGGTGAACATTATGGTTCCTAGTTCTGGTACTTGTGGAACTATTTGAATAGTGGAGATAAAAGATTCAGGATAAACGGGTCTCCAGTGGTATGGAAAGCAAGGCATAGATCTCCCCTCAAGAATCTATAAAATACCAAATACAGGGACAGCGGTTCCACAGGCTTTCCTGATAGCTCAGGATCTTTAAGCCTGTGATCTTCTTAGTTACAAACCTCTGGGGTGTTTCTGGTTGTTTGATATGTCTAGTGAGGTACATCACAAAGGAGGTGTTGTATTTAGTAACTAGCATAATGAGTGCTGAATATAAGAGAATAACAGGCTCTTTAGAGTTTGATGACATTCCCATGGAAATTAGATAAAATAAGTAGAAGGATTTTTTTAGACTACTGCTGTCACAAGATGAGCAAAAAAGAAGGAATTATCAACCCATGATCCAAGGTCCTTGACATCATTTTCATTTTGAAGTGAGGTACTGTCTATACTGTAAGCCAAGGGGAGTGGTCATCTACCAAATATGGCAATATTGCACTTTTTGTTGCATTTAAACTGAGACCATTTTCACTACACTGGTTATTTTTGTGTTTATAAGTTCTTGCTGAAGGCTTAGGGTGTCGGAAGAGAGACTGGAAAACAACTCCTCATGTGAACAGGCTTTAAATAGTTCACCGAATCTACACCCTAGTATTAAGCTATAAACTTAAAAGGTTTGGATTTCTGGTCTGGAACTCAGAAAAGGAAATCCTGAAAAGGACTGGTCCCAACAGTGAGCCCTGAGGGGACAACACTGATCACTTTCATGTTTACTGATGAGGCATCTGCCACTATCACTGTGTGGGCTCTGACTTTTAGCCAGTCAGTTATTCATCCTACCACGTAAGGAATAAAATTTTAATACACTGAAGCCAACAAATAGGTCACAGTGAAGTGTGTGTGTGGGAGTCTGCCAGCAAAACAAAGCTGCATATTTTGTTCTCAGCAATCTTTATAGTTGTTGGAACTAGAATGTAAAGTAAAAACAGAAAGTCAAAACACAAAGTGAACTTTACTGTCATTTAGACTCCATAAGGGTAACCTAAACGTAATTATGTGCATATCAGGCTCAATACTGAGATGACAAAATTACACATAGCAAATTAGACTGTTATTTTACTACATAACTATCATAAATTACTATGTCTACAGTTTTTAGCAGCTGAGTGATTATTGCACATTTATTTACTGCATACTTATTTTCTGATATGTTAGAATAGTTAGCAGATAAATACTGCACTTGACTGACATTGTAAACAGATAACTATGAGCAAGCATCTTATAATTTCTATTGTACCATAATGGTTTGACCGATGTTCCTGAGATTGCTTCCGAGTTCAAGAACCTAACTGCCTGTGGGAAAAGTACAGTTCTGTACACTTACCATAAATGTAGATGTTTGAGTGTATTCACTGTTGCAGTCATTACATTTGGGTAATCCTGCTAGCAGGTTGCCCTCAGCTGGCCTGAATTCCAAAGTCTTGGGTCCTGCGTCGGCTGCTGTCGCCCCTTCCCTGATGTCAGGTCGTCAGGGGTATAAAAGATGCGGCCGATGCCATTTTCTTTAGTTTTTCTTGCCCCAGATGTCAGGTGCCCCCTAAAAGGGTAGCCAAAATTTATATATATATATATATATATATATATATATATATATATATATATATATATAAAAATACATGCACCAATATAAACTATACCTTCATCTACAAGCAAATACACCACATAGGTTGTATAAATCAGAGAAGGAAAGATAGGTTCCAACACAAGAAAGGGGGATGGCGGGTGGGTAACCTGGACTACAACAGTGAATACACTCGAACATCTACATTTATGGTAAGTGTACACAACTGTACTATGTTCTTCATGTTTCACTGTTTCAGTCATTACATTTGGGTAGAGTCCCAAAGCTAAGGTTGGGAGGCTGGAACTAAACAGCATTAGGAGCGGCTAAGAGGCCCTGCAGAACTGCAGTGGCAAAGCCTGCCCTGGATTTAGAGTAGAATGGCAGATGATAGTGCTTTGCAAAGTTGTGCACTGAACTCCAAGTAGCAGCCTCTAAAATGTCCTTGGTAGGTACTCCCCTGAGAAAGGCTGCTGAAGTGGCTGCAGCTCTGGTTGAGTGTGGCCTAATGCCCTTAGGTACTGGCTTGCCATGGTGTACATAGCAGAAACGGATGCAGTGGCCTATCCACTTTGAAATAGTCTGCTTTGAGATAGCCTTTCCTTGAGATGCTGCAGCACATGCCACTAGTAATTGCTCTGTCTTTCTGAAAACTTTGGTTCTGTCCAAGTAGAATCTAAGCTGTCTGTGTACGTCCAAAGAATGCAGAATTCTCTCCCCCTTGTTCTGTGGATTTGGGTAAAAGGTTGGCAGGTGAATAGTTTGGTTGAGAGCCACACTGGACACCACCTTAGGCAGAAATGTTGGGTTTGTTCTCAGAGAGACCCTGTCTGGATAAAAAATGATAAAAGGTTCCATAGTCATGAGTGCCTGTAGCTCTGAAACTCGCCTTGCAGAAGTTATTGCTAGGAGCAGAGCTGTTTTCCAAGATAAAAACTTTATATCAGCAGTAGCCGCTGGCTCAAAAGAAGGCAGGGTGAGTTTTTCCAAGACATAGTTGAGGTCCCAGGCAGACATCTGTGATCTCCTTGGAGGTCTTAAATTTTTGACTCCTCTGAGGTACTGCTTTAATAAGGGATGAGAAAAGAATGGTGGCTCTACATTGTAATGAGCCGAAATGGCAGAGGCATGAATTTTAATAGATGAAAAAGGTAGGCCTTTGTCCAACATCTCAGTTAAGTATTGCAAAATCTGACGAATATTTGGCACAGCTATATCAGTTCCTTGTGCCTGGTACCAAGCACAGAATCTCTTCCATTTTCCAGCATAAAATTTTCTAGTACTAGGCCTTCTGGCTTCCAAAATGACATCCATCACAGCTTTACTGAGAGGTGCGTTTTGTATGACTACATTATTCGCCATGCTGTCAGGTTTAAAGTTCTAAGTTGGCTGTGTAGGATTTGACTGTTTTGCTGGGACAGTAGCTGAGGAATTTGAGGTAAGGTCCAAGCTGGGCATTGAGACAAGCTCCTTAGTATTGGATACCAGTGCTGGCGGGGCCAGTCTGGGGCAATCAGTATCATCCTTGGCTTCTCCTGTCTGACCTTTAGGAGCACCTTGGGGAGAAGAGGCAGAGGGGGAAATGCATATACTGATAGGTTTTTCCAGCTGAAAGATAGGGCGTCCACTTTCCATGCTTGTCTGTGATAAATCCTTGTGCAGAATCTTTTTAGTTGGTCGTTGTGAGGGGAGGCAAATAGATCTATGTCCGGGCATCCCCATTTTCTTGTTATCATGCTGATGACTTGTGGGTCCGGGTGCCACTCGTGAGGATCCATGAGGTTTCTGCTTAGTTCGTCTGCCAGAGTATTTTTCCTTCCTGGCAGGAATTGTGCTTGCAGATGTACTTGGTATGTCAGTGTTGTGTCCCACAACGTCAGGGCTAGTCTGCAAAGGGGGTAAGAATGTGTGCCCCCTTGCTTGTTTATATACCACATGACCGTGGTGTTGTCTGTCTTTATCAGTAGTTGTCCTAGATGAAGTAGGTCCTTGAAGGCTGTCAGGGCATTTTGAACTGCTAGCATTTCTTTTTGATTGATATGTAGATGCATTTGGTTTGAAGTCCATGTGCCCTGAATGCATCTTCCTGCCATGTGGGCCCCCCAGGCATAATCTGATGCATCCGTTGTTAGTGTCTGCCTAGCTGGGGGTAATGTGAATGGCTGTCCCTTGTTTGGGTGGGAAGTCTTTGTCCACCATCGAAACTCCTGTTGCAGGCAGGGAATGAGAGTAATCATAGTTACCAGGCTGTGGCAATGTTGAGTCCAAACACTTTTTAGGTACCATTGAAGTTTCCTCATATGCAGTCTTGCATATGGAATTAGTAGGATGCAGGATGCCATGAAGCCCAAAGCCTGCAGAATTTTTCTTGCAGATAACTGGGCCTTTATTGCCAACATTTTGAAATAGGTAGTCAGTTGGCTTTGTTTGTCTGGCGTGAGATAAGCCATCTGGGTAGCTGTATTTAAGCTTGCACCCAGGAATATTATCTCTTGAGAGGGTACTAGTTTTAATTTATTTTCACTGACTGTGTATCCTAGGCATGTTAGAAGTCTTTTCACAAATGCCAGATGCTGTAGAAGAATGTCCTTGTTCTCTGCTTGAATTAGACAGTCCAAGTAAGGATATATTTGTATTCCTCTTTGTCTGCAGAATGCAATTACTGGTGCCAGGCACTTTGTAAAGACCCTGGGTGCAGTAGATAAGCCAAAGGGCAGTGCAGAGAATTGGTAATGCATTGAGCCAGCCGTGAATCTGAGGTATCTTCTGCATATTTGTCTGATTGGGACATGCAGGTATGCCTCTTTTAGGTCTAAAGTCACAAGTCAAGCGTCCTTGCCCAGCATGGGCAGAAGCTGCTGCAAAGTCAACATCTTGAATTTTGGTATATCCAGGAATGTGTTTAAAATAGATAGGTCTAGTATTGGCCTCCAGGCCTTGTCCTTTCTGGGTACCAAGAACAGTCTTGAGTAAAATCCTTGTCCCTGATCTTGCACTGGTACTTGCTGAATGGCCCCCATGTCCACGAGGGATGAGACTTGTTTTTGTGCCTCTGCCCATTGATTTTTTGGTAGATCTGGCCAGCCGTTTGCCTTTGGCAGGGTATGGAAATGGAACTTGTAGCCTTGTGACACGATATTTAGGACCTGTTTGTCCTGGGTTATAATGTGCCAATTTTGTGAAAAAAGTGCTAATTTTCCCCCTAAGGGTGCTGCCAGGAAATAAGTGCTTGGTGCAGGCAGGGGGAAGTCATTGGGACTGTTTCCTGTATGGTTGAGATTTGTCTTCTCCAACTTTGGAGGTAGAAGCCCCCCATTGCTTTGAGCGGTATGAACCTTGCACCTGGGATCTGCCTCTAGGGCATCTGGATCTGCCCCTTTGAGGTCTGTCTGACACAGGAAAGGACCAATTCTTTGTTGGCCAGTGTCTACTAAACCTAGGTGGCTGTACTTGTAAAAAATATTTGACCGTTTGCATAGAGTTAGCTTTGTCCTCCATTTTCTTTAACACCTCTTCTGCCTTATTGCCAAAGTATCATGCTGTAAAGGTGCATCTAATAATTTGACTTTAACATGATCAGGCAGATTTTGTTCCTTTAACCAAGCATGCCTCCTAATTACAGAATCTGTAACTGCGGCCCTGCAGGAGGCCTCTAAATCCACATTGCAAAGTATGCTTTCCAACTTGTTCAGCTGCATGCAATAAATCCTGCATTTCCTTGTTTTCTGCACATTCAGAGTTTAATAACATTTTCTGTTTAAGCAATGCCATGACATGTTGCTGATATTTGAGCATATGAAACTGACAGTTTAAGGCCCTTATAGGCAAGGTAGCAGATGTGTAAACCTTTTTTCCCCATCTATCCAGTGCCCTAGAATCTCTGTCAGAGGGGGTAGGGTTTTTTGCAGCGAAAGCCTTAACTCCTTTGGGACCCTGAGAAACAGTTTCTGGGTCTGCAGCAGGGTTTTTAAAAAAAGGAATTTATGAGAGTCAGGAACCCTGTAATATCTGTCAGGCTTAACAGGAGCTGGAGGTAAGGAGTCAGGGGTAAGACTAGACTTCGAAAACACATTATCTACAATGCCTAGATGGCTAGTGGCTTGTGTTGAGGTAGTAAAAGGAAATCCCTGAGCCTCTTTTTAGATTCTGAAAAATCTTGGCTCTCCCAGTGGAAATGGTCCCTCATGGTATGTAAGGTTTCCCCAAAAGAATAGTCCTCAGGAGGAGAAGCTGAAGGTATAGATTCTTCAGCATCAGAATCCTCATAGGGGGGAAGAGACTATTCCTGATCAGAAGAGGAATCAGAAGAAATGGAAACCTGATCTGAAGATTCATAGTCAGTCTCTTACCTAGGCCTCTTATCAGGAAGGGGATGGTAACCCCTGATCAAGATAATCAAGTCTTCGGCCATTTTGAGCATCTATTTTTTGGGCATAGAGGCCTGACCACGTGGCTCTTGAGTTTGTTTCTTTGTTTTGGAAGGTGCTTTAGTCTTTGCCTGTGAAGCTGAAGTTGGTTTGATGTAAAGATGTTTAGGTCTGAATACACCCTCAGAAGCCGGTGCCTGCTCAGCGGCTCCGGACCCATCTGAAGGGATAATATCCGAGGCTCCAATACCTTGAGTTTCCAGCGGCATGGCCGACTCCACGTGGGAGTTGGTAGTGGCCTGCGACGCTAAAGTAGCGGGTGTCAGGGGCTGCAAAAGCGTCTCACTAAGAACCGGCGAACTGACGACTGGCTTAGGAGAAGCTTCATCGTCGGTTTTGGGCCTCGGTTTTCTATCTCTTTCCTTTGCATTTCTTGTGAACTCCGGTAGTCGGACGGCTATCCGACATTTCTGGATAATTAAACTGGCGTCCAAAATAGTTTAAAGCAAAATCATACCGAAGCTTAATAGTCCGTTGGTTAAATCTGGCACAAAACCGACAACCAGAAACAATGTGATCAGGGCCTAGGCAAGGAATACAGTAAGAATGAAAATACTTATGAAGTATTTGCTTCCCACAAGAAATACAATTATTAACTTTTTCTGACATCGGTCTGGAGCAAGAAAAAAGTTTCCCCAATGGGGTACTTATCTTTATTGAAGACTTCGGATCTGAAGCTCGAACACGAAAATCTCAGGAGTCGGCTGACCGGCACTTGCAAACTGCTTCTGCTTCAGGCACCGCGCAGCAAGAAAGACTAAAGAAAATGGCGTTGGCCGCATCTTTTATACCCCTGATGACCTGACATCAGGGTAGGGGCAACAGCAGCCGACGCAGGACCCAAGACTTTGGAATTCAGGCCGGCTGAGGGCAACCTGCCAGCAGGATTACCCAAATGTAATGACTGAAACAGTGAAACACGAAGAACATCACTGTACTACACTTTGGACAGAAGTACATTCCTTACTAAGAATCCTTGAGCAACAAGAGAGAGAAAATGGGAAATTCTGTAATGCAATTTTAGTTTTCCCAGAGTTTTCTGCTGATTATCCTGTCCTTATAAGGTACAATCAAGAGTTAAAACAAGGTATCTTTGCTCAGATACACTGACTGCTGCCCTCTAGAAATTCTACCTGCCTTCCTCTAAGAGTTTCTCTCGCTAACTGTCCCTGTCTCCATTGTTAAGCTAACAGTTCTGCAGTTTCCTGTTTTTTTTTTTGTGTGACCAACTTGTTCAAGTGTACCACAACTGCTGTCTTTCAGCCTCTGGCACTTTTGCATTAGATAACAACATGTTCATGATTTCCATCACTGAGTATATCAAAATACTAACCAGATTTCTAAGGACTATGGGAATTGAACCTTGTAGTCTTTGTGCTTCACCCTGTCTAAGAGCAGCCAGTTCCCTCTGAACCTCCTCACTCTTTATTCTGATGTCTGTTCACTGCATTTCTCATTCTTCCTCCTCTGCTTCCTTCTCATTAAGGCACCCTCACTTGGGTTTCTGTTGTGAAGATTGCAGCAAAGTACCAAGTACAGTCTTCCCAGTCTTTTGTGATTTTTGCTCAACCTGGCCAGTTTCCATCACTTCACTCCTTCTTCCTAATATGTACCTAAAAAAAAAGCCTCTGTTGCCCTTCTTGATCCCTTCTGCTAACCCCATCTGTTTTACCTCTTCTGCTCTTCTTACCTGCTGTATTGCCTTTTTGTCAGCTTCCTCCATCTCCCCACCACTTTCTTTTGACCACTTTTGCTCTAAATGTCAGCCACACTGACAACCTTCCCTTTTTGCCTCTTCCTCATATATTGTTCATAATCCTGATTTAGCCATCCCTGAACCATTCCTATAGCTAAAGAGCTCCCAAATTTGTCTCTAGTTCCTAATTTATTATTAAACACAGGCACTCTATCACAGCATACTCCACTCTTCTAAAATATCACTAATGCCTTAGACTTCTTAAGTTTTACTCTCTTCCATTCTAAACCACAGTGGCACAATCACTGCTGGCTAATGGCGCCTTTACCTAGATGTCCATGACACACAATACAGTACCCATGGCTGAAGACTTTAGTCAATTCTTCTACACCCTGGAGCTAGGCATCTCCTGGACTGCTACTAGCAGACTCAGATGCCCCATGAGTATTACACTTTTCTTTTTTCTACTACATTCCTTTACTCTCTTCACCAGTTTTTGGCCTTATTCGCATTATGCCTGCAGAATAGTATACTGTTATGAAACCACCACATCAGTCCTCTATCTCTGCCTTAAATGCCAGGCCTGCTTCCTATCTTCTCACTCAGGATATAGTGTGGCGTTCTTTCAACTCTCTAAACTAACATTTAACACCCTTCTTTATGCAGACTGCTACACCATCCCAACTTCTACCTCGTTTGCCATTTTTGTACAGCTTATACTAAGGTACTTCCATGTTTCACCACCTCTTGTCATTGTCCCATGTTTCTATGGCATCAGCAACATTTATTTATTTATTTTATTTTACACTTGTTTACCAGGAAAGTCTGACTGGATACTGCTCATTTTTCAGTGGAGGCCAGGGGAGAAAAGTTCCACATTTACAACAGGACAACTGTACAAAATACCAAAACATTACAACAGAGAAGTAACACACAGATACAGTATAACACGTTCGGAGTTCTTAATACATCAGTTTTACATTTACAGACCAAGATTTATACACATTTCTAATAATAGAAGATGCTGATGTGTCTATCTACCAAATACTTTATGTACATGTATAACTATGGAGAGATAATACACACAAATAATGCTATATTATCAGGGACAGATAATAATAAAGAGAAAATAGACCAGTTACTAAATGAGAAAAGTTGCTGGACATTTTTGGGGCAGAGACTGAGTCTAATTATTGTGAAGGAAAGGATGCTGTGGAGAAGATATGAAGAGCACAGAAGAGAGCATAGAGGAGATGGCTACTGGGGGGGGGGGGTTGCAAGAAGGCACTCATAATTTATCCAGGCTTGGTGCATAAGCATAGTTTTGTATTCAATAAATGGGATTTGAGCCTTTTTTTTAAAACTCCAGAGCATTTGTAGTTTTCCGTATATCTGTTGGCAATGAGTTCCAGTTTTTGGCTAAGCATGTAGAATCGAGGGAATCTCCAGCAGCATTGATAGATTTGGTAACTTTTAAGAAGGATTTATTTATTATTTGAGCATAAAGACCAGCTACTAGTGTAGGGGAGTAGAAGGTTTTGCAGGATGATTTAAAAGTGTATGGGCCAAAGTAAGTTGGTTATAAGTTAAGAGCTGGGGTAGTTTTAGCCAATTAATTTGTTTCAGTGGAAAGCAATGGTGTGTTCTAAAGTTGCAGTCTGTTGCAAACGTTGCAATCTTCCTGCAGCAAGTATCTAATTTTGCTAGGTCTGATGTTTTTAGGTTTGTCAGAATGGGTGAGGCATATAGGAGTGTGGAGATCAGGTGTGCTCTTGCAATGGTAGCCTTTGTGCTATTAGTTAGGTATTGCCTATTTCTGTAGAGAGTACCAAGTTTTTTAACTTAATTTACTTTCTTGACTGTCTGGGCTATGTGTAGGTCGAATTTCATAATGCTGTCAATGACACCACCCAGACGTTTAGTCTGGGAAACAGGAGAGATGGTGGTATTCTTTGCAGATGTGATCTTAAATGGAGAGAGGGGATCTACAGCTCTGGTGGCTTGGAATATCATGAGTTTGATCTTGCCGGGGTTTAGAATAGGTTGAGCTTCAGAAAGCCACTTTTCAACTGCACAGAAGGACTGCTGCATTAGTTAATGCAACTGTTGGAGTGATGATGCAGCACATATTACTGTAGAATCGTCGACATACTGGATTAAGGAGTTTTGCAGGGTAGCACTGTATAAATTGTTAGTGAAAAGGAGGGGACCTAGAATGGAACCTAACATCCAAACTCTCCTCTTGGATTACTGCTTACAGAGCTCCCATCTTCTTAGCCAGGCTCTTTGAACTGCATGGTAAGACCACTTAGCCACCAAGATACAAGTCATCCTTGTTTGTTTTTTCTATTATGTTCTGAATACTGTCAAAATATCTTTCTGCTGCTCCTATCACCTTCCCTTCCTTACTCATTCTTAAAAGTATGACCATTAAAATATACCATTCCAACTCTGCCTAAGCACAGCTGCCCCACTGGGATAAGATGGAGCTTGTTCCTTATACAGAGATGGTCTCTTTGTTGAGTGTCCCCTACCC
This sequence comes from Protopterus annectens, assembly GCF_019279795.1. NCBI lineage: Eukaryota > Metazoa > Chordata > Ceratodontiformes > Protopteridae > Protopterus > Protopterus annectens. Next base: position 1,886,315,078 of record NC_056733.1, on the reverse strand, counting down.
TACTATCTGTCCTAAGACTTTTTCTCCATCTCACCTGTTACTCTTCCTCAACCAGTTTATTAAAGACACACTTCTTAATTTGTGTACCATGCAAGTTGTAGTCATTGCATTCTTTGGAAGTCTACAAATGCGCATTTCAACTTGCACTACATGTCAGTCTTACCACTGCACTGAACCTGTTGCCAATGCTGTGTGTATTGCTGGAGATTTCCACCTATGTTTAGCACATCTCGTCACAAAAGGATTCTCATCCAGAAAAAAAGAGGTAATTGTTCCCCTCTACTCATCACTCATTAGACCCATTACAGAGTACAAAGCCCCTTTTAGTATGTACCTCACAAGACATCTACAACAACTGGAAAGACCACAGAAGTACCTCACAAAGAGGATTACTGGCCTCAAACAGATGCCCTATGCAGACCATCTCAAAAAACTACAGCTTTACTCCATCGCATATCGCGTACTCAGGGGTGATCTCTGCCTAACATACAAAGCTATGTCAAACCCAGAGCTGTTGGACATGCTCCACTTAAAGAAATCCCAATCCCTCCGAGCTACACGCTCTAGGGACCTAAACCTTGTCACCACAATAAACAGAACATGCTGGAGGGATAGATTCCTGTCCCAGAGACTTCCCATACTCTAGAACAGACTACCTATCTATGTCAAACAGAGCTCCTCATTAGCACTCTTCAAGAAAAATCTTGATGATTGGATGGGAAATGGGAAATTCACCCTGGGGATCACTTCTGTGGCTCTGCTCAACAGGGGCACAGGAAAATAATTTTCTTGGGTTGCGAAAGCCAGGGTACATTTTTTGGCTAGACTTGTATGGGCCCTAGTGCCGATAGCCTAGTACCTACCTATGAACCTATAAGGGTAGCACTACCAATTGCCTCTATTCTACTGTTTGTGCATCTGTACTAATCTTATTTTCAGATAGCAAAGGATTCAGATGTGCTGCACAACAGCACCTACTAAAGTATTCTGGGCACTTAATACTGTACATGGAAGCATTGTGTCTTGTAAAAATGAAGCACACTAGCCCTTCAGTACTGTTGCATCTGAAAACTAGCACACCTGTGCCAGACTTATTGACATGCTTACTAGTACAAAACACCTAATCACAAGAGAATGGCTGCCCTCCAAATTTTAGTGGTCAAACTACCACATATTTCAAATGATGCGACTTCTATACAAAGGGTCCCTAGGTCAGTTCATTCTCCCAGTTAAAAAAAAAAAAAAAAAAAAAAAACTAAAGCAAATAAATACATACATATATACATCTGGAGACTCCAAAAAAATCAAGAAAATGTCAGTACCTACAATTTTTTTACCTCTCTCATTATCACATGTTATTTGGTGTAATCATCTACTTCCAGACCAAGGTAAAGCATATTTTAACTTGTGATTTTGTGTGTGTGTGTGTGTGTGTGTGTGTGTGTGTGTGTGTGTGTGTGTGTGTGTGTGTGTGTGTGTGTGTGTAAGGGTGAGTTGTCTGGATCTTAGCAAACAGGAAAGCAATGGGAGACTTAGCATTATCTCACCTGAGCTATTCCCATGGCACTGTTAAACTGATAATCTCCAAATTTGGGCTGCTGACTTGGTGTAACTTGCAGCGGTACATTTTCCAACTCAGGGTAAGAAGCGTGGATAGCGGTGCGAAAGATATCCTGGATTTCACTGTTAATATTAATCATTCTGTCTTTAGACTTCTCCTTCTCTGCCTGAAGACTCTGTGGAACACAAATGAAAATTCAGAATTATTTCATTACTATTACTAGTGTATTAAGGAAAAGATTAACAAAACCTATTTGCAAAAAATCTCATCCACTGTGTGGTACAGTGTAGATGCCCAATATACTGTATACTTTTAATATATAACACTAAGTAGCTTGCATACTTTAATGCATCACACTAAGATTCTGCAATTTCAAAAATCCCATTCCAATCTACAGGAGTTAGTTTTATACAGAAATGCCTCCCCAGGTCTCTGCTGAAAATGAAAATGGGTTCCAACCCAGTTGGACTTGCCCTGTAACCAACTGCATCATAAATAAGTAAAATTTTAACGCAATCTTGCATCAGCTCTACAGCACAAAAGGATTAAGCACCGTCTGAAGCCCAGTAAACTGGGTTGAACCACAATCTCCAGGTGCTGGAGAAATAGGTTCTGGGGTGGAGGGGAGGCGGTAAGTGAATAGTCAGCTTGTCCAGGTTGCAAGGCTGAGAACAGGAACAGTGACCATTACAACAGTGAACACTTAAAATGCAAAAAATGTTTTAAAAGTGAAAAGTAGGTTTTAGAATTCAATGTTATTTGTAGAACATTTCATTTCTGAAGAATCAGAACTCATAGTATGGGGTCTCCCACTTCCAAAAGGTTATGTCCTGATATGCCACCACCACCTGGAGTAGACTAGCAGGCCTGAGGATGGGAATGTTAGGCTGCACAGCAGCTGCTTTCGGTGTATGTGGAAGCAAGCCCAGACCACCTCACACACACCCCAGGTGAACACCGCAGGCCACTCTTCAGAACTGCACTGCACATAAGCAGCCACAGGAAAGAAGGCGAAAGAAGGAAAATTCATTACTTCCTGAAAAATGATGGAACAATCCTCAGCTCCTCCTTCCCACACATGGTGTCCTATGACACTAATACAGTGGGTGAACAAATGGGTTCTAACAAGGCAGAAGACCAAAACAAACTTAAAAATGTAAATGTTGACCAGATCACGTTAACTCTGTGTAATACATGTAATATGAAAGATACTTGCTTAATTCTTTTTTTAAATGTGATATTTTTTAAAAAAAACAATCTATACAAATACAGTATTGAAAAAGAAAACAAAACATAACCATAATTCAGTTATTACTTTCATGCTTTATATATGTTTTCTTCTTAACCATTTTCATTCACTCCAACATTGCACAAGATGCTCAATTCCTATCTTCCTTACAGTCTCACTCTTCCTCCAGTTCATTCTTCTGCATGTATTGTACCCACATATTCAGTTTATTCCTAAGAAAATTGCTCCTTCACTTATACAAAGCTCCTATCACCATTTTTTATCTCATTTAAAATATTAAATGATTCTGTTATAGTTTGTTTAGATTCTAATTTCTATTATCTAGTGAACTGCTTTTCTGGCAGCCAGTAGCATTACACGTAGTACTGTTTTGTCATGTGTAGAGAATGCAGATTCTAAATCTCAGCTCAAAAGAATAATTTCCTTCGTTAGGATCAATTTATTCCACAACATTTCTGACAAAGTATTTAGCAGGGAATTTTGAAAAACTTGCAAACTCATTACACCCCCCACCAAAAAAAAAAAAAAAACATTCCCAATTACATCCATCTTTTCTATCATACCTCTGGCATTTGCTACCTATCTCAGGAAAACTTCTCTGAAATCTTCATGGGGTATAAAAATAAGCAAACACTTTAATGCAAACCTTCTGGACTTTGTTGTAAACTTGGGAGTCATAAAGATGCCCTTCCACTTGTAAATAGGCTTTCCAATCTCTCTTACCAATTATTTCTAGATCAGGCAATATTTTACATCCCCTACAATTTTCCATTTTTAACAAAAGTATGTGTTCTAGACTCGGCTAAAAAAAAATCAACCAGAAAGTACAGCTTGTAAGTAAACTTACCATAACAGTGGGTGCTCGAATGATCATTGCTGCAGTAGCCTTATCTACACAAGTAAATCCTGTCAAAGATATAACAGGAGGTGAATTTCCAAAGCTTCAGGGCACCTTCCACCTGCCCAGTCAGTTACCTTCCTTTTGTTATACTTTCCCTTCTGCGTCCCCCAGACACATTCTAACTGTTGCAAATCAAATTCCAGTCCCTACCTATAAGACTTTTCTTAAGCTCCATTATAGCAGTTTTAGGTGGAATATAAATACATGCCAATGTAATCCACCTTCCTTGCCAGTAGCCCTTTAGCACTATAAATCTGCCATTATCTTTTTTATCCTCTTGTATCATGATCGCAGTTAAGTACTCCTTTTCCTTTGTCCCAGATATTCCATTAAATAACCATCCTGAAAACCTTTATCAACTTTACATGTTCAATTATTTCCAAGTGTGTCTCATGTAACATAACTATTTGCACTCTACATTTCTTAATATAGTTCACTATTTTTGTATTTATCTGTGTGACTATTGAGATTTAAAGACATTACAGAAAGCATCATTGTCTTAAAAAGTTATTATTCCCACCTTTTATGTATTACACCTTTTTTAAAATGTCTAGTTCCAGTTTTTGTGTTACATGCCTACACTATCTGGCAGGTTGAACTTTTATGTAGATGTTTCTTGTCATATCCATTTCAGCTTACTTCACATCTTACAAAACATTTTGTTTTATCCAAACCCCTCAAAAAAAAAAAAAAAAAAAAAAAAAAAACAATACACCCCTAAAACCAATTAATTTAATACTAACACACAAAACAATGTACATCTTCAAATGCTGAAGTTTTACCCACTTAATAGGAACAAATGTCCCAAACTGACAGCCACACTCACAAACTTGAGTTAACCTAAAAAAAGAAGTTATGTACTCACCATAACATTCCATGCGAGTTGTTCATCTCGCCTTCATTCTTACTGATGGGTTCGAAGCCGATCCTCGGCTCCAACTCGGCCAACGGCAAAAGTTCAAGGTCTTCAACCAGCTCGAGGCCAACTCCCTATCCCATGATGCACGTTGATCTTCCCTCAGATTTTGTTTGCTGCCAACTAGCTACCTACGACTATTAATATGCAACTCTAAGAACTGGATAAGAGACAATACCCATAAATAAGAGAGGTCTCGAACCTCAAGTAGACTGGATGGGGATAGGAGGGTGGGACGTAAGAATGAAGGTGAGATGAACAACTCACATGGAACGTTATGGTGAGTACATAACTTCTTTATGTGAAGTTGTTCTATCTCACTGTTCATTCTTACTGATGGGTAGTGCCCCAAACACCATCTTTCTCGGGTGGCTCACGGCAGAATGTTCTTCAGAACAGTGGAACCAAAGGAAGCCCTGTCCCTGGAGGCCTTGTCTACTTTGTAATGAGTGAAGAAGGTATGAGGCCTTGATCAGGTGGCTGCTGCACAAATACTATCTAATGGTAACTTAGCAGAGAAGGCTGATGAGGTAGATACAGCTCTAGTAGAATGTGCCTTTATTTTTTGTTGTACTGGAGCATTCACTGAAATGTAAGTGAAAGAAATACAATCTGATAACCATCTTGGCAAGGTGACTTGTCACTGGAGCACCTTTTTTTGATTCAGAAAAAGAGACAAAGAGCTGTTCTGTTTTCCTGAATTGTTTGGTCCTGTCCAAATAAAATCAGAGTTGCCTATGAACATCAAGTTTGTGCAGCATGAGTTCCATCTTATTTGTGTACTTAGGGAAGAAGACAGCCAATTCAATAGACTGGTTGACAGTTGTCTCTGAACAAACTTTGGGTAAAAATGATGGATTAGTTCTGAGCGAGAGACTGTCATTATGGAAAATCAGATAATGACGTTTGATGGTCAAGGCCAGTAACTCAGAAATTCACTAAGCAGAAATGATAGCTATTAGAAATATGGTCTTCCATGAGAGATATTTCAAATCACAGGATGAGGCTGGTTCGAAAGAAGGTAATATAATTCGGGAAAGAACAAAATTTAGATTACATGGCATGGCTGGAGTTTTGACGGGTGATCTCAAATGAATAGTACCCTTGAGAAAGGCTTTAGAGAGTTGATGTGACATGACATTAGAACCTTGGACACCAAGATGAAAGTTCAAGATTGCTGCTAATTGAACTCTAATGGTAGCTGCAGCGGCTCCTTCATTGAAAAGTTTAGTCAAACTCCAGAATAGATAAAATTGAAGCTAGACACGGATCTATATCATTCTGAGATCCCCATGCAGAAAATCTTTTCCATTTGCTAAGATATAATTTTCTGGTAGATGATTTATGAGAGGATGTTAAAATATATTGGTCCTCGGCTGAGAGGTTGTGAATCCTGGCTATGTTTGGAATTGGAGTAGCCAAGCTGTCAGTTTGAGGGAGTGAAGAGAAGGATGAGGAGCCTCCGATGAATGGGTCAGAAGATCTGGAACCGGGTCCAGGATCCAAGGCTCTTCCAATAGATGAGCCTGAAGGAAGGGAAACCAAATCTGACGAGGCCAGTAAGGGGCTATTAAGATTATGGTCCTTCCGAGGGTCTTTGCTTCCTGTAATACTTTGGGTATTAGCGGGAAAGGGGGAAAGGCATAAAGACGTCCCAGGGGCCAATTGTGCACCTGTACATCCCTTGGGGCATCCCCGGCGGAGGGATTAGGGGGAAGTAGCTGCTGCAGTTCATGTGAGCTGTGACTACTGCCATGCATTTGGTGAACACTCTGGGGGCTGTAGTGAGATCAAAAAAGCGTAGATTATCCCTGGATGGTCTGTCCATTTTTACATGGTAGTACGCATCCTGGAGATCTATCGAGCACATCCAATTCTCTTTCCCCAGAAAGGGGAGTATTGACTTTAGCATGAGCATCCGGAACTTTGTCTTTTTTTACTGCTGAGGTCTAGAATAGGTCTCCAGTTCCCTGTTTTCTTTGGAATTAAAAATAACCTTGAGTAAGTTCTGAATCCTCTCTGGTCTGCTGGGACTGGTTGAATGACTCTTTTTTTCCAGCAACCTTTGGACCTCTATGGCTGCATGTTCCCTGTGACTGGGTGGAATGTCTGGGATTTTTTTCACAAGAGGGGGCGGTGTGGCAAAGGGAATGGAGTATCCTCTGGATATGATACTTTGTACCCAGCTGTCTTTTGTTATTTTTAGCCAGGTGTCTGGGTACAAAGAAAGGAGTCCCCCGACTGCCTCCAGAAATGGACAATTGGGCCTCCTCTCAGCAGCGCTGATAGGGCTTCCCAAAAGAACTGATCTCTGTCGCCCTGATTCTGCGGAGCCCCTCTGCCACATGGACGGCTTCTTCCATTACTTCCCCCTCCTCTGCCTCTAGAGGGGGATTCACCAGAAGTGCCCTGGAAGGATCCTTGAGATTTATGGAACCACATCTTTCCACCACCCCTCCCTTTAGGGAAGGGTCTAATCAGGGTAGAAAAAAGGTACTCCGATGGCAGACAAAGTCTTTCCATCTTTCTCACTCCTGGTAAGCATTTCCTTCACTCTCGGTCCAAAAAGGGATGAGCCGTCAAAAAGGGTGTTAGTAAAGGGAGACTTAAAGAGTTCCACAAAGGAACACAGATGCATCCAGAAATGTCTCCTAAGGGAAATTCCTGTACCTGCTACTCTGCTCGTTCCATCAGCTGCATATGAGACCAGATGCATGGAAAAGTTCACAACAGAATTAAGAGTAGAGAGCTGGTAAGTTACCTTGTCAGAAACCCCCGCAGCTACTGAACCCTGCAGGGCATCTCCTAGTTCCTTCAGGAGATCCCTTTGCAACCTAGTGAAATGTGTGAGACAGTTCAGCGATTAAAGGACAAAAGCCGCTGAACTAAACATATACTTCCCATACCTGTCCATAATCCTGGACTCTCTAGTAGGAGGATGAATGGACGTAGACGTTTCTGACAGTTCCTTCTTAGTGGCCACTGCCACTACCATGGGATCAACGGGCACGCCATTAGTTAAAAAGGTTTTGTCTTGAGGGCAGGTTATAAATTTATTAGGCCTCCTGGGAACAGGCTCCGTGGTATCCAGGGACTCCCATGCCCTCCGAGAAAGTAACTCAATCAACTCATCGAAGGGTGGAGACACCCAAGAGGTGGAGGGTTGAGACCCAAATGCCTTCAGGAGGACTGAGTCATCATCAGTGGGGTTAAGGGATTTCGAGTCACCCCTCTGTTTAAGGATTTCTAGGATATCTGCGAATGAGATATCTTCTGAGGGGGACTGTGGGGACCCTTCTGACTTATCTAAGTCAGTATCCGAAGTGACGAAGTCCAGATGCTTCCTCTTGCAAAGTCTCTTCCTGGGAACCTCTTCAGTGGGAGCATCTGGGGAGGTCTCGGAAGAGCATGGTTCACCCAATGGGGTTTCTGAGGCTCAGAGTCTCTATGCTTTAATGGAGCATGCGTTGTAGAGGTAGACACCAGTGCTTTAAGGGAGGGAGCTGCTGGTACTGATGGTGTGGTTGACGCCGTGGACAATACCCTCCTCATGGCCTCGAAGGCCCCTCGGTCCTGACGCGAGGAATCCCCTGGATACGAGGATGCCAGGGACTCCCCCGGCACCAGAACAGAGGGCTCCGAGCTCACTTGAGCTGAAGCACCGAGAGGCAAAGTCGGTCCGACTATCCTCCCGGGGCCCAACTGGCAAGCGTCGACTCAGAGATCCCTCAATCGGCACCGAAGATATCAGGGCAGTCGAGGCCAAGAAACCTAAGGTAGGTGTTGGCCCCGAAGGCTCCATGATCATCAGTTCCGAGCTCTCCGGCTCCAAAACTTAGAGGCAGATCGGAGGAGGAACAGAAGATGGTTGGGGAACTTGTGTCAACTCCGAAGTCCCAGGGGTCGGTGCTGATAAAATTTTTGCAAGCGCCAGTATCTGCAAAAGCCTCTTTACCACACGGTCCACAGCAAAATCAGAGAGTCTACTTGAGGCCCGAGAAGAATGTGTGGATGAAGCCACCGACTGTAAGATGGGGGATTTCAATGTAGGAGATACCGGCTAAAATGCTGGGAACCGGCTCCTAACCAAAACAACAGTCGGCTCCATTGGCTGTGGAGCCGATACTGAAGCTTTACTCGATCAGGTTTTTGGAGTCGATGGACTTTTTCTTGACTCAGAAGAAAGTACAGTTGTGTACCTACCATAAATGTAGATGTTCGAGTGTATTCACTGTTGCAGTCATTACACTTGGGGTTATCCTGCTGGCAGGCGACCTGCGGTCGGCCCGAGTTCCAAAGTCTTGGTCCGGCATCGGTTGCGGTCGCCTCTTCCCTGATGTCAGCACGCCATGGGGTATAAAAGTTGCAAATGACGCCATTTTCTTTAGTTTTTCTTGCCCCAGATGTCAGGTGCCCCCAGATATGAAGGCTGAAAAGATAAAAATATGCCAAACAACCATGCATATATTACTATAAACATTTCCTTCATCTAAAAGCAAATACACCACATAGGTTGTATAGAGTTGAGAAGTACAGAATAGTCCCAGCAAAGAGGGGGATGGTGGGTGGGTAACCAGGACTGCAACAGTGAATACACTCGAACATCTACATTTATGGTAGGTACACAACTGTACTATGTTCATCGTGTTTCACTGTTTTAGTCATTACACTTGGGTAGAATCCCAAAGCTGAGGTTGGGTGGCTGGGTCTAGACTGGACTTGGCGAGGCTAACAAGCCCTGCAGAAATGCAGTGGCAAAGCCTGCTCTGGATTTGGAGTAGAGAGGTAGGTGGTAGTGCTTGGTAAAAGTGTGCACTGAGCTCCAGGTTGCAGCTTCTAATATGTCTTTGGTTGGTACCCCTCTGAGAAAAGCTGCTGAAGTGGCTGCTGCTCTGGGAGCATGAGGCCTAAAGCCCTTAGGTACAGATTTGCCATGTTGTGCATAACAGAAGTGGATGCAGTGTCCTATCCATTTGGAGATTGTCTGCTTTGTAATAGGTTTTCCTTGTGATCCTACAAACAGTTGCTCAGTTTTTCTGAAAGCTTCTGTTTTGTCCAAGTAAAATCGTAGCTGCCTGTGTACATCCAAAGCATGCAGAAGTCTTTCCCCTTTATTCTGGGGATTTGGGTAGAAAGTAGGCAAATTAATGGTTTGGTTTAAGGCCACATTGGAGACCACTTTTGGCATGAATGTTGGGTTCGCCCATAGAGAAACCCTGTCCTGGTGAAAAATGAGGAAAGATTCCACAGCCATCAATGCCTGTAACTCTGAGACTCTTCTTGCTGAAGTTATTGCTAGGAGCAGAGCAATTTTCCATGACAAGAGTTTTAGATCAGCTGTGCTGGCTGGTTCAAATGGAGGCAGTCTTAGTTTTTCTAAAACAAAATTGAGGTCCCAAATAGGTACTGGTGCTCTCCTAGGGGGTCTTATATTCTTTGCCCCTCTGAGGTACTGTCGTAGTAGAGGATGTGAAAAAATAGGAGGATTTATATTGTAATGAGCTGAAATGGCAGAGGCATGGATTTTAATATATGAAAAAGATAGGCCTTTGTCCAACATCTCAGTCAGGTATTGCAAAATCTGAGGTATATTAGGGACCAGTGGGTCGAGCCCTTGTGTCTGGCTCCAAGCACAGAATCTCTTCCATTTTTCTGCATAAGATTTCCTAGTGCTGGGTCTCCTGGCTTCCAAAATTACACCCATAACAGCTTTAGAGAGAGGTGCAGTCTGAGTGGCTACATTACCTGCCATGCTGCCAGGTTTAAGATTCTGAGTTGACTGTGCAGAATCTGATTGTTTTGCTGCATCAGAAGATGAGGGATTTGAGGTACAGGCCAAGGTGGGCCTTGGGACAAAAGCCTTTAGGATTGGGTACCAGTGCTGGTGTGGCCAGTCTGGTGCAATCAGGATAATTTTTACCCTCTCTTGTCTGACTTTTAGAAGCATCTTGGTGAGAAGAGGCATCGGAGGGAAGGCATAGACTGTCAGGTTTTTCCAGCTGAAAGATTGAACATCCACTTTCCATGCTTGAGAGTGATAAGTCCTTGTGCAAAATGTATGTATTTGGCAATTGTGAGGGGAGGCAAAAAGATCTATATCTGGGCGTCCCCATTCCCTTGTTATCATGTTGAACACTTGTGGACTTAGCTTCCATTCGTGAGGATCCATGAGATTTCTGCTTAGTTCGTCTGCCAGTGTATTTTTTGTTCCTGGCAGGAATTGTGCTTGCAGATGTACCTGGTAGGTCAGTGCTGTGTTCCACAAAGTCATGGCTTGTCTGCATAGGGGGTAGGAATGTGTGCCCCCTTGCTTGTTTATGTACCACATAACTGTGGTATTGTCCGTCTTTATTAATAATTGTCCTGGATGTATTAGGTCCTTGAAGGCTGTCAGAGCATTCTGTACAGCTAGCATCTCTTTTTGATTGATGTGAAGATGCATTTATTCCTTGGGCCAAGTGCCCTGAATACATTTTCCTGCCATATGTGCTCCCCAGACATAATCCGATGCATCTGTTGTTATTATCTGCCTGGCTGTAGGTAAGGTGAAAGGCTGTCCCTTGTTGTGGTGACAGGCCTGGGACCACCATCGAAACTCCTGTTGTAGGCAGGGAATCAAGGTTATGATTGTCTCTAGGCTGTGACAATGCTGAGTCTAAACACTTTTTAGATATCATTGTAGTTTCCTCATATGCAGATTGGCATATGAAATTAGTAGAATGCAAGATGCCATGAAACCAGGGCCTGCAGAATTTTTCTTGCAGGGAGCTGGGTCTTTGTTGCCATCATTTGAAAGTAATGAGTCAGTTGCCTTTGTTTGTCTGGCGTGAGATAAGCCATCTGGGCAGTTGTATTTAAGCTTGCACCCAGGAATATTATCTCTTGAGAGGGCACTAGTTCTGATTTCTTTTCATTTACTGTGTACCCTAGGCAAATTAGCAATCTTTTTACAAACGCCAGGTGCTTTAGAAGAATGTCCTTGCTCTCTGCTTAAATAAGGTAGTCGTCCAAGTAGGGATATATTGGAATTCCTTTTTGTCTGCAAAATGCAATTACTGGTGCCAGGCATTTTGTGAAAACCCTGGGCGCAGTAGATAAGCCAAAGGGCAGTGCAGAGAATTGGTAATGCATTGAGCCTGCTATAAATCTGAGGTATCTTCTGCACGACTGTCTGATTGGGACGTGCAGGTATGCCTCCTTGAGATCCAAAGTAACTAACCAGGCCTCCTTGCCAAGCATGGGCAGAAGTTGTTGTAGTGTTAACATTTTGAATTTTGGAACATCCAGGAAAGTATTTAGGATTGACAGGTCCAGTATTGGTCGCCAGGCTTTGTCTTTTCTGGGTACTAAGAAAAGTCGTGAGAAAAATCCTTGGCACTGTTCTTCTTGTGGAACTTTCTGAATAGCTCCCATATCCATAAGAGCAGCAATCTGTTTTTGTGCCTCTGCCCATTGGTTTTGTGGCAGGTTTGGCATAACTTTTGGTTTGGGAAGTGTGTGGAAGTGGAACCTGTACCCTTGAGAAACTATATTCAACACCCATTGGTCCTGGGTGATCATGTGCCAATTTTTTGAGAAAAGTGCTAGCTTTCCCCCTAGGGGTGCTGTCAACTGGTAAGAGCTTGGCATTAGCAGAGGGAAGTCATTCTGACTGTTTCCTATAAGGTTGTGATTTGTCTTCTCCTCCTTTGGGGGCTGAAGCACCCCATTGTTTAGGTCTGTATGAGCCTTGGGGCTGAGATCTGCCTCTTGGGCATCTGCATCTGCTTCTTTGTGGCCTGTCTGACACTGGAAAGGACCAATTTTTTGAAGGCCAGTTTCTACTAAATCTAGGTGGTTGAACCTGTAAGAAATCTTTCACAGTTTGCATTGACTTTGCTTTATCCTCCATTTTCTCTTCTGCCTTAACACCAAACAAAGTATCATGCTGTAGTGGAGCATCCAATAATTTTACTTTAACATGGTCAGGTAAACTTTGTTCTTTCAACCAAGCATGTCTTCAAATAACTGAGCCTGTACCTGTGGCTCTACAAGAGGCCTCTAATGAATCAAAACCACATTGCAGAGTATGCTGTCCCACTTGTTCAACTGCATGCAATAAATCCTGCATTTCTTTACTGTCAGGACTTTCTATATTTGTAACCATTTTCTGCTTTAACAATGACATGAGATACTGTTGATATTTAAGCGTGTGAAACTGACAGTTTAAAGCTCTTACAGCTAAAGTAGCAGAAGTATAAACTTTTTTCCCCCATCTGTCCAGAGCTCTGGAATCCCTATCTGAGGGGACAGGATTTTTGGCAATGGAAGCTTTAACCCCTTTAGGACCCTGAGAAATTGTTTCTGGGTCTGCAGCGGGGTTTTTGTAAAGAAATTTATGAGAGTCAGGGACCCTGTAGTACCTGTCTGGCTTTACTGGTGCAGGGGATAAAGAATCTGGAGACAGACTGGATTCAGAAAAAACATCATCTACAATATCAAGCACAGGGGGGGATAGCCAGGGGTCTGTACTGAGGCAATAAAAGGAAATCTCTGAGCCTTTTCTTGGATTCTGAGTAATCCTGGCTCTCCCAGTGGAAATGCTCCCTCATGGTGTGCAGGGTTTCCCCAAAAGAGTAATCCTCAGGCGGTGAGGCTGAAGGAATGGACTCTTCAGCATCAGAGTCCTCATTGGGAGGGAGAGAATAGCTCTGGTCAGAAGAAGAATCAGAGGAAATGGAAACCTGATCAGAGGAATCATAATCAGTGTCTTGCCTAGGCCTTTTGTCAGGAGGGGGATGGGAGCCCCTGATTAAAGTAATAAGGTCTTCGGCCATATTAAGCATCTGTTTCTTTGGCATGGATGACTGTTCTGGAGAATGCTGCACTTGTTTCCTTGTCTTTAATGGTGTTTTGGACTTTGCCTTTGCTGCTGTAGTAGCTTTAATTGTAAGCTGTGAAGGTCTGAAAACACCCTCGGAAGCCGGTGCCTGCTCAGCGGCTCCAGACCCATCTGAGGGTATAGTTTCCATAGGCCCAATACCTTGAGTTTCCACAGGCCATGGTGTCTCCACGTGGCTGTCGGTTACGGCCTGTGGCTCTGAGGTAGCGGGTGTCAGGGGCTGCGAAAGCGCCTCACTGAGAACTGGTGAATGGCCTAGAAGAGGCTTCGTCATCGGTTTTGGAACTCGGATGCCTGTCTTTTTCTTTGTCTTTGCGTTTTCTATACATTCCAGTCGTCGGTTGTTCCGACGGCATTATGTAATTAAATCTGCTTCCAAAATAATGTAAAGCAAAATCAAACCAACGTTTAATAGTGCGTTTATTGAATCTAGCACAAAATCGACAACTAGTAACGCTGTGGTCAGGGCCTAGGCAAGGAATGCAGTAAGAGTGAAAGTCCTTATGAGGTATTTGCTTCCCACAAGAAATACAATTATTAACTTTTACTGACATCAGTCTGGAGCAAGAAAAAGTTTCCCCAACAGGGTACTTAGCTTTACTGAAGACTTCGGTTCTGAAATTGAATTTTGAAAATCTCAGGAGTCGGCCGACCGGCACTTGCGAACTGCTTTTGCTTCGGGCACCGCGCGGCAAGAAAGACTGAAGAAAATGGCGTCGGTTGCAACTTTTATACCCCTGGCGCACTGACATCAGGGAAGAGGCAACAGCAACCAACGCCGGACCAAGACTTTGGAACTCGGGCCGACTGCGGGTCGCCTGCCAGCAGGATAACCCCGAGTGTAATGACTGCAACAGTGAAACACGCTGAACATCTAGAAGACGTCTTAGAGGGTTTGCCATGCTTATCCAGTGCCTCTTGGAAGGAGGATTTTAAAAGACCTCTATCCATAAGTTTTCTTTTTCTCTCATGCAACACTCTAGCATTAAAAGAGTGGCATACTGAACAACTTTCTTGCAGGTGCACCTCACCCAAACAATACACACAGTCGGTATGTCCATCAGTGATGGACATCTTTTGCTCACATCTTGGGCATTTTTTAAATCCAGACTTGGATTTCTCTTTCTCTTAATGACACATCCTATCAGACAATAGACAAAAATCCTATATATATATATATATATATATATATATATATATATATATATATAGATATATATATATATATATCTTTTTAAACAATTAAGCTAAATATCAATATATTTGCCCTGTAAATAAAAAGGGCTCTAACACCACACAACTATGTGAGAAGAAATATAAGATAAGGAAAGCTACAGGCCTAAAAACAGGGCCACTTATCCAAGTTATTTAAAGTCTCTGAATAACTAGCAAATTACCAAAAATACACAATGCCCTGTAATTAAAAGGGCTCTGACTAACACCACACAACTATGTAAGAGAAAAAGAGAAAAAGAGATAGGGAGAACTAAAAACCTAAAGAGCGGCCACTTTTCTAAGTTATTTAAACTACCTAAGAAATTAGCAAATTACCAGGAATACACTTATAGACAGGCTAACTACTATAAAAAAGGAAACTTATTATTAAACTATCTAATTTAAGCTATGTAGCAATTTTTTAAAGAGAAAAAAAGCAATAACTTTCACTGATCAGAGCTGGGTGAACGTGCAATCAAGTTGCAGTGGCAAACGAGATCTGAGGGAAGATCAAGGTGCATCATGGGATAGGGAATGCACCTACAGCTGTTTGAAGACCTCAAGCTTTTGCAGTTGGCCGAGGATCGACTTCGAACCCATCAGTAAGAATGAACGGCGAGACAGAACAAGTTCACCTCAAGGGTTATCCATGCTAAGACGCATGGTGCAGTGTGTGCTTCTACTAAGTGCCAACTGGTTTTGTCTTATCTTTGCAGCTCTTCCAGTTTGGAAAACCCCTGAATGCTTTCACAGAACATCATCTCCTAGCCAGTTTCTCTTTTCTTTTTTTTTCCCCAGCCAATCACTCTCCACCAGACTGTAACCAATTTCTCATTATCAGATTGTTTTCATGGAAACATGAGGGCCAGATAAAGAATTGCAACTAAGTATATATTCATTTGCTAGGAAAAAAAGCCTCATAATATTTAATATTCCTTTTTCATTTACTTGCATTCTCTTAAAATGTATTACTAAATCAATCTAACGTCCTGAATCCCTTCATCCCCCATTCAAGAATGAGAAAAAGCACATTATTTTTTTCTTTTGTCATGCTCTTTTAACCAGATTTTTTTTACATTTCAGTGCCTACATTTCTTAAAACTGAACGAGAAGAAAAAGAAAAGGGAGAAAGAAAGGAGAAAAAAGAACTGCAACACCTATTTATAATCCCCATTACACTTAAAAATAACCGAGAAAACTTTACTTTATAGCATATAAATATAACCACATGCCACAAAAATAGTACTAGTAAGAAAATACATGTTTTATTTACTTACAGTTAACTTTCTTTCCTCTCTTCCCCTCCCCAAAGTATTTTTCAAACATTAGTGACTTGAAGTAGGGCATATATTTTAGAGTCCCCACAAGTCCAACAAATTCTGAAAAAGTCCAATATTTCCAGATTTTCTTGTTCTGTCACACTTGACAAATATAACTGTTGCATTGTAATCCCACATTAAGTTACTGGTTTTATTACTATTCACCTCCATCTCCCAAATCCGGTCTCTGCTTCATTTCCAACGTACTCTCAAGATTGTTCTAGTCAAGTCTTTTGCACCCTTCCTTCTCTCCAACATTTTATTTTGAAACAGTGGAAAATGCTTCACAGGTACAGTCTCTCTGTGGTCTTTATTACCAGAAGAACAAGAAGCAGAATCTCCTTGTGTTTCATAGCTCACTTTTTGTTGGACAAACTTTTATATTTCCTCCCTAGCATGTACTTCATCAAAAAACTATTCTGTCCCTCCAGGGAAGAATACCTGGAAGACAGCTGGGTGCAGCAGTTTAAATCTCATACCTGCATCTCGACATTTCCTGAATAGTGGAATGAATTTACTCCCCTTCTGCCTAGCATACAATGGGTAATCCTTCTCCACAAACACTCTGCTGTCTCCCACTTTTAGTAATTTGTCCTTCTGCCACAGTTTTTTTCAGAATCAACTCCTTCAACTGGTAGAATTGCATCTTTATTATTAAAGATTTAGATTTAGGTTACTTCCGCAGTGGTGCAGCGGTAGCGTTGTTGCCTCACAGCAAGAGGTTCTCCCGTTCGATTCTCGGCTGGAGTGCGGGGACTGCCTTCTGTGTGAAGTCTGCATGTCCTTCCTTGTGGTTGGGTGGGCTTTCGAAAGACATGCGTAAATGGACGTGCCTTCGTTGAAGGTTGAACGTCAAGCTGGCACCTCGGCGTTCATCAAAATCTACTGTCAATCATTAGCGGACCGGAGTTCCGCTGTGGCGACCCCTAACCAGGAAAAGCCGAAAGACAACAACATTATTAAAGATTTAGGTTGCTTTCTCATAGCCAGGTTTGGAGCATACACACAATATGCCCTTTCAACTTATAACTTCTGTTGTAGAATACCAGTTCAGTTGCTTATTTGTGCTTTCATAAAATTAATGCTGTCTCTTCCTTCCAGCTTCTCTGGTACAGCTGAAAATCCCAGGTTATCCCTATGTGCTCTGCCCTCTAATTCTATTATTTTTTGAAACATCTCTTACTGAGCAGTCTTATATTCAGCCATCCTTTTCTTTATTTCAGCCTCTGATTTTTGCAGCTTTATCACCTCATCTGAATATCTGTTCAAAGCTTCTTCCATTTTTTTCCAGCCTTTTGTTGTTTGTTTTGATACACTCCATCGGTGTTTTGTTTACTTTAACCAGGTCTGTGTGCAACTGTCTTATATCTTCCTGTAGGTTACTGGAGGTCATGCCTGGAGGTTGCGTTGCTTTTTGCTGATCAGCTGCAGAACCTACTCAGTCAGTGTTTCTTCCACACTTTTTACAGCTGATTTTTTTCCAGGTGATCTGTATTTCTTTTTTTTTTTCCGGGTATCCAGGCAATACACTTACAAGCCAGTTATTGAAATGTTCCCATAAACACAAAAGTCTACTGGCCTTCTCTGTTGAGCTTCTGTTTTCACACTGGAGAACTAGAGTCAAGCTGTTACTCAATGTGCATCCATCTTGGAAGATTGTTTTCTGTTTCTTTTTTCTCAAGAAAAATGGGGCCAACTTGGTTACTAATGTCAGTAGCAGCTTCCCCAAGGATGGGTACAGCATTGTGACTTAAAAGGGAAACCTTCCCTGCTCCCTCTCCCAGGACAAATAAGAGTGGCTCTTCCTTGCCCACTAAGGGGATCTCAAGAGCCGTGACATGGCTAACAACCCCCAGTCCACAATGTATGTAGCTGCTACACCTGAGGGATCCAGGGTAAAATATGGTACAACAAATGGCCACAGCAGAGTCACCCACCTGTGACTGAGCCAAATTGCTAACATGCTGTGGTGGCAAAGGCTGTTTGTTTAGCTTTTTCTTTCTACAGCTGGAGGAAGACTGACCATGGGACTATTAGTTTGTTCCATGGTCAAGCTTATCACGGGGAATGCAAGCAGCAAATGCCAATAAAAAGGTCTTTAAAGTCATTTTTTCACAGAAAAACATTGTAAAAAGTACTTTAAAAAACACTATGCCAGTAACTAAATAGTAAAATAACCACAACTTCTCCACAGAAAAATGGCTTTCAATTACTTTACACAACTTCTAAGCTAACAGGGAAAATAGAGCCCCCATTTAAAAGTATAAAACAGACTTGTGACAGTCCATTAAACATAAAATTCATAGTTTTATAATAAATTACAAATCAATGCATAGCTCTGCTGTCCTTCCACATTACACAGTGTTGGCTGTGCTCCACAGTTTTTGATAGGCTCACAGACCACATTTATAGCCAATCGCAAACGGGGTCTATGAGCCAATCAAGTAAAGAGTCTCAGGAGGACAGGAGCCAATGAGAGCTCCCCAATACAAGCCAATCACATTCCAGGAAGCCTTTTCGCGCCAAAATAATGGCTTGAAAAAGGCTTCCAGGAATCAGGAAGTTTACTTATTAGGTCCACAGCAACTTGGAAAGAAGACCGAGAAGAAGGAACGACTGGCTGCGGATTGAAGACATCGGGAGTCGAGACTTGGAAGCCAGCCTGCCAAGACAGCAGTCAGTGTGCTGTGTCAGAACTCAAAAGTGGTCAGAAGGCTGAGGTTTTATTTTGCTGCTGTCTGCTGCTGGACAACTGGGATCATCATAGTTTGTGCTGTGGTGGACTATTTGTGCTGGAGTCTTTGGCTAATTGCACTGCATTGAGCTGGTGCTGTGTACCTAGGCAGAGGTAAGTGTTTTAGCTGCAATAGCTGCAAGTATGTCCCTTGAGAACTGGTATGCTGGCACATATCTTGTTATTCTAGCAACTTTCTAAGTTTATAAGAGCAATATTTAGTGTCTGTATTTTTGTACTGCTTGTCCCTAGTATGTCTCTGAAGTATGACAGAAATTGAGCAATTGTATGCCAACACAGATGCTGTTATAAACTTAGAAAGTTGCTAGAATAACAGGAATATTTAAAGTTTCTCTATTTTTGTACTGCTTGTTCCCCTAGTATGTCACTGAAGTCTGAAAGTAATTGAGCAATTGTGTGCCAACACAGATCCTGTTATTCTAGCAGCCTTCTAAGTTTACAAGAGCAATATTTAAAGTGTCTCCTGTAGTACGTGTCTGAAAGTAATTGTGCCTTTTTTTTTCAGAGAAACTGTATGCCAACGCAGATCCTGTTATTCTAGCAACTTTCTAAGTTTGTAAGAGCAATATTTCTAAGTTTATAACAGCAATCTTTAAAGTGTCTTGGTTTGTGCTGCTTGTCCCCCTAGTGCATCTCTGAAATTAATTGTCTTTTTCTTTGGGAGAAACTGTATGCCAACACAGATCATGTTATTCTAGCAACTTTTTAAGTTTATAAGAGCAATATATAAAGTGTCTCTGTTTTTGTGCTGCTTGTCCAACCTATTATGTTGGCCTTTGTCCAGATTTCTTGCACTAAAAAGCTGAGAGGTATGTCAGGATGGATGTCAAAATTGAGCTATTTATAGTATTGAGGTGCTTTAAAGTATGCAGTTTTGTTTTCTGGTAGAACTTTAGAGTGAAACTTTACTGTGTTTTCATAATGACAAGACACTGAACTGCTCAAGGAAAACACGTAAGCGACTGTATTACACTGCTGGTTGACAACATGTTGGAAATTGGCAATTTTTGTAATTTTAAGTGCTGCAATGATTTCTGTTAACTTAATCATGATGTGTTAACAGTTATTTGTCCATTATAAAGTTTTCTTTTTCTGAAAGAGGTGGTATGACAAGGTAGGAACTGGGAATTTGAGCTAGGCTGTTCAGTGGTATATTGGCAGGTTAGAATAGCATTAATGCCCATGCTTGAAATAGCTGTATGTATTTTAAATCTCTATCCCTGATTATTTTGGGATTTGTTGAGATGGGCACTAAACAGGAATTAAAATTATACCCTTGTTTCAAAGCCTTGTTTATTAGTACACCTTCTCTATTCTTGTTTCAGTTTTCAGTAATTTGTCTCTGCTTGCACCTAATTATTCCTAGGTATGTCCCAGATTCGTTGAGCTGTGCTGGTGTCTAAAATGTCATGCATGTCACCTGACTACAAAGTTGTAAACTTCAGAAAATGTTTTAATTCATATTCTTTTGTCAATGCCTCGGGTTTATAGCAATATTGTGTCAGGTCTGGTTTTGTCCCTCATTCTGCTGTGGTTTATCTTTACTCAGTGACATTTTTCCAGCAGTGTTTCCACAACTGGAAACCAAGCACATTCATGCTAATATCACTACAGCCTTTGTATACTGTGGAACAAATTTTTTTTTGCCATCAGTGTGCTATTTGGACTTTAAGGTAGGGTATATTAGGATTTACAAATGTTGGGATATGTATGCATGCTTCTGCTTAGTATCTTTTATTTTTCATGGTTAAAGATGTCAGATCTTGCACTCTTTGGTCTTAACTGTTCCAAGGCATGATGTGTTATATGGCACATTCTTGTAAAAGTACAGAGGGCCCTGGTTTTAATTACCTTTTTTTAGGCATCTTTCCAGGCCCAGACCTGGCTGTAGGACAGGGATATAACACATCTAAAGTAGTGAATGTAAAATGCAAGTAGTATTGTCATGATGTGTGTGTTGCAAGTGCATTTGTTAAGCTGGATGTGTTTACCCTTGGTATGAATTTTGAGATATAATCAATAGTGTTTTGAGTACTGAATATCGTGAAAGTCACTCTTCCCTTCTGCAACACTGGTTAGGTGGGCAAGTGAGCACCAGAGGATTGCAAGTGTCGTAGATGAAGCAAGGAAGTGAATAATCTGATCATGCAGGCCTTTATAATAAACAAAAGGAGCAGAGATGAGCAAGAGAAGATGGTGCAAAGTCAGGAAACTTCCACTGATATGGGAAGGTTATGGCCCTATTTTCTCATGTCTTTGCATTTGAGATTTTCTAAATTTCCTTTCTGCACTATAGCCCCATTTGTTTGTCATTGTTTAACACCACTGTTTTACAAGCCTACTAGGTACAGACTGCCCAGATTACAATGAGGACAGGGATGTAGATACAGATCGCACCCCAAAGAAGAGAAGATACACAATTTTTCAGCCAAGTGCCTTTGACTGGCTTTCTATGAGAAGGCACGGAGTGAAAATTGCCTTCTGCAAGACTTTTAACATGGATTTCACAATCTATCATGGGGGCCAACATGATCTGCAATGACATTCCAACAGTGAGATACAAAGGCAGAATTGCAAGCATGCAGTTGGAAGATCTATGGCGGATTTCTTTGGATCTCAGAATTTAGCAAGTACAAAGATGGTTGAGGCAGAGGTTGGTTTTGTGTCTCTTCTTGCTTCCTTGCTTCCTTGCTAAATGCAACTTATCATTTGCAGCAGGAGAACACATCCTGAAATTTATGAAGAGGTGTGGAGAGGATCAAGATGTTCTCCAGAAAATTACATGTGGAACAACGAAGGCAGCATGCACTGCACGGGATGTTCTGGGGCCTCATTACCAGAATGATGCTACAGCAGCCTGCCAGAAATCAACATTCTGTGTATATATGGACCAAAGCACAGACATGGGAGATGACAAACTGTTAGTGATCCTTGTTGGTTACCCTGATGAAAAGGCAAGCAAAAATGTGATAAGGTTCCTTCATATGCCAAAGTGTGTGTCAGGAACTGGACAAGCAAGGTTTGATGCTTTAATGTCCACTCTGAAAAAATTTAACATTCCAGTATCCAACATTGTGGGCTTTTATTCTGACAATGTTGCTTCACTGATAAGAAAACACAATTCTGTGCTGTCTCGTTTAAAGGAGGTGAAACCCACAATTATAAACATGGGGTGTCTCTGCCACTTGGCAGATCTCTGCAGTAAAGCTGCTGTAAAAGCACTACATTCACCAGTTGAAGAACTGATATCAGATGTGTACTGCCATTTCAGTTCCAGTGCACAAAGACAACAAAAACTGCAAGAATTTGCTTTGTTCACAGATACTGACCCCCTCAAGATCATTAGACATGCACCTACTAGATGGCTCAATCTTGGTAAGGTAATTAACAGAACCCTGGACATGTGGCCACCTCTAAATTCGTATTTTCTGTCTGCCAAGGTCTGATAAGATTGACTTAATTTCTAAAAACCTGCAGAGTCATGAAGTGCATATGATTTTTATGTTTCTTAAGTATGCACTGGAACCCTTATTGGAGTTCAACATCCAGTTTCAGAACCGAGAACGTCAGCTACTGACACTGCATGCCACTATGCATAAACTCCTGAAGCAGTATGCTGGCAGACTCTTCAAAACACAGTGATGTGTCAGTGTTGACTGACAGTAGCTGTGTTCTACCAAATACTGAACTTCGTATTGGCTATGAAGTCAAGCAGTACATGAACAGCCATGAGGAGGATATTGCCGGCAAAGTCACTGAATTCAACTTTTATAAAAAATGTTACAGCTTTTTATGCTGCAGTGCTGCAGAAATTGCTGAAAAAGTTTCCCATGCAGGAACACTTACTGAAAGATGCTTTATTAGTTATTAATCCAGCCAAAAAACTGGATATTTCCTCAGGACTTGTCACGGATGTTGGTTTCTGTCTGGGTGTGTGTGAAAATGATGTTGAGGCTGAACAACTAATCGGTGAGTTTACCCAATATCAGATCGAGGACACAGGGAATCTGACAGGCCCGGTAAATGGGCCCCAATCACGTGTGTCAAGGTACTGGGCACACCTTCTGAGGGACCTTTGTACTGAAGGGAAACTGCCATTCTTTAAGCTGCTGATGATGAGTCTACTTTGCTTGCCATAGTGAAATGCACAAGCTGAAAGAGCATTTAGCAAGGTGTTCATAGGTAGGTACTAGGCTATCTGCCCGAAGGCATTTATAAGCCTAGCCAGAATGTGTTGGCTTTCGACGCCCCCTTAGATTAGTTCCTTGTGCCTCTGTCCACCAGAGCCACTGAAGTGATCCCCGAGGTAAACTTTCTGTTTCCCATCCACTCGTCAAGATTTCTTGTGGAAAGTAAAAACTGAACTGCGTCAATCTCTGAGTGTAAAAACAATGAACTCTCTGTTGGCAGTTAAAATTAACGAAGAGCTGGACTGCTGTGATGTTAAGTTGCCGAAACATGTTTTAGAAGCTGCCAAGAAAGCCAAAGCAGCATAAAATAAGTCTACATCTGACCTATGACAGGATTCTGTTTAACTTGGTCTAACTAAAATCATTTGTGTGACTTGTAATACGTCTGTTTAGAAAACGTAGTAAATGTGATTTTTATTTTTGTAAAGTGCTGTTTCATTTCCACTTCAATTTATAACCTTCTGCATGAGTTTTAAATATATGTATATGCGAGTCTTAACTGAGAAGCTCTAACGTATTCATTCAAATCAAGTAATCTTAAACCACCTTGTTCTACAGAGAGAATCAACTTATCCTACTTAAATCTTATCCCACTTCCATTCTTCCATTTTATACAGATTTTCAAAGAATTTTTGAAATATCTCCAATACCTCTAAAGGATCTCTGATTATTTTTCCTTTCGCAGGTTCCCTAAATTTAGCAAGAATCCTTTCTAGTTTGTTACCCAATTCATTATGCTGTGTGCGCTCTGGAATTGTTATTAAAAAACTGCTTAACAGCAACCAATGTTCGCTTAAGTCTAATGAGAGATCAAAGTCTAGTGACACAAAGTTCCCTTTATATGGGATAACTAACCAAATATAAACAAGACAGAAATGATAATTACACAGGAGTCCAATAAAAGTGACTTGAATATTTATTACAGTAATACTGAATACAAACAATAAGGAACCCACATGTCATCAGCATGGACAAAGACTTGTTACAACAGTCTGGCAAGATGTCACACTGGGTTTAAGTCACATTTTATTTATTTATTTTATTTTACATTTGTTAACCGGGATAGTCCAGCTGGATATATGTCCATTTTCAGTGGAGGCTAAGTAGTGAAGTAAGAAGGCAGGTTGTGAGGAAAACAATCCGAGATTGAGAAGGTAAGTTCAAGGTAAGGTATACGAGGAGGCCAGGGGCTTACCAGTGGGGAGAAGGGAAGAAAGATAAGAATAAATTCAGAGAGACAAGGGATGAAGAAGGTGGTACCAGAGGCAGGAATAAAACAGTTTAGGTTTGAGGACTTGTTTTGTAGGAACAATGTAACTGGTAGGTCGCAATGTTATACTGCCCTCTAGTTGTTATTCCTTGTAACATCAATAGAGATATCACAGGGGGAGATTCGGAGAGTTGTAGGGAGAGGAGAGAAAACAGCAGAAAGCTAGGGCGAGAGTTAGGGGTTAGATTAATGGATGGTATAGAGGAAAGGGAGTGGGAGACTATGGCTGCTGGTATTCCCAATAGGGTCCGCTCCCTTAAACTAATAAAAACAGGAATTATTTGCAGTTGTAAGAGATAAGGAGCAGGTTACACATACTTTTTAACTACAGTTCCTGCTTCCTAGGCCAGTACAGCACAGGGACGACAGTGGTCTTCTTCTGCACTGGGATGAGGTAGCAGAGTTTGAGTATGAAGTCTGTTATTTCTGTAGGTCTTGACCAGCCCGAGGGGCACAGTTTCTGGGGAGGTTTACCCTGGCAGGAGTGTTACAAGTTTTTAACTACAGTTCCTGCTTCCTAGGCCAGTACAGCACAGGGACGACAGTGGTCTTTTTCTGCGCTGGGATGAGGTAGCAGATTTTGAGTATGAAGTCTGTTATTTCACATGTGGTCCAAGAAGGGTCAGGATGAAAGGGGTATGGATGTGGCTAACCAGAGTCCCAAAGGATGGGACATAAGTCATGCTGTGACTGGTAATCTATATAACAAAAACAAATGTGCCTAAAACTGTTTTACTTCCATTCAATATTAGGCAGACATGTCATTTCTTCCTAGTGACTCAAACTGGTCATTGCTTTCTATACAGGGTACAATGTGCTAAAAATATCACAGTACGGGCAGTTTACCATTTTAATGTGAGAAGTGGTTGTTCCACTATAACTCCTTTTATATTCGCCACAGAGGATAAAGATGCATATCTGTAAGACAAACTCTGCTTGCGCAACCCGCACACAAGGCCTTAACCTGGTCTGTGACATTAATAGAACTTGTTGGCGGAATAGATTTGGGTCCCAAAGACTCCCCCGTCTGTGGAATAGACTCCCTCTCCATGTCAAGAAGAGTACCTCTCTAGCCCTCTTTAAGAGGAACCTGGATGGCTGGATGAGAAACAGAAAATATACCCCCTGGGATCCCACCTGTGTCTGTGCTGGACAGGGGAAACAGGTGATGACTTTGAGGAAACATGGGCGAAATTCTTGACTAGGCTTATAAGGTACTCCGGGCCAATAGCCTAGTATCATCCTAAGAACCTATGAACCTACAAGAGAAAAACACTCTTTTTCTCATCTTACATGTACACCAAGACCTTGTTCCTCTTCCCTGGACTACGTCCCTTGAGCAATTACTTAGGAGTACAGTTTTCTCACGATAAATCCACCCGCACCGTGCCTAAGCAACAGGGAAAAGAATCCAGCTTGTTATGAAAACATGTGATATAGCATGACAAGGGTAGAGTAATCATCCCCTGAGGACTACAAAACATAGCAAATAACAAAACATACCCCACTGATATAGGCAATACAATCTAACTGAACAAGCTACTTTGCAGCCCCAATAAACACACTCCAGATTAAAAAATTATAAAGAATTCTGATGACTCCAACAGAGAGGGGTCCTACTGCACTCTGCACTCCAAAATAGCAAAAGGCAAGGCATGGATTCAGAAGAGAAACACAAGCCAGCAACAAGTGAGCCGTCAGATAATGAGTAGTTTATTTAAAAACTACTGTAGCAACATGAAAAGCTCTTTAAACAAACCGGTTTCGGCCCGGATTTAGCCTAGCCTTCTTCAGTGTTAAACAAAAAAGCCAATCATCATGTGATTTTATACATTCATCAAAAATGGTTGATTGGTTGACAGGATTTGCTGTACTCATGAATATTCATTAAATATATGCTAATAGGATTTTTCATAAATATTCATTAAGCCCTGGGCTGAAGAGAGCACCAAGTTTGGTGATTCATTTCTTTTCTTTAACATCAAGTTTTTTATGCCAGCCACATTTATTAGTTCTATCACCAATAAGTTTATCAATAATTACAAAATTAAATTGAGCTGTATTACGTATGAGTGTATGTTTATATAAAGCATTGGATGTTCTTTTACATCTAATATCACTCAGGTGTTTGGATACACGTAACCTAAAGGGTCGGGAGGTTTGCCCAATATAAAATGAGTGACAAGTACAACAGGCCATGTAGATGGCCCAATCAGTATTACAGTTGGCAAAGAATTGAATATCAAAAACTCTATTACTATTTCTGCTAGTAAATTCCTTTGATTTCAGGATATATTTACAATTGACACAATGGCCACATGGGAAACAGCCAATAAGTTTATCCCCCAAAATAGTTGTTTGATACACCTGGGGCAATGTAGATTCAGAGTGATGTTTATAGTGATTAAAATATCCTGCTAAATTCTTTCCTTTACGGAAAGAAAAGGAACATTTGTTAGGAATAATTGTTTGGATTTTAACATCTGCTTCCAATATATTCCAATTATCATTAATGATCTTCATCAATTTATTGGTGTTTCTGCCAAATGTAGTTGTAAAGCGTAAAATGTTCTTAGTCATAGGTTTCTTTTTATACATCAAAAGATTTGATCTATGTAGGCCCGAGGCAAAATTTTGAGCCATTGTAACATACCCTGAATTATAGCCCCTATCAATAAATCTATTATGTAAATCTTGAGCATGATGAGCAAAGCTGATATCATCAGAACAATTACGTCTAATTCTAATGAATTGAGATTTTGGAATGTTTTTGGCGATATGCTTTGGATGAAAGCTGGAGGCATGGAGTAAGGTGTTATATTGGGGAAATTTACTATAAGTTTCAGTTTTAAGGGTATTATCCCTATTTCTAGTAACCAAAACATCCAGAAATGTTATGGATTTTTGATCATAAGTGATAGTAAATTGTATTCCCCATTTATTATCATTTAAGTATTCCATAAATTCCTGAAGATATGAAATATCTGATCTCCACACCATCCAGCAATCATCCAAATATCTCCGCCAAATATCGATTTCAGGTAAGTACAAATTGTGAGTGTCATCATAAATCATAATCTGTTCAATATAAGCCATGAACAGATCAGCATATATGGGGGGCAAAAGAAGCCCCCATCGCTGTACCTCTGATCTGTAAAAAACATTCCTGATTGTAGAAAAAAACATTTTTAGTAAGCACATGCTCAGTCAGATTTAGCAGGAAAGTATTAAATCCTGGTTGGTACATATTCGATTTATATAGCCAAAATTCAATAGCCTCAAGTCCGGCCCAGTGTGGAATATTAGTATATAATGAGCTTACGTCTAATGTACAGAGCCACCAGTCCTGTTCTAATTGCATATCATTAACAATACCCAAAAATTGAGTAGTGTCCTGAATTCGAGATCTAACAAATGATAACAAAGGTTTCAAATACATAGTCAGAAATTCAGATAGTGGCTCAGTAAGTGAGCCCAAACCTGACACAATGGGCCTGCCTGGTGGATGTAAAAGATCCTTATGTATTTTTGGCAGAAAATAAATAAACTGTCTAGAAGGGTCAGTGATTGTTAGATGATTCAATGTTTTAGTGGTTATAATCCCATTATCAACTGCAGAGTGTAAAAAAGCATCAATTTATTTTTTAAATACAGGGGTGGGATCCAGTGGCATTTTAGTGTAGTATCGAGCATCGCCCAATTGTTTGTGAGCTTCGATATCATAGTAGCTCCAGTTCAACACCACAACCGCTCCCCCTTTGTCTGCATTGATAATGACCAAATCTTTATTTCGTACAAGTTCCTCCAAACAGGATATCTCTCCATCAGTCATGTTATTAGACATAGGTAGGCAGTGATTGAACTGAAAATGTAGCTCATTAAGTACACTACGTAAAAATAAATTAACAGTAGGATGCATCGGGGGTGTGAATGATGAAGCATGAAATTTAAAGGTATTCATTTGTAACTGTTCATCATCCCCCTTATCCTGAAAAAATAATCTGAGATTAATGAGTCTACAAAAAGAAAATAAATCTTGTGTAAAAATATCCTCAGAAACAAAAAAAACCAGGAATGAAAGATAATCCTTTATTTAGTAGAGATATTTGTTCAGGTGTGAGTACAGTGTTAGAAATGTTGCATACATTATTTACTTGTTCGTTAGTACCTCCATCAAATTTTGTAGACTTGTAACTTTTCCTGTGTTTCCTGCCACCCCTCCTCCCTCTATGTTCCCTAAAGGGGGGGTATGGTTTTTTCGTTTGGGGGTTGGGGAGTCCATGGTGAGCTGTGTTTCTGTATCTGTCCCTGATGAAGTATCATAATCAGTGGATTCAGTGTTATTACTACGTCCCTTAAGAATCGAACGTGGACGTTTCCTTTTAGAACTGGATGGATTTTTAGTTTTATTATACCCATTTTGGAATCTAACATGTCTGATGTTTTTAAAAGGTTGTCCCTTCTCGTAGTCAGAAAGATCACGAGAAAATTTTTTAAGTTTTCTTTCTTTAAGTAGAGTATCGAAATTTAGCAATTCAGTGCTAAGTTTTGATAGTAAAGCTGGAAAAAAAGTTTCATTTTGATATTGATTGCAATCCTCTATAAACTTTAGCACTTGAGTTGTTTCTTTATCAATGATCCTAATATAATACTTCGATAGAGAACCAACAAATTTCATTGAACATTCTTGCTGGATAGAAGACCATTCTGTAGTTAAACTTTCATCAGGGTCCGCAACCAAAGGCTGAATTTTGACCCTCAGACCCCTGGGGCAAATGCCCTTAGCCAAATAGGCTTTGAGTAATTTGTGGTGCCAAACACAGGATCTAAGTGTTTTCATATTTTTATTAAGTTCAACAAAAAGTTTCTCACATTTTTGTTCAGGCTTCATGGAAGTAATATTCCCAGAGCCCTCAGAATCATGACCAATGCCAAAAGGTGCAAGATCATCCTTATCCGATGATAAATCCAAAAATATTTTGTTCAAATCCATAATTAGTATATAATCCTGTATTGAATGAGGATAATGTTATTGAAAACAACCACGTCCTGTATATAAATCCAATGATAATCAGACAATAATGGTCATATAATGGTAGGTACAAAAATTGTACACCATATAGCCACGTCTTTCACAGGACAATAATGGTAAAATAACTTCAGCAGTAGTCAACAAAACTAAAGTCAAGTGTTTGGCACCCAAATTCTCAAAATTATACAATTAGAGATAATAAAATATTTGTTGATTGTAATTGTTTTGGTGGTCCAAGAGAAAAAGACAAACCCTGGCATAAAGACCCTGTATCGTTCAATGAAATTCAAGTATTAATTAGGTCATATATTTCTTAATGTATACTAACTAATATGTTTTCAAGAGGGTATATAACAGTAGTGGTCATCCACTAATAATAGTAATATATAAACTCACATGTTTAAATGGAAGCATAGTAAAAACTGATGGAAAATAAATCTTGTGGTAGTATATATGTTGTTAAGTTAACTCCGATAAATCACTTGTGGATTATCCAGTATATATCATAAAAAGAAAAAAAATTTTATATTTCTCAGGTGAATCCTATATAATATGTAGAGACAATCTCCTGGGGCCTATGGTTTATTTCCATATGAAAGAACCCTTATAGGTATTTAGAACAACATACTTGATAGTGTTTGCCAAATTAAGGAAAGGACTATCGTGTCCATTGAACAACCACTAATAGTCTCCCATATATATGACTTGAGAATCATCATATAAGGTGTAACAATTGTCCACAAAGAAGAAGTAAAGCAATATTTACACCAAGATAAGGAGATAAATCTTGCTCCTATGTTTTTTTAAAGTTGTACTGTCCTAATAATAATTGTTGCACAAGCACAATGATTACATATAATTTTCAACACAACTAATGCTTCAATTATTCTTAATATAATGAACAATGATAATAATGAGAGAAAAATTATTTCACTAGATGTTCACAATATCACTCATGAATATGTGCATATTCGTTGTCTTTCATCAACTCTGTAGGTATTCTGTTCATCTGCCTGTCGGTGTTGCCAAAAGTCATAAACAGTTCCCAAAGTGAAAATAGTAAAAAGTCCAATAATGAACTCAATCCCTTGTGTGCATATATTGTTGGTTTCGTTATTAGGTGCCAACACAGTAAAAAACAACTGAGTCCATCAACAGCTGGCTTCAAAAAAGCATGAATTTGTTCTCAAATATTTCCAAATGAAAATACAGTCTTTGGTAGGACCACGACCTTAAGCACAGCCACAGTCATGTATATAGAGCTATAATATAGATTTCAGTTATAGGCAACATGAAAAAACAGATAGTATCTGTCCCTTTATAGCCGCTTAGCAAGGTACGTAGTGGCCAATGATTATAGTGATGCAGCGTCTGCCCCATAACATTAGTTCTAGAAATAAAACTTCAGCTATGACACCTTATTAGTGAGTCCTTGGACCAAAATAATTGGTAAAGGTTCCCAAAGGAACAAAAAATAAGCCAAGCCACATTAGTAGATAGCGACTCACCAAAAAGCATATGCAGACCCGTCTGTAGTTGATTCACACCCCCGATGCATCCTACTGTTAATTTATTTTTACGTAGTGTACTTAATGAGCTACATTTTCAGTTCAATCACTGCCTACCTGTGTCTAATAACATGACTGATGAAGAGATATCCTGTTTGGAGGAACTTGTACGAAATAAAGATTTGGTCATTATCAATGCAGACAAAGGGGGAGCGGTTGTGGTGTTGAACTGGAGCTACTATGATATCGAAGCTCACAAACAATTGGGCGATGCTCGATACTACACTAAAATGCCACTGGATCCCACCCCTGTATTTAAAAAATAAATTGATGCTTTTTTACACTCTGCAGTTGATAATGGGATTATAACCACTAAAACATTGAATCATCTAACAATCACTGACCCTTCTAGACAGTTTATTTATTTTCTGCCAAAAATACATAAGGATCTTTTACATCCACCAGGCAGGCCCATTGTGTCGGGTTTGGGCTCACTTACTGAGCCACTATCTGAATTTCTGACTATGTATTTGAAACCTTTGTTATCATTTGTTAGATCTCGAATTCAGGACACTACTCAATTTTTGGGTATTGTCAATGATATGCAATTAGAACAGGACTGGTGGCTCTGTACATTAGACGTAAGCTCATTATATACTAATATTCCACACTGGGCCGGACTTGAGGCTATTGAATTTTGGCTATATAAATCGAATATGTACCAACCAGGATTTAGTACTTTCCTGCTAAATCTGACTGAGCATGTGCTTACTAAAAATGTTTTTTTCTACAATCAGGAATGTTTTTTACAGATCAGAGGTACAGCGATGGGGGCTTCTTTTGCCCCCCATATATGCTGATCTGTTCATGGCTTATACTGAACAGATTATGATTTATGATGACACTCACAATTTGTACTTACCTGAAATCGATATTTGGCGGAGATATTTGGATGATTGCTGGATGGTGTGGAGATCAGATATTTCATATCTTCAGGAATTTATGGAATACTTAAATGATAATAAATGGGGAATACAATTTACTATCACTTATGATCAAAAATCCATAACATTTCTGGATGTTTTGGTTACTAGAAATAGGGATAATACCCTTAAAACTGAAACTTATAGTAAATTTCCCCAATATAACACCTTACTCCATGCCTCCAGCTTTCATCCAAAGCATATCGCCAAAAACATTCCAAAATCTCAATTCATTAGAATTAGACGTAATTGTTCTGATGATATCAGCTTTGCTCATCATGCTCAAGATTTACATAATAGATTTATTGATAGAGGCTATAATTCAGGGTATGTTACAATGGCTCAAAATTTTGCCTCGGGCCTACATAGATCAAATCTTTTGATGTATAAAAGAAACCTATGACTAAGAACATTTTACGCTTTACAACTACATTTGGCAGAAACACCAATAAATTGATGAAGATCATTAATGATAATTGGAATATATTGGAAGCAGATGTTAAAATCCAAACAATTATTCCTAACAAATGTTCCTTTTCTTTCCGTAAAGGAAAGAATTTAGCAGGATATTTTAATCACTATAAACATCACTCTGAATCTACATTGCCCCAGGTGTATCAAACAACTATTTTGGGGGATAAACTTATTGGCTGTTTCCCATATGGCCATTGTGTCAATTGTAAATATATCCTGAAATCAAAGGAATTTACTAGCAGAAATAGTAATAGAGTTTTTGATATTCAATTCTTTGCCAACTGTAATACTGATTGGGCCATCTACATGGCCTGTTGTACTTGTCACTCATTTTATATTGGGCAAACCTCCCGACCCTTTAGGTTACGTGTATCCGAACACCTGAGTGATATTAGATGTAAAAGAACATCCAATGCTTTATATGAACATACACTCATACATAATACAGCTCAATTTCATTTTGTAATTATTGATAAACTTATTGGTGATAGAACTAATAAATGTGGCTGGCATAAAAAACTTGATGTTAAAGAAAAGAAATAGATCACCAAACTTGGTGCTCTCTTCAGCCCAGGGCTTAATGAATATTTATGAAAAATCCTATTAGCATATATTTAATGAATATTCATGCGTACAGCAAATCCTGTCAACCAATCAACCATTTTTGATGAATGTATAAAATCACATGAAGATTGGCTTTTTTGTTTAACACTGAAGAAGGCTAGGCTAAATCCGGGCCGAAACCGGTTTGTTTAAAGAGCTTTTCATGTTGCTACAGTAGTTTTTAAATAAACTACTCATTATCTGACGGCTCACTTGTTGCTGGCTTGTGTTTCTCTTCTTTATCCTTTTTTAAGCCGTGCAACTCCCTACGTGCAGGGGAACTTTGTTTATAAGGCATGGATTCCCAAAAATTTATAAGGATATATCAGCACCCCACACATGTGCCTCAAAAGAAACATCACCTTCCTAGACAAAGTATTCCCAGTTCTCTTAGCCAACCCTGAAATACAGCCTATAAAATTGCAGACAACAAAAAAAGTACAGTTGTGTAAGTAAACTTACTATAACAGTAGATGTTTGAATCATCACTGCTGCAGTAGCCTAGGCAATATGGATTACATCCTGCGAAGGATACAATAGACGGCCATTTTGCAAAGCTTAAGGGCACCTTCTGTGGGCTCAAAAAATTAGGCAGCTCACGTTGAGATAACTAAAAAACAGGTTTGGCAAAAATGCCCCTCAGAGTTTTCATGCCAACAGACGGAGGCTAAGCCTGGAAAGGTCATTGCTAGAAACAACAAAAGGAAATGTCCTCACTCTGCCATCAAAAACACACCAAATAAACAAGGGGGTATAGGGATGGTGCAGGTACTGCAGAAGTGATCATTCAAACATATACTGTTACTTACACAACTGTACTGTGTCCATCTTACTGATAGCTACTACATTAGTCTTCATTATATGGGTAGATAAGCGTAGCTTTGAACATCTAAGAGGTGGGTGGGGAAGGATCTAATAACCCCAGAGAATGGTCTAGCAAAGCCTGAATTACACCTGGAGAAGTAATCAAACTTGTAGTGCGTTGCAAAAGTATATACAGAAAGCCAAATTGATCTTTACAAAATACTTCTAAAGTCCACCTCTTTCCAAAAAGCCATAGAATACTTTTGTTGTGATAAGAATTACAAAAGGTAATTAGCCTGAGACACCCAATTGAAAATAATCTGCTTTGACACATATTGTCCCTTTTATTAACCTTCAAATGAAATGAATAACTTACTGCAAGTACTGAAAAATTTTGTTCTGTAAAGACAGTTCCTGAGTTCAAGACAGTAGCTGAGCTGTATGTGGACATCAAATGTATGACATATCCTCCCTCATTTTTGGGTTTGAGGAAGAAAACAGGGAGATTGAGAGTCTGGCTTAAGTAAATTTGGATACCACTTTAGGCATAAAGAGAGGATTAGTTCTCAAAGAAACCCTGCTCTGTGGAAAATGAGACAGGGTTGTCCCAAGATAAGAGCATGCAACTCAGACACTCTTCTTGCACAGGTTAGAGCAACTGATAAAACTGTTTTCCTTGTTAAAATCCTCAAGTCAGCCAGATTAGACATTTCAAATTGAGCAAGTGTTAACTTCTCTAACATAAAAATTAAAATCCCAAGGAGGGTACCACCAGTTTTCTTGGAGATCTCTTATGCAAAACCCCTTTTAAAAATATTTTGACAGGAGAATGTATTGAAAGAAGGGAATCTATGAACAATCATGATGAAATAGCTGAAAAATGAATCTTGACAAGTGGATTAAGACATACTATAGAAAAGTAACTCACCAATACTGCATAACCAGAGAAACACTTGCCCTGATGTCATGTTGTTGGCACCAACCAGAAAACATTTTCTATTTGCTTACATGTGACTTTCTAGTAGCAAACTTCCTTGCCTCCATTAGTACCTGCTGCACAAATCCTCAGTAAGCAAGTACCTAAAAGGTATTAAGACTCTATCGTCCAGGCAGTCATCTGAAGTTGTTTGGGATCAGGGTATTAAACACCTCTTGCTCTTGAGTAGATCCAGTCTGTGAGGAATCTTGTGGCAATTTTCCCTGGCTTAGAGGGAAAACACTGCTGCTTGGTGTAGTAAGAATCTTTGTGTTCAACATTTTTGTATCCTGTACAGGAAGGGTTAAAATGTGAAACTGCATTGCGTGCAAAGAAATAAGCTAAAATGAGTTGTTTTTTTTGTAAGGAATTTGCTGACCAGAAAGGAATGCACAGATGCTACTTTGGTCCAGGCACAGGCCTATCTTGGGACTGACCTCTGACCAAGGAGGAGTGCATAGATGTTACCTTGATGTAGGCACCAACTTATCTTGTGTCTGACTTTTTTACCATCTAAGGCTCCACTGAGTGAATTTATAGCCTTGACTGAAATTCCTTGTCTAGTAACCAGCTGCTGAGTATGCACGAAAGAGGGTATAAAACCCATGTAAAGTGTGTAGAAATTAGACTGCTAGCAACCAAGATTTTGTGGCAGGTCTCCATGCATGTAAAATAAACTCTTTTTGGCCTACCTTCTTTTGCTGCGTGATTCTTCCAGTATATGTTAAGAGTATTAAAATCTTTTGACATTTCTGGCTAGCGATGGGGCCACCTCTTCACGATGCGAATCACATAAGAGGGACTGAAAAACCTGTACAGGAAGGGGAGAACGAATCTCGGGCTCCCTTGAATGGAAAGACCTCCGACAAAGAAGTCGTAAGTAGAGGCCAGTCACTCTTAGATTCGATCCGTGGGACGGTGACGAACGAGGGCGGAAGATCCGCAGTAAGGTAAGCTTTTTATTTGTAAAAGTTTTTTTATTTAAAAGGGACTAGTCATAAAGGAATTTCTTTTGTTTAAAAATTTTACAAAAGACCGGTAGAGATCTCAGGAAAAGGAAACAGTTTTTCTTTTAAATAAGAAAAATGGGAACAGGAAGCAGTTGTTGTGTTAGGAAGGGCTGCTTAAATAAAAGGACTGAGGATGAGGAATATATGTTTAAATTACACCCGAAAAACTTGAAATATATAAAAAAATGGAAGAAAGACTATGGGTTTAGTGGTACCTTGAATAAATCAGAATGTCAAAATCTAGTGAGAGACCTGCGCAGGGACACAGGAGGTAAGGTTAAGAAACAAAAAAGGGTAGGATTTCCTCAAGCACAGAAATGGTTAGAAAAAGCTAATAAGAGACATAGGGAACAACTTTCAAATAAGGGAGATGGTGGCTCGAGTGCAAAAGATGCATTTTTTGTCCGAAAAGAGGATGACGAGACATCTGTTGCCTGTCGTAGACCGACAGCCCCGCCCTTGTATCCCGAAGTTAGAAAAGACATGGTTAGTCCACCCAAGTATCAGGAAAATGACACAGAGAATCAGGATAAAACTGTACCCCCTGTAGTACTGACAAAACAAGTAGGTGAAACCCTGGAACTCCGAAACCGTAATATAGATAAATCAGAATGGACGCGTAAGGAAGCTGAAATGCAAAAAGATGAATTAAATATAGTATCTACAGACTCATATCCCCTTATAGAAGTAGCAAATCCACAGGCAGGAACACCCGGTCAAGGTCCCACTATTTTAGTTTACCGACCTTGGACACGGGAAGACATCCGAAAAGCTGTGGAGGGCATACCACACCCAAAATTAGACATGACCAAGTTTTGTAAAAATATCGCAGGCATGATAGAAAGTTACAAGCTAAATGCCGTAGAGCTGGAGCAAGTAGTTCGACAAATTTTGGGTCCCGACTGGCACCTGGTCTGTGGGGACTGGGACCCCATAACCAGGGAAGATGATAGACCACTTGCCTACAATTCAGACTCCTACCAAAAGCAGGTTAAGGATTTACTAGACCGTATTATGGAAAAATGGAAGCCTAGGGCAGACTGGACCTGTATCAATAGATGTGTGCAAGAAGGCGATGAAAAGTAGATAACTACTTGCACAGACTTACCCAGTGTTTTGATAACCATAGTGGAATAAGCAAACCACCCAATCAAAAAGATGATTCACCTTATGAACAACAGTTAAAAAATGCCTTTTTAAAAGGATGTAGGACTGCAATCAGTAACTTCATTCACAAACATATGATAGACCATCGGACGGCACGTCTGCAACCCTTACTGGAGTATGCAAGGCATGCAGAAAAATATTTAGAAGAAAGGAAAAGGAAACAAGCTCAAACCTTTACGGTGGGTAAAGATGGGACACTTATGCTACTGCAAGGTCCGACTAACAGGGGTAGGGAAAGGGGCAGAGGCAGGGGCAGAGGAAGAGGGAATGTGGGACATTCCGAAGACTATAAAGGCAGACAAAAAAGAGGAGAATGTTTCAAATGTGGCAGAAAGGGACATTTTGCCAGGGATTGCCGGTCTTCTGAAAGAACTAAAACCACCCCGGATCACGAGTCAGCATGACTATATGATGGTGGTGGAGGTGAATCAGACCCGGACAAAAAAAGCTGAGGGGCCAGACTCGATAAGGCGGAGTGAAGAGAAAGCTTTTGAGGACGTAAACGAAGAGGGTAAGGGAAAATGCGCAGGATGGGAAAATGAAATGACTGATTTTTCAGACAAAGGTAAATATCAGGTTGTTAATTTAACAGCGCTTGCTGTAACTATGCAGCTAGAGGCACAACCGATTATCACACTTCAAGTGAAAGGGAAGGATGTAGAATTTTTGTGTGATTCAGGGGCCTCCAGGACCCTGCTAAAAACCTCTGCAGTGCCATCTGATGAAACTTCTAATGACTATGTATTAGTCAAGGCAGCCAATGGCCGCATTTATAAAGAACCATTATCTAAACCCTTATGGTTTACGGACCCTAAAACTAACCAAACTATCAGATTTCGAGTCATTATTTCCA
Source organism: Protopterus annectens (assembly GCF_019279795.1). Lineage (NCBI taxonomy): Eukaryota > Metazoa > Chordata > Ceratodontiformes > Protopteridae > Protopterus > Protopterus annectens. Next base: position 1,886,277,411 of record NC_056733.1, on the reverse strand, counting down.
AAATTTGCCCTGTAAACTTATTAGGGAGAGATTTGATGCATGTGTTTGGCATAGCAGCTGTGCCGACTGCATCAGGGATTCTAGCCAAACGAGTAGAAATTCAAGATGTTATGTTGCAGGTGGGGCAGGGTGATTTACACTACTGGTACAGTAATGATCTTGTCAAAACTGGACCACAAAATGTAGTTAATGAGCTAACTAATTTAGCCTTAAGCAAATATGGCACACAACTGCCAGTGGTAGCTAAACAACTACATTGTACAATGTACTACAAAAAGCATGTAGGACCAGACGACAAATATAAAGAGCAATTCTTTAAACACAAGGTCACAAAAATCTTGTTACAAAACCTATATTGGGATAAAGCAGGAAATTCTGCAGTTACATGCAGTCTTACAAAAGATATGCAGTTACTTTTTCGCAATAATTCTATTGCACATGTCTCTGTAACAAGGAAAGAACAAATGGCATGGTATCTGGTGGGGAGGAAAGTTACTGAATGGGCTAAAATGACGCCAGAACAGTTGGCATGTAAAGGCGTACAGGTACAAAGACTAAATTGGGTCACCCAGGCTAGACCAACAGTGCACCTCCGTGAAGACAGGCTAACGCCACCCGGGGGAGGGCCATTCTGACTATATCTCCTAACCCCGCAGGAAAAATTAAAGTTACAATCAGTGCCAGACTCCTTATGGTCCCGCGGGCAACATGACATTGGGCTAATAAGAACAGCAGGACAGGTTAAAATAACTCCAAAATCCGACTTTAGACCTCACAAACGTCAGTATTCGTTGAGTAAAAAGGCAAAAGAAGGCATTCTACCAGTGATCACGGCTCTATTACAAGCTGGGGTTTTAATTCCATGCACAGATTCACCGTGTAACACACCCTTGTTCCCAGTAAGAAAACCGGATGGGACCTGGAAAATGGTACAGGATCTGCAGGCTGTGAATGCTGCTGTGGTACCAAGGGCTCCTATGGTCCCAAATCCATCTGTTTTGTTAAATGATATCCTTCCCACAGATAAGTATTTTTCTGTCATTGATATCAGTAATGCATTTTTTTCCATCCCTCTACAGAAAACTAGTAGGTTTTGGTTCGCTTTTACGTTCATGAGCAAGCGGTACACCTACACCAGACTGCCGCAGGGATATTGTGAAAGCCCTACAATCTTTTCACAAGAAATGTCAACAAACCTGGCACAGTTTCAACCGGAGCATGGCTGTCATCTACTGTTATATGTAGACGACATCTTACTGGCTGCACCCACAGAGGCTGTCTGTGAGTCCGAAACTATTCGGTTATTGCATTTCTTGGCGAAGGAGGGACATAAGGTAAACAAATCTAAATTACAATTTTGTAAAACTGAAGTACGATATCTAGGCTATACCATTTCAAATGCTGGTAGACAACTAGATAACTGTAGAAAAAAGCTATTTTACAGGCACCAATGCCCAGTACAAAAAAAAAAATGATGTCATTTTTAGAAATAACTAACTTTTGTCGTAGTTGGATTCCCAATTATGCAGAGAAAGTGAGTTCACTTTCAGAACTTATTTTTACACTTCCCATGGCAGCACATGATGCGCTGAAATGGACAGATAAGGCAATACAGGCATTTACTAGGGTAAAGCAACTGATAGCAGGATCCGCAACACTTAGCTTCCCTGACTATACAAAACCTTTTGTTCAGACAGTAGATTGTAAGCAGGGTTTTATGACATCGGTTCTGTTGCAAATTTATGGGGATAAGTTGAGACCATTAGCTTTTTATTCCAGTAAACTGGACACAGTGGCACAATCGTTGCCACACTGTGTACAAGCAGTAGTCGCAGCTGCACTGGCCGTGCAGGCATCTGCAACCCTAGTTTTGTTTCATGACCTTACTTTACGGGTACCGCACTCTGTCACGGTAATACTTCTACAGGATAAAGTTACCTTTCTCTCTCCTAGCAGACACTTGTCCTGCATGACAACATTACTATCACAACCACACATGACCATTGAGCGATGCACCACTCTAAATCCAGCCACGCTGTTACCTACAGCTGATGACGGTGCCCCTCACGTATGTTTAGACTTAATACACTCTAATGTCTTACCAAGACCAGACCTTAAGGATCAGCCTTTGGCAAATTCAGATTGGACCCTGTTTGTAGATGGGTCAGCACGTAAAAATGAGGCAGGTATTACACAAGTGGGTTATGCAGTCACAAATGAGACTAAGGTACTAGAGGCAAAACCTCTCCCCAGGAATCTGTCCGCACAAGCGGCTGAATTGATTGCTTTGACCAGAGCATGTACCATTTCCAAGGATAAGGCAGTTACTATCTACACAGATAGTCAGTATGCTTTTTCCACGGTCCATGTCTTTGCACAGCAATAAAAAAATAGGAAAATGGTTACTGCCTCAAAAAAGAAAATAACCCACAAGGATTTAATTCTTAGCCTCTTACAAGCTATCCAACTGCCACGGGGATTGGCCATCTGTAAGTGCGCAGCACACACAAATGCCAAGAATCCAGTATCACTTGGAAATGCACTAGCTGACAAAACTGCAAAAAGTGTAGCCTTAACCTCTACTTTTGCACTCGAGACCACACAAAAGGAACTTCATCCTACAGATAAATTTGATCTACAAACTTTACAAGTAATGCAGGAACTTAGTACAGTTCAGGAAAAACAGCGATGGGTTAAATATGGGGCTATTCAAAAGCAAGGAGTTTTTGTAGGTCCAAATGATAAGTATGTTTTGCCAACAAACCTTTTTAGGTATGCCTCATTAGTGACGCATGGCCCATCTCATCTGGGCCCTGCTGCTATGGTTCAAATGACCCAGCAAATTTTCTGGACCAAGGGCTTTATAGCATATGCTAAACGATTTTGTTTATCATGCCTGCTTTGTGCACGATACCATGGTGGTGGGGTACGAATCACTCCAGCAGCTTTCCCGCTGCCTCCGTATCCATTTCACACAATCTGTATGGATTTTATTGAACTAACTCCTGTTCAACAAAAGCGATTTGTATTAGTCATTATTGATGCTTTTACAAAATGGGTTGAAGCTTTTCCAGTAACACATCCAGATGCCCTGTCAGTAGCCAAGGCCCTTACGAATAATATTATCCCTCATTTTGGGCTACCCACACGCATCTATTCTGATAATGGCACACATTTTGTAAACCAAGTTATTCAAAAGCTGGCTGCCGTTTTTCAGATGAAACTAAAACACCACTGTGCCTACCACCCACAGTCAGCAGGGTTGGTTGAACGCCATAATGGCATTCTCAAAGGCAAGTTACGTAAACTCATGGCCGAGACACATCAGTCTTGGATAAACTGCTTACCTCTGGCACTCCTGTCCATGCGTACCACTCCCACTTCAAAAGGGGTCACACCATTTAAACTACTATATGGGAGACCTTATTACGTCCCGCAGTGGCAAGGTCTTTTGCCTGCGGAACGTGAGGGGGATGAAGAGATAGCAGATTACATGAGGAAAATGCTGACAAAAACTAACACTTCTCTAACGAATGATTATTTTTCAGATCAGAAGAACAACAGGATCCTGGAAGTGAAGGCTGGAGTGGGTATGGATTAAAATTGTAAAAGAAAACGTGGGCCTCTCCAAGTGGGAAGGTCCATACCAGGTTTTGATTTCGACACCCACAGCAGTTCGAATAAAGGAGCGAACATCTTGGATCCACCTGACACATTGCAAGATTGTCAGGAAATTTGAGTTGAAAAGAATTTGAGTTCCCCTGAGGAACACTGATTAGTAGTAATCCTGTTTTTGTATGAACTTTTCTGACTGTTGTAGCAATGCAGGAAAATACCGGAAGGGAGCAGCCCTTCCCACAAAGGCATTGTAAAATAATTTTGTTATTAGTGATTGTAAGTGTTATTTTTCTGTTTTGGCCATTTTATTTTCACCTAAACTAGCCAAACAAAGAGAGATGAAAATACAGCTTGGCATCCACCTTTTAACACGCACCAGGCTATTAAATATGCATATGCTTTGTCTTTTAATGTTTCAAATTGTTGGATATGCACAGCTATCCCGACTGTACATGGTGGTCTGATGTTAGGTACAGTCCCTTTGGGGGCAAATGATACATGGACCAATTTACTATTTGAAACTTCGGAGGTAGCCGTAAAGGACAAAATAGCATTACCCCTCATGGGTCGTCAGAATGGAACTGTATGTTTCCAGAGATCTGGAAAAATTAAGGTTGGATGGAGTCAATGTAATATAACCATAATTCATAACTGTACATTAGATGGGCACTGTGCAACAAGTTTCAAGCCTATAAGAGTGCTTATTAATAGTACAGGGCTTATTAATGTCACTAGTTTTGTTGAAAAAATGTTATCTGTGTATGATCTTTTGTTTAAAGGGATACAAGACAAAGGAAATCATTCTATTCCAGTAAATATCACTCTTAAAGTGAATGACTGTTATTTTGTCTGTGGTAAAAAAGCATACAAATGGTTACCAAGGAATTGGTCAGGCAGTTGTTTTTGGGTTATTTGGCACCAGCTATAAGACATTCCTTTACTCTTCCCCAAGGTAAAATACGAAATGTCGTGCTGTGAATAAACCTGTTAATCCCGTAGGTAACATTGATGCATCCTGGATCTATCATCACGATTTGGCCCACAGTAGCAGCAAGGGACTGTCACACATGGACTTGGGCGATGATGTCATTTCTTGGGCTGGTATTCTTCCAGCCTATGGGACAGTAAAATCTATTTGGGAGCTCAGAAAACTGTCAAAACTGTTAGAAACTCTGAGCAATGCAACTTTTCTGCACTAGAGTTGGTGACGGATGAGCTAACTGCAATGAGGACTGTAGTGTTGCAGAATCGGATGGCGCCGATTTCACCCTAGCCGCAAAAGGAGGTACTTGTGCTCTTATCCAGGAGGAGTGTTGTTCTTTCATTCCTGACAATGAGCATGATATAGACAGTCATTTGGAGATCTTACAACAAGTTTCTGAACTTACAAAACCAGGGCAGAATCCATTGACTGACTTTTTCCAGAATTGGTTTGGAAATTGGGGAACAGTATTTATGAATGTCTTAATTGCTGTATGTGTTGGTGCCATTATATTCCTACTGTTGGGTTGTTGCTGCATTCCTTGCATCCGAATGATAATATCAAGTGTATTGTCTGCTAATGCAACTAAAGCTTATTATTCTGAATATACCGAAAATAAATCGTGTTAAAACCTGTATGAATAAAATGTATTACTGGGGATACAAAGTGTTGTGAGGGGGGAAATGTAGTAAGAATCTTTGTGTTCAACATCTTTGTATCCTGTACAGGAAGGGTTAAAATGTGAAACTGCATTGCGTGCAAAGAAATAAGCTAAAATGAGTTGTTTTTCTTGTAAGGAATTTGCTGACCAGAAAGGAATGCACAGATGCTACTTTGGTCCAGGCACAGGCCTATCTTGGGACTGACCTCTGACCAAGGAGGAGTGCATAGATGTTACCTTGATGTAGGCACCAACTTATCTTGTGTCTGACTTTTTACCATCTAAGGCTCCACTGAGTGAATTTATAGCCTTGACTGAAATTCCTTGTCTAGTAACCAGCTGCTGAGTATGCACGAAAGAGGGTATAAAAACCCATGTAAAGTGTGTAGAAATTAGACTGCTAGCAACCAAGATTTTTGTGGCAGGTCTCCATGCATGTAAAATAAACTCTTTTTTGGCCTACCTTCTTTTGCTGCGTGATTCTTCCAGTATATGTTAAGAGTATTAAAAATCTTTTGACACTTGGGCTAGAAGAAAATCTCCACAATGATCTTGGGAGATTCCTTTAATATCTTCAAAAGTACCCCGGATATCAGCAGAAATGGTGGAAATGCATACATGAACATTCCTGTCCAAGGAAATGAAAAAAACGTCTGCCTTCCAGGCCATGAGCAGAATTTTGTCAGCTAACTTTTTAGAGAGAAGGCAAAAATGTTTGCTTGAGAAAATCCACACAGATGGAACAAATCATAGAAGATTCCCTGACCTAGCTTCCATTTGTGAAGGTATACTTTTGTCCTGCTCAGCTTGTGTGCCATACAATTCTGCTCTGACAGAGTGTAGGATGCCTGTAGAATGAGCGTGTGCTGTAAAGTTATATCCCATACTAACATGGCTAGTCTACACAGTGGTTAAGTACTGGGTTCCCCTTTCCTGTTTATGTACCCTATCACTGTGATATTGTCTGTAACAACTTGAAGTGGTCCTGAGGACTAGAGGTGATTCAGACAGTCAAATGCATTGATAAGGACAAGCACATATTTTATGATTATGTGCTTGTGTCTATCTTTGTTGTCCCAGATACTTTGCAGTTTTATACCCCTTGAAAAGTACAGTTTTGTACCTACCATAAATGTAGATGTCCGAACTGGATAGCATCTGCAGTCATAACAAATGGGTTGTCCTGTCGTCAGGCAGCCCTTCGGTCGGCCGGATTCCAAAGTCTGGGTCCGGCTTCGGCTGATGTCGCACTTCACCCGACGTCATCTCTGCTGGTCTTCAGGTATAAAGGCATCAGCCGACGCCATTTTCCTCAGTGTTTCTTGCCCCAGATGCCAGTTGCCCTCCTGGTAGGCTAAATTTTGGATAAATGCCAATGTTTCCAAAAAAGTAGAAGGCAAACACAAAAATAAGCATGTATGTACATATATACAAACAAATACACCATAAGAGACTCCCCCCCCAGCTAGCTATTAGGTGGGTAAATACCCTAGGAGTACCACAGAGGGGAAGGAGGGTGGGTAATCCTGACTGCAGATGCTATCCAGTTCGGACATCTACATTTATGGTAGGTACAAAACTGTACTATGTCCTTCATGGATGCATCTGCAGTCATAACAAATGGGTAGAATACCATAGCCAAACTAGGGGTGGAGGAAGAAAAATTATGGTGTAGGAAGGATCCCTTGCAGTACAGCAGTGGCAAACCCTGCTCGGGATCTAGAGTATAGAGGTAAATTATAATGCTTGGCAAATGTATGCACGGAGGTCCAAGTAGCCGCCTCAATAATGTCCTTGGTTGCCACTCCTCGTAAGAAAGCTGTGGTAGTGGCTGTAGCCCTTGTAGAATGAGGTCTTATGTTCTGTGGAATTGGTTTTCCATGGTAGGAGTAACAGAATCTTATGCAATTTCCTATCCATTTGGAGATTGTCTGCTTGGAAATTGCTTTTCCTTCCCTTCCTGTTGCATAGGCTACTAAAAGCTGGTCAGTTTTTCTGTTACTTTTGGTTCTGTCCAGGTAGTAGCGTAACTGCCTATGTACATCCAAGGTATGCAGCAGTCTTTCCCCCCTGTTCTGTGGATTGGGAAAGAAGGTAGGTAGGTGGATTGCCTGGTTTAAAGACACTCTGGATACCACCTTAGGCATAAATGTAGGATTAGTTCTCATGGACACCGTATCTTGATGGAAGATTAGGAAGGGTTGCACTGCCATTAAGGCCTGTAGTTCCGAAACCCTCCTTGCTGAAGTAATTGCCAGTAGGAAAGCAGTTTTCCATGATAGGTGTTGCAGATCTGCTGTTGCTGCTGGTTCAAACGGAGGGAGTGTCAACTTTTCTAGCACAAAGTTCAAGTCCCATGCTGGTAATGGTGGTTTCCTAGGAGGTTTTACATTCTTGATCCCTCTGAGGAACTGCCTGAGTAGAGGATGCGAAAAGACAGGTGGATCGAGCTGTATTCTGCTGAAATAGCTGATGCATGTATCTTGATGGAGGAATAGGACAGGCCTGTATGTAGCAGCTCTGCCAAGTACTCCAGGATGTTAGCAATATCTATGTTCGACACATCTTTTCCTCTTTCAGTACTCCAAATGACAAACCTTTTCCATTTTCCTGCATAGTTCCTTCTTGTTGAAGGTCTGCGGGCTTCAAGGATAATGTCTTTAAGCCTTTGGGATAGGTCTGGGTTAATTGCTGCTATGTGATGTTCCAGGCAGTCAGTTGCAAGGTTTTTAGGTTTGGATGCATGATGTTGTAGTTGTTCTGAGTTAACATCAAAGGCATCAGGGGTATTGACCACATTCTCCCCCGAGACATGCTCCTCAGCAATGGGTACCAGTGTTGTCTTGGCCAATTCGGAGCTATCAGGATTATCCTTGGACGTTCCTCTTTGATTTTCAGTAGTACCTTGTGCATCAAGGGAAGAGGTGGAAATGCATATGCTGTCAGGCCTTTCCAGCTGAAGGATAGAGAGTCCACCTTCCATGCAAGTGGGTGGTATGTCCTTGTGCAGAATTTTTTGAGCTGGTGATTGAGTGGGGATGCGAATAGGTCTATTTGTGGCATTCCCCATTTCTTTGTGATGGCCTTGAAGATGTCCGGGTGTAGCATCCATTCGTGAGCATCCAAGGTGGTTCTGCTTAACATGTCTGCTAGGGTGTTCTCTTTTCCCGGCACAAATATGGCCTGTAACTGGATGTTGTAGCTCAGAGCCAGATTCCAAAGGTCCAGAGTCATTCTGCATAGGGGGTATGAATGAGTGCCTCCCTGTTTGTTGATGTACCACATGACTGTGGTGTTGTCTGTCCTTATCATTAAATGGCCTTCTTTGAGGAATGGTCTGAATTTTTGGATTGCTAGTTTTACTGCCAGCATTTCTTTTTGGTTTATGTGCAGGTGCAGCTGGTCTTGAGTCCACAATCCTTGTATGCATTTGCCCAGCATGTGCGCCCCCCATCCTAGGTCTGAGGCGTCCGTTGTGATGGTTTGGCTTGCTTGAAAGTTGTGGAAGGGTAAGCCTGGATTTGACTGGCATGCTTGAGCCCACCATAGGAACGCCTGTTTTAGGCATGGGATTAGTGGGATTTCGGTTTCTAAGCTGTGCCTGTGTTGAGACCATAAATTCTTTAGGTACCACTGTAGCTTTCTCATATGCAGTCTGGCATGTGGGACCAAGATTATGCATGATGCCATGAATCCCAAGGCCTGCAGAACTTTTCTTGCTGTTAGTTTGTTCTGCTTTGTTAATGCCAAGAAGTAAAGAGGGAGTTCTTTTGTTTTCTGCAGTTAGGAATGCCATTTGTTTTACTGTGTCCAATTCCGCACCCAAGAATGTTCTTGTTTGGGATGGTATCAGCCTTGACTTTTGTAAATTGACTGTGTATCCCAGGGCTTGTAGCAAGCAAATGACCCTTTGTAAATCTGTTGTCAGCTTGCTTTTGTTGTCCGCTTGTAACAGGCAGTCGTCCAGGTATGGATAAATTTGGATTCCCTGTAGTCTGCAGTGAGCGATTACTGATGCCAGGCATTTTGTGAATACTCTGGGCAGTAGATAAGCCAAAGGACAATGCTGAGAATTGATAATGCTCTGATCCTGCAAGAAATCTGAGGTATCTTCTGCAATTTGGTCGAATGGGGACGTGCAGGTATGCCTCCTTGAGATCTAGAGTTACCAGCCAACACTCCTTGCCCAGCATGGGAAGAAGTTGCTGTAGGGTCAGCATTTTGAATTTTGGGACAATGATGTATGTGTTTAAGACGGACAGGTCGAGAATAGGTCTCCAACTTTTCTCTTTTCTTGGTACTAGGAAGAGTCTGGAGTAGAATCCTTTGCCCTGTTCTGTTATTGGTACTCTTTCCACAGCTCTCATCTTTGCTAATTTCGCTATCTGCTGTAGAGCTTCTGTTTTTTGATTTGGAGGTAGGTTTGGCATTCCCCTTTTTGCTGGTAAGGTGTGGAAGTGGAACCGGTAGCCTTGGTCTATGATTTGCAAAATCCACTTGTCTTTTGTGATATAGTGCCAATTTTTCGAAAATAATGCTAACTTTCCGCCTAAAGGTGCTGCTATTTGCTCCCTGGTAGGCGGTGTCAGAGCCAAGTCACTGTGATTGTCCTGTTGCAGTGGCAGTGGTTGTGTCTGTGCCTCGGTTATTGCCTTGCCACTGTCGTCCTCTGTAGGCACATCCTCTGGATTGATTTCTGCCTCTAGAGCGTCTATTCCTGCCTCTTTGGGATTTTGTGGAGTCTGGAAAGGACCAATTTTTGGCAGGCCAGTTCCTGCTAAACCTTGGGGGCTGAATCTGTAAGAAATCTTTAACTGTTTGTACAGATTTTGCCTTCTCTTCCATTTTCTTCATTACTAGCTGAGCAGGTATACCAAATAGACTGGCCTTATCCATAGGAGCATCTAACAGCTTTGCTTTAACATGATCCGGTAAGACCTGTTCTTTCAACCATGCATGCCTTCTTATCACTGTGCCAGTCATGGCTGATCTAAATGAAGCCTCCAGTGCATCATAGCCACATTTTAAAGAATGGTTACTAACCTGTTGGATGTTATTCACCATTTCTAAAACATATTTCTTATCTAAGGCATCATCAGAGGATAGTTTTTTAGTTAACTGATCAAGCATAAGCTCTTGGTATTGGATCATATGAAACTGACAGTTTAAAGCTCTAGCTGAGAGAGTAGCAGAGGTGTAAACTTTTTTCCCCCATCTCTCTAAGGACCTGGATTCCCTTTCAGAAGGGATAGGGTTTTTTGCTGAGGTCGAGGCTACTGCCTTAGGCCCCTGGGATATAGTTTCAGGATCTGCAAGTGGGGCCTTGTATAAGTGGAGATGAGTGTCTGGCACCCTGTAAAATCTATCTGGTTTGGCAGGGGCTGGAGGTAAAGAATCAGGAGCAGTGCAAACATCATTAAATGCATCATCCACAACAGGCAGTACAGGAGGTATAGCTAAGGGCCTATGTTGTGGTAAGTGCAGAAAAGTCCTAAGCCTTTTTCTTGAATCTGAGAAATCTTGTCCCTGCCATTGGAACTGTTCTCTCATGGCATGTAAGGTTTCCCCAAAGGAAAATTCCTCTGGTGGAGAGGCAGCTGGAATGGATTCTTCAGCATCGGAATCTTCATAAGTAGAAAAAGGAGCCTCTGGCTGGTCTGTAATGTCTGAGTCATCCGCAGAATCATCAGAGGACATTGGCTCGGGGGGCTCTGCTCTAGGTCTCTTTTCTGGGGGCTGAGAGGCCCTGTCTGGGTGAGATTGGGATCCCCTAATTAAGGATATTAAATCCTCTGCCAGAGTAAGCATTTGTGAACTTGAAGTGGGCCTGTGTGAGGGGGGCTTAACAGGCACTGATTTAACAGATTTGGCTGCTTTAGCCCTGGCAAAGGCCTTAACAGACATGGCTGCAGGAGGCCTAGCAGCACCACGTGCTGGGGTAGAGACATCCAAAGGGATGGTGTCTGATAAATCACTAGGAACCACAATTGTAGGCAAAATTTCTGAGGCTGTTTCAACTAAGGTAGCAGGAGCCTCAGTAGTAGTCATGGATTCGGCTGAAGATTGACCGGTTTTCTCGGTTTCGGCCGAAACCGAGACACTCGCGGCTTGCTTAACCCTGGTTTCGGCCGAAACCGCGGACCGCGAGTGTCGGTCTTTTTCTTTGCGTTTTTTAACAATTTGGTAGTCGGAGGATCCGACGGCATAATGTACGCAAAATCTGAGCCGAAAAACTGTTCAGCAAACTCCGACCGACGCCTAAGCGTTCGTCGGTTGAAGGAAGCACAGGCCGAACAGGCTGCTACGTCGTGGTCTGGGCCTAAGCAAGGCAGGCAGTAAGAGTGGAAATCTTTATGAGGTATTTGTTTCCCACAAGTTAAACAGTTATTGACTTTTTCTGACATCGGCTGAGGTTAGAAGTCTTCGAAGTAGTATTCGGTAGTAGTAATCTCTGGATCTGACCGACCGGAACTTGCGAACAGCTTCTGCTTCGGGCGCCACGCGGCAAGAAAGACTGAGGAAAATGGCGTCGGCTGATGCCTTTATACCCGAAGACCAGCAGAGATGACGTCGGGTGAAGTGCGACATCAGCCGAAGCCGGACCCAGACTTTGGAATCCGGCCGGCCGAAGGGCTGCCTGACGACAGGACAACCCATTTGTTATGACTGCAGATGCATCCATGAAGGACATCTGCTCTCCAATCAAAGTCTATGGCATCTGTGATAACTGACTGCTTTGGGGGCAGGAAATGAGAGGAGAGACCTGGATTCAGGAATATTTGATATCTGCAACCTATTTTTTCACAAATCCCAGGACTGCACTCTGAAAAGATAAAGGGTGTAGATTCTGTGACCAAAGAGACTTCAGATACTATTGTATGTTTCTCAAGTGGAGTCTTGCAAGAGATATCACCAGAACCATATTTGCCATGAGACTCAGAATCCTGAGGAACTGACTCACAGTGACCAGAGTGAGAGGAAAACCTCTGGAACAGATCTAAATATAGACCCATTATTTCCTGTGTAAGAAAAGTTCTTTTTACTAAGGTGTCTTCTAGACACCACAGGAACACTATCCTGAGTGTGACGGAAGTCGGAAAGCACTTCTCCGTGTTCTCTTGGAATTCCAGACTGAGTAGAGGATCTCTCACTCAACAGTGATATTCCTGACACTTAGAAAAAGATTTTGCAAAGATAAGCAAGTCATCTAACTATGGAAAAATGTGGACATCCTGTAGCCTGCAATGTGCTATGACAAGAATGAGACACTTAGTGAACAGTCTTGAATAAGTGGCTAGCTCAAATGGTAAGGCAGAAAACTGATAAAGTGATCCGGACAAAAAAAAATAAGAAATCTCTGAAATCTGGATGAACAGGAATGTAATAAATATATTTTAAATCTAATGTCATCAAAAAACTCAAATGAGGAAGAAGGTGGTAACAGGTTGTGAACTGAAAGCATTTTAAACTTGGGCACTATCACAAACAGGTTTAGGAAGGAAAGGTCCAGAATTGATCGCCAGGCATTTTCTTTCTTTGTTACAAAAAATTTCCTTGAATAAAAACCTTTTCCCAAATGGGAATGAAGAACAGGGATACAGGGGGTTTTGGTCTGGAGGGCATGGAATAATTCCCTGAAAAGGTGCAACTTCTTCCCACTACTATCTGTAATCTTGCAGAAAGAGCTTCCAAACCCATTTGTCTGAAACTATCTGTTGCCAGAGAAAGAAAGAAAGAAAGAAAGAAAGAAAGAAAGAAAGAAAGAAAGAAAGAAATGGACATTCAGGCTTTCACTACAAGGTAAGGGGTTGCCAGGGTGGAAGCGGAGGGGAAAGGTCCCTGATCTGGTCATATTATTTTTTTCTGTCCTTTTTTCAGGGAAGGGAGTTGCTGCTTTCTTTGTGGAACTTCTCTGGTATTGTTTTTTAAACATCTGTTTAGTAGCATTATGCTAAGACAGTTTATTTTGTTTCTTCACAAAACTGGATGAAGGAGCAGAAAATCCCTTGGAAAATGTAGAGAAGGAGGCTGAAAAATTGGAGATATTTATCATATCAGCTTGCCTCTCTCATCACATTTTTTTCATATCTGCAGTACAGGGTCCAAAAACTAAATCCAAAGGAGAATGTAAAACCACGTGTTTTACATCTTCTGGGTTCTTTTAACATAGCCAGACAAACCTCTGCAACACGATATCAGTGGCAAAAGCCCTGGATGCAGTATCTACAGAGGTACATAGAGGATCATAGGTAGGTACTATGCTATTGACCTAGGGCCTATAGAAGCCTAGCCAAATGGTACCCTGGCTTTTGTAACCAAGAAAATTATTTTCCTGTGCCCCTGTCAAGCAGAGCCACAGAAGTGATCCCCGGGGTGAATTTCCTATCTCCCATCCAATCATCAAGATTTTTCTTGAAGCGTGCTAATGAGGATCTTTGTTTGATATAGATAGGTAGTTTGTTCCAGAGTATGGGAAGTCTCTGGGACAGGAATCTATCCCTCCAGCATGTTCTGTTTATTGTGGTGACAAGGTTAAGGTCCCTAGACCTTACAGCTCGGAGGGATTGGGATTTCTTTAAGTGGAGCATGTCCAACAGCTCTAGGTTTGACATAGCTTTGTATGTTAGGCAGAGATCGCCTCCGAGTATGCACCTTAAACATTAGCAGTGACATGAGAATTGGAAGAAACTAAACACCACAAAGCAAATTTGTCCAAACGAGGGAACCACAGACAAAACCTTCACCATACTTTCGTAAATAGTCAGAATAAACTTTAACATATGAGCTTGACAATATGCTGAGGCATACACTTTTCCCCAAACTTGTCAATTGTTTTACCATTCCTGTCTGAAGGGGAAGGATTAGAATTAACAAATGCTTGGCAGCAGCTGGATAAACTAAAGCTTTAGATGTTGAGTCGGGTCTGGGATGAGTGCATAAAAACATTCTAAGACAGAGGAATTTTGTACATCTACTTCCTTAGGTACAGCATGTTGGCTGTCAAGGAAAAGTCCAGTTGTATACACTTACCATAAATGTAGATGTTCAAGTGTATTCACTGTTGCAGTCATTTCATTTGTACTGTATTCCTTGCCTAGGCCCTGACCACGATGTACCTTGCTGTCGGTTTTGTGCTTTATTTCACCAGCGCACTATCCATCGTCTGTACATTTTTGCTTCAAAATAATTTGGTTCTTGGTTTAATTATCCAAAAATGATGTTGGTTTGCCATCCGACTACCGGAATACCGAAAAAAAGGCAAAGAAAAAGACAGAGACAGGCCGTTGAGGTTCAAAACTGACGCCGCCGCTTCTCCTAAGCCAGTCGCCAGTTCGCCGGTACTCAGTGAGGCGCTTTTGCAGCCCATGATACCTGCTACTTCTGATTTGCAGGCCTCTACTGAGACCCATTCAGAGTCCAGTATGCCGCAAGATGCTTCACATATGGAACCCGCAAGATGTCTCTACCTTGGATGGGTCCGGAGCTGCTGAGCAGGCACCGGCTTCTGAGGGTGTGTTCAGGCCTACAGACTTGCATATTAAACCGACTCCAACTTCAGTGTTAAGGCCTAAATCTCGATCTATGTCTAAAAAACCGACGCCCAGGCCACATGTTCAGGCCCCTATGGCTAAAAAACAAATGATCAAAATGGCTGAAGATTTAATTACTCTAATCAGGGGTAATCAACCCCCCCCCCCCCCCCAAGAGGCCTAGGATTGAATTTGACTATGAATCTTCTGAACAGGACTCTGTTTCTTCTGACACTTCTAATGATCTGGATTTGTCCATACCTACTTATGAGGACACTGATGCAGAGGATTCCATTCCCTCTGCTTCTCCGCCTGAGGATTTCTCTTTTGGGGAAACTTTCCATACCTTAAGGGAGCATATTTCCACAGGGAAAGTCAGGATTTCTCTGAATCCAAAAAGAGGCTTAGGGATTTCCTTCTTCTTCCTCAGCATAGGCCTTTGGCTATACCTCCTGTACTAGATATTGTTGATGATGTGTTTTCGGAATCCAGTATGGCCCCTGATTCCTTGCCTCCAGCCCCTAGCAAACCAGACAGGTACTACAGGGTTCCTGAGTCCCAAAAATCCTGTTGCGGACCCTGAAACCATTTCTCAGGGGCCCAAGGGCATTAAGGCTTCTACTCCTAAAAATCCTACCCCTTCTGATAGAGACTCCAGGGTGCTGGATAGATGGGGTAAAAAGGTTTATACTTCAGCAACCTTAGCAATCAGGGCTTTAAACTGTCAATTTCATATGCTAAAATACCATCATCATATCATGGGACTACTTAAACAGAAAATTATGTTGATTTCTGATTGTGTGGAGAATAAAGATTTGCAGGATTTATTGCATTCAGCTGAACAAGTTGGCAAACATACTTTGCAATGTGGTTTTGATTCTTTAGAGGCTTCTTGTAGGGCTGCTGTTACTGGATCGGTGCTTAGAAGGCATGCTTGGCTTAAGGAGCAATCTCTGCCTGATCATGTTAAAGCAAAACCTTTGGATGCTCCTTTACAGCATGGCCGCCTACTTGGCAATAAGGCTGAAGAAGTTCTTAAAAAGATGGAAGATAAAGCTAAATCTATGCAAATTGTGAAAGATTTCTTACAAGTGCAACCTCCTAGATTTAGTAGGCATTGGCCTACTAAGAACTGGTCCCTTCCAGCTCCTTCCAGAGCCACTACGGCCAAACCCAGACATTCCAAAAGCACCAGGTTTCAGGGACTTTCAGAACTAAGCAATGGGGTGCTTCCACTCCCAAATCTGGAAACAACAAGGCACCACCCTATGGTAAACAGTCTCAATGACTTCCCTTTGAAATTATCCAAGTACTTACCTCTTAGTCACCCCTTTGGGGGGAAAACTGGCTCTTCATTCAAGAAACTGGCAACTCATAACCCAGCACAAATGGGTTTTAAATATAGTGTCCCAGGAATACAAATTTCATTTCCACACGCTGCCAACTCCAAACAGGTGGCCAGACCTGCCCCCAAATCAGTGGACAGAGGCTCAGAAACAAGTACTTTCCCTCCTAAACTTGGGGGCTATTCAACTAGTACCAGAAGTGGAAAAGGGACAAGGTTTCTATTCAAGACCTTTCCTGGTACCCAGAAAAGACAAGTCATGGCGTCCAATTCTGGACCTGTCTACCCTAAACACCTTCCTAGACATTCCAAAATTCAAGACGCTGACTCTTCACCAGTTACTTCCTATGCTAGGCAAGGATGCCTGGTTGGCAGCTCTCAACTTAAAAGAGGCTTACCTGCACATCCCAATCAGAGAATCTTGCAGAAGATTCCTATGCTTCAAAGCAGGCTGTATGCATTACCAATCCTCTGCACTGCCCTTTGGCTTGTCTACTGCGCCCAGGGTATTCACAAGAAATCTCAACTGGTACCCTCCCAAAAGATTACATTCCTGGGTGCAAGCTTAAATACAACTGCCCAGATGGCTTTCCTTCAGCCAGAAAAGCAAATTCATTTGGTGACTTACTTCAAACAGGTGGTCACAGAAACCCTGCTATCTGCAAGGCAGATACTGCAAGCCTTGGGGTTCATGGCCTCCTGCATTCTTCTAATTCCATATGCAAAACTTCAGTGGTACTTAAAAAGTTTATGGAGTCAACACTGATACAGCCTGGAAACACAATGATTCCTATCATACCTTGCCTGCGTCTAGAGTTCCTATAGTGGGCAGAGGCCTGCCACCAAAACAAGGGACTGCCATTCACACCACCCCCTGCCGCCCAAACCCTAACCACAGACGCATCAGACTATGTATGGGGGGGGGGGGGCAGGGAAGTGCATTCAGGGCAAATGGAGCCTAAATCAAATGCACCTTCATATCAATCAAAAAGAAATGCTATCTGTAAAGAATGCACTGACAGCCTTCAAGGACTACCTTCATCCAGGACAATTACTGATAAAGACGGACAACACCACGGTTATGTGGTACATAAACAAGCAGGGGGGTACACATTCCTACACCCTCTGCAGACTAGCCATGGCACTGTGGAACACAGCCTTGAGCTACCAAGTATAACTACAAGGTCAATTTCTGCCAGGAAAGCAGAATGTTCTGACAGACGAACTAAGCAGAAATATCATGGACCCTCACGAATGGAAATTGGAACCATGGATTTTCAACATGTTGACATGCAAATGGGGGAGCCCAGACATAGATCTTTTTGCCTCACCCCAGAACTACCAGTTGGACAAATTTTGCACAAGAACTCATCACAAAAAAGCCTGGAAAGTGGATGCTCTGTCCTTCATCTGTGCCTTTCCCCCTCTGCCTTTGCTCTCCAAAGTTCTACTAAAAGTCAAACAAGACAAACTAAAAATGATTTTGATTGCTCCAAACTGGCCTCGCCAACACTGGTACCCACTCCTGCGCAGTGTGTCACACATTTCTCTGTGGCACCTGCCTCAGAAACCTTCCTTACTGTCTCAGCAGGACAACCAAATTCTACACCCTCAGCTTCAAACATTGAATCATGCAGCTTGGCTGATCATTTAAATTCCCCCTTAGCATCCCTCAGAAAACCTGTGATGGATGTCATTTTGGAGGCGAGAAGACCTAGTACTAGAAAATCTTATGCTGACAAATGGAAAAGATTCTGTGCCTGGAATCAATCTCAAGGGATGAGCACAGCAGTGCCCAATTTACCTCCCATTTTGCAATACCTAACTAAGATGCTTCACAAGGGCCTGTCTTTTTCTTCCATAAAATTACATGCCTCAGCCATTTCAGCTCATTACAACACAACCCCCCCCCTTCTTTCATCCTCTTCTAAAGCAGTATCTCAGAGGGGACAAAAACTTGAGACCACACAGGAGAGCTCCAATCCCTGCCTGGGACCTTAACTTTGTACTGGAGAAACTCACTCTACCTACTTTCGAGCCAGCTGCAACTGCAGACTTAAAATTTCTTTCCTGGAAAACAGCCTTCCTTTTAGCAATCACATCAGCTAGAAGGATATCTGAATTACAAGCCTTTATGGCAGTGGAGCTTTTCATCATCTTTCATGCGGACAGGGTGCCACTCAGGACCAATCCATCATTCATGCCCAGCCAAAGGGCAGTGCATAGAATTGATAATGCATGCAGCCTGTTTTGAAGCGTAGGAATCTTCTGCATGATTCCCTGATTGGGATATGCAGGTAAGCCTCTTTTAAGTCAAGAGCTGCCAACAAGGCATCCTTGCCTAGCATAGGAAGTAACTGGTGAAGAGTCAACATCTTGAATTTTGGAATGTCCAGGAAGGTGTTTAGAGTAGACAGGTCCAGAATTGAACGCCATGACTTGTCTTTTCTGGGTACCAGGAAAAGTCTGGAATAAAAACCTTGTCCCTTTTCCTCTTCTGGTACCAAATGAATAGCACCCACGTTTAGGAGGGAAAGTACTTGTTTCTGAGCTTCTGCCCACTGATTTGGGGGCAGGTCTGGCCACCCATTTGGAGTTGGCAGTGTGTGGAAATGAAATTTGTATCCCTGGGACACTACATTTGAAACCCATTTGTCCTGAGTTATGAGTTGCCATTTTCTTGAATGAAGAGCCAGTTTTCCCCCCAAAGGGGTGGCTAAAAGGTAAGTGGTTGGTAATTTCAAAGGCAAGTCATTGAGACTGTTTACCACAGGGTGGTGTCTTGTTGTTTCCAGATTTGGAAGTGGAAGCACCCCATTGCTTAGTTCTGAAAGTCCCTTGGGACTGAAACCTGGTGCTTTTGGAATGTCTGGGTTTGGCCGTAGTGGCTCTGGAAGGAGCTGGAAAGGACCAGCTCTTAGTAGGCCAATGCCTACTAAATCTAGGAGGTTGCACTTGTCAGACATCTTTCACAGTTTGAATAGATTTAGCTTTATTTTCATCTTTTTAAGAACTTCTTCAGCCTTATTGCCAAATAGGTGGTCCTGCTGTAAAGGAGCATCCAAAAGTTTTGCTTTAACATGATCAGGCAGAGATTGCTCCTTAAGCCAAGCATGCCTTCTAAGCACAGACCCAGCAACAGCAGCCCTACAAGAAGCCTCTAAAGAATCAAAACCACATTGCAAAGTACGTTTGTCAACTTGTTCAGCTGAATGCAATAAATCCTGCAAATCTTTATTCTCCACACAATCAGAAATCAACATCATTTTTTGTTTAAGCAGGTCCAGGATATGATGTTGGTATTTTAGCATATGAAGTTGACAGTTTAAAGCCCTGAATGCTAAAGTTGCTGAAGTATAAACCTTTTTACTCCATCTATCCAGCGCCCTGGAGTCTCTATCAGAAGGGGTAGGATTTTTAGCAGTGGGAGCCTTAATGTCCTTGGGCCCCTGAGAAATGGTTTCAGGGTCCGCAACAGGATTTTTGAAAAGGAATTTGTGGGACTCAGGAACACTGTAGTACCTGTCTGGTTTGATAGTAGCTGGAGGCAAGGAATCAGGGGCCATACTGGATTCTGAAAACACATCATCAACAATATCTAGTACAGGAGGTATAGCCAAAGGCCTATGCTGAGGAAGAAGAAGGAAATCCCTAAGCCTCTTTTTGGATTCACAGAAATCCTGACTTTCCCTGTGGAAATGCTCCCTTAAGGTATGTAAAGTTTCCCCAAAAGAGAAATCCTCAGGCGGAGAAGACGAGGGAATGGAATCCTCTGCATCAGAGTCCTCATAAGTACATATGGACAAATCCAGATCATTAGAAGAGTCAGAAGAAACAGACTCAGACTCTTGTTTAGAAGACTCATAGTCAAATTCAATCCTAGGCCTCTTGAGGGGGGGGGGGTTGACTACCCCTGATTAGAGTAATTAAATCTTCAGTCATTTTGATCATTTTTTTTTTAGGCATAGGGACCTGAACATGTGGCCTGGGCATTGTTTTTTTTTTACATAGATTGAGATTTAGGCCTTAACACTGAAGTTGGAGTTGGTTTAATATGCAAGTCTGTAGGCCTGAATACACCCTCAGAAGCCAGTGCCCGCTCAGTGGCTCCAGACCCATCCAAGGTAGAGACAACCGCGGGTTCCATATGTGAAGCATCATGCTGCATACCGGACTCCGAATGGGTCTCAGTAGAGGCCTGCGAATCAGAAGTAGCAGGCATCAGGGGCTGCAAAAGCACCTCACTGAGTACCGGCGAACAGGCGACTGGTTTAGAAGAAGTGTTGTCAGCAGTTTTGGACCTCAACAGCCTCTCTGTCTTTTTCTTTGCATTTTTTTTGGTATTCCGATAGTCGGATGGCTAACCGATGTCATTTCTGGATAAATAAACAGAGAACCGAAATATTTTGAAGCAAAAATGTACCGACGCCAGATAGTGCGCTGAATAAATAAAGCACTAAACCGACCGACAGCAAGGTACGTCGTAGTCAGGGCCTAGGCAAGGAATACAGTACAAATTAAATGACTGAATCAGTGAAACACAATGAACATCCACAAGCTCCGACAAACATATGCTCCAAATCTGACAGAACTAGGGGATGGGTGAAGGTTTTGGGAATTCCAGTTGCAGTTGCTCATAGTATTTTCTAACAGACTGAGAAAAGTACAGTTTTGTACCTACCATAAATGTAGATGTCCGAACAGGATAGCATCTGCAGTCATAACAAATGGGTTGTCCTGTCGTCAGGCAGCCCTTCGGTCGGCCGGATTCCAAAGTCTGGGTCCGGCTTCGGCTGATGTCGCACTTCACCCGACGTCATCTCTGCTGGTCTTCGGGTATAAAGGCATCAGCCGACGCCATTTTCCTCAGTGTTTCTTGCCCCAGATGCCAGTTGCCCTCTTGGAAAGCTAAATTTTGGATAAATGCCAATGTTCCCAAAAAAGTAGAAGGCAAACACAAAAAATAAGCATGTATGTACATATATACAAACAAATGCACCATAAGAGACTCCCCCCCAGCTAGCTATTAGGAGGGTAAATACCCTAGGAGTACCACAGAGGGGAAGGAGGGTGGGTAATCCTGACTGCAGATGCTATCCTGTTCGGACATCTACATTTATGGTAGGTACAAAACTGTACTATGTCCTTCAAGGATGCATCTGCAGTCATAACAAATGGGTAGAATACCATAGCCAAACTAGGGGAGGAGGAAGAAAAATTATGGTGTAGTTAGGATCCCTTGCAATACAGCAGTGGCGAACCCTGCTCGGGATCTAGAGTATAGAGGTAAATTATAATGCTTGGCAAATGTATGCACGGAGGTCCAAGTAGCCGCCTCAATAATGTCCTTGGTTGCCACTCCTCGTAAGAAAGCTGTGGTAGTGGCTGTAGCCCTTGTAGAATGAGGTCTTATGTTCTGTGGAATTGGTTTTCCATGGTAGGAGTAACAGAATCTTATGCAATTTCCTATCCATTTGGAGATTGTCTGTTTGGAAATTGCTTTTCCTTCCCTTCCTGTTGCATAGGCTACTAAAAGCTGGTCAGTTTTTCTGTTACTTTTGGTTCTGTCCAGGTAGTAGCGTAACTGTCTATGTACATCCAAGTTATGCAGCAGTCTTTCCCCCCTGTTCTGTGGATTGGGAAAGAAGGTAGGTAGGTGGATTGCCTGGTTTAAAGACACTCTGGATACCACCTTAGGCATAAATGTAGGATTAGTTCTCATGGACACTCTATCTTGATGGAAGATTAGGAAGGGTTGTACTGCCATTAAGGCCTGTAGTTCCGAAACCCTCCTTGCTGAAGTGATTGCCAGTAGGAAAGCGGTTTTCCATGATAGGTGTTGAAGATCTGCTGTTGCTGCTGGTACAAATGGAGGGAGTGTCAATTTTTCTAGCACAAAGTTTAAGTCCCATGCTGGTAACGGTGGTTTCCTAGGAGGTTTTACATTCTTGATCCCTCTGAGGAACTGCCTGAGTAGAGGATGCGAAAAGACAGGTGGATCGAAGCTGTGTTCTGCGGAAATAGCTGATGCATGTATCTTGATGGAGGAATAGGACAGGCCTGTATGTAGAAGCTCTGCCAAGTACTCCAGGATGTTAGCAATATCTATGTTCGACACATCTTTTCCTCTTTCAGTACTCCAAATGACAAACCTTTTCCATTTTCCTGCATAGTTCCTTCTTGTTGAAGGTCTGCGGGCTTCAAGGATAATGTCTTTAACCCTTTGGGATAAGTCTGGGTTAGTTGCTGTTATGTGATGTTCCAGGCAGTCAGTTGCAAGGTTTTTAGGTTTGGGTGCATGATGTTGTAGTTGTTCTGAGTTAACATCAAAGGCATCAGGGGTATTGACCACATTCTCTCCTGAGACATGCTCCTCAGCAATGGATACCAGTGTTGTCTTGGCCAATTCGGAGCTATCAGAATTATCCTTGGACGTTCCTCTTTGATTTTCAGTAGTACCTTGTGCATCAAAGGAAGAGGTGGAAATGCATATGCTGTCAGGCCTTTCCAACTGAAGGATAGAGAGTCCACCTTCCATGCAAGTGGGTGGTATGTCCTTGTGCAGAATTTTTTGAGCTGGTGATTGACTGGGGATGCGAATAGGTCTATTTGTGGCATTCCCCATTTCTTTGTGATGGCCTTGAAGATGTCCGGGTGTAGCATCCATTCGTGAGCATCCGAGGTGGTTCTGCTTAACATGTCTGCCAGGGTGTTTTCTTTTCCCGGCACAAATATTGCCTGTAACTGGATGTTGTAGCTCAGAGCCATATTCCAAAGGTCCAGAGTCATTCTGCATAGGGGGTATGAATGAGTGCCTCTCTGTTTGTTGATGTACCACATGACTGTTGTGTTGTCTGTCCTTATCATTAAATGGCCTTCTTTGAGGAATGATCTGAATTTCTGGATTGCTAGTTTTACTGCCAGCATTTCTTTTTGGTTTATGTGCAGGTGCAGCTGGTCTGGAGTCCACAATCCTTGTATGCATTTGTCCAACATGTGCGCCCCCCAGCCTAGGTCTGAGGCGTCCGTTGTGATGGTTTGGTTTGCTTGAAAGTTGTGGAAGGGCAAGCCTGGGTTTGACTGGCATGCTTGAGCCCACCATAGGAATTCTTGTTTCAGGCATGGGATTAGTGGGATTTCAGTTTCTAAGCTGTGCCTGTGTTGAGACCATAAATTCTTTAGGTACCACTGTAGCTTTCTCATATGCAGTCTGGCATGGGGGACCAGGATTATGCATGATGCCATGAAGCCCAAGGCCTGCAGTACTTTTCTTGCTGTTAGTTTGTTCTGCTTTGTTAATGCCAAGAAGTAAAGAGGGAGTTGTTCTTGTTTTTCTGCAGTTAGGAATGCCATTTGTTTTACTGTGTCCAATTCCGCACCCAAGAAAGTTCTTGTCTGGGATGGTATCAGTCTTGACTTTTTTAAATTGACTGTGTATCCCAGGGCTTGTAGTAAGCAAATGACTCTTTGTAAATCTGTTGTCAGCTTGCTTTTGTTGTCCGCTTGTAACAGGCAGTCGTCCAGGTATGGATAAATTTGGATTCCCTGTAGCCTGCAATGAGCGATTACTGATGCCAGGCATTTTGTGAATACTCTGGGCGCAGTAGATAAGCCAAAGGGCAATGCTGAGAATTGATAATGCTCTGATCCTGCAAGAAATCTGAGGTATCTTCTGCAATTTGGTCGTATGGGGACGTGCAGGTATGCCTCCTTGAGATCTAGAGTTACCAGCCAACACTCCTTGCCCAGCATGGGAAGAAGTTGCTGTAGGGTCAGCATTTTGAATTTTGGGACAATGATGTATGTGTTTAAGACGGACAGGTCGAGAATAGGTCTCCAACTTTTCTCTTTTCTTGGTACTAGGAAGAGTCTGGAGTAGAATCCTTTGCCCTGTTCTGTTATTGGTACTCTTTCCACAGCTCTCATGTTTGTTAATTGAGCTATCTGCTTTAGAGCTTCTGTTTTTTGAATTGGAGGTAGGTTTGGCATTCCTCTTTTACTGGTAAGGTGTGGAAGTGGAACCTGTAGCCTTGGTCTATGGTTTGCAAAATCCACTTGTCTTTTGTGATATAGTGCCAATTTTTCAAAAATAAGGCTAACTTTCCGCCTAAAGGTGCTGCTATTTGCTCCCTGGTAGGCGGTGTCAGAGCCAAGTCACTGTGATTGTCCTGTTGCAGTGGCAGTGGTTGTGTCTGTGCCTCGCTGGTTATTGCCTTGCCACTGGCGTCCTCTGTAGGCACCTCCTCTGGATTGATTTCTGCCTCTAGAGCGTCTATTCCTGCCTCTTTGAGATTTTGAGGAGTCTGGAAAGGACCAATTTTTGGCAGGCCAGTTCCTGGTAAACCTTGGGGCTGAACCTGTAAGAAATGCTTAACTGTTTGTACAGATTTTGCCTTCTCTTCCATTTTCTTCATTACTTGCTGAGCAGGGGTACCAAATAGACTGGCCTTATCCATAGAAGCAGCTAACAACTTTGCTTTAACATGATCCGGCAAGACCTGTTCTTTCAACCATGCATGCCTTCTTATCACTGTGCCAGTCATGGCTGATCTAAATGAAGCCTCCAGTGCATCATAGCCACATTTTAAAGAATGGTTACTAACCTGCTGAATGTTATTCACCATTTCTAAAACATATTTCTTATCTAAGGAGTCATCAGAGGACAGCTTCTTAGTTAACTGATCAAGCATAAACTCTTGGTATTGGATCATATGAAACTGACAGTTTAAAGCTCTAGCTGAGAGAGTAGCAGAGGTGTAAACTTTTTCCCCATCTCTCTAAGGACCTGGATTCCCTTTCAGAAGGGAGAGGGTTTTTGCTGAGGTCGGCTACTGCCTTAGGCCCCTGGGATATAGTCTCAGGATCTGCAAGTGGGGCCTTGTATAGGTGGTGATGAGTGTCTGGCACCCTGTAAAATCTATCTGGTTTGGCAGGGCTGGAGGTAAAGTATCAGGAGCAGTGCAAACATCATTAAATGCATCATCCACAACAGGCAGAACTGGAGGTATAGCTAAGGGCCTATGTTGTGGTAAGTGCAGAAAGGTTCTAAGCCTTTTTCTTGAATCTGAGAAATCTTGTCCCTGCCATTGGAATTGTTCTCTCATGGCATGTAAGGTTTCCCCAAAGGAAAATTCCTCTGGAGGAGAGGCAGATGGAATGGATTCTTCAGCATCGGAATCTTCATAAGTAGAAAAAGGAGCCTCTGGCTGATCTGTAATGTCTGAGTTATCCGAAGAATCATCAGAGGACACTGGCTCGGGGGGCTCTGCTCTAGGTCTCTTTTCTGGAGGCTGAGAGGCCCTGTCTGGGTGAGATTGGGATCCCCTAATTAAGGAGATTAAATCCTCTGCCAGAGTAAGCA
Source organism: Protopterus annectens (assembly GCF_019279795.1). Classification (NCBI taxonomy): domain Eukaryota; kingdom Metazoa; phylum Chordata; order Ceratodontiformes; family Protopteridae; genus Protopterus; species Protopterus annectens. Next base: position 1,886,251,914 of record NC_056733.1, on the reverse strand, counting down.
TTTGTGAACTAGAAGTGGGCCTGTGTGAGGGGGGCTTAACAGGCCCTGATTTAACAGTTTTGGCTGCTTTAGCCCTGGCAAAGGCCTTTATAGACATGGCTGCAGGAGGCCTAGCAGCACCACGTGCTGGGGTAGAGACATCCAAAGGGATGGTGTCTGATAATTCACTAGGAACCACAGTAGTAGGCAAAACTTCAGAGGCCGATTCAACTAAGGTAGCAGGAGTCTCAGTAGTAGTCATGGATTCGGCTGAAGATTGACCCGTTTTCTCGGTTTCGGCCGAAACCGAGACACTCGCGGCTTGCTTAACCGTGGTTTCGGCTGAAACCGCGGACCGCGAGTGTCGGTCCTTTTCTTTGCGTTTTTTAACAATTTGGGTAGTCGGAGGATCCGACGGCATAATGTACGCAAAATCTGAGCCGAAAAACTGTTCAGCAAACTCCGACCGACGCCTAAGCGTTCGTCGGTTGAAGGAAGCACAGGCTAAACAGGCTGAGGCAAGAAAGAGTCCCCAACGGGGTACTTAGCTTTTTAGAAGTCTTCGAAGTAGTATTCGGTAGTAGTAATCTCTGGATCTGACCGACCGGCACTTGCGAACAGCTTCTGCTTCGGGCGCCACGCGGCAAGAAAGACTGGGGAAAATGGCGTCGGCTGATGCCTTTATACCCGAAGACCAGCAGAGATGACGTCGGGTGAAGTGCGACATCAGCCGAAGCCGGACCCAGACTTTGGAATCCGGCCGACCGAAGGGCTGCCTGACGACAGGACAACCCATTTGTTATGACTGCAGATGCATCCTTGAAGGACATCCTCCGTGTTCTGCCACTGAAAACACAGGCACAGTCTGAAAATAGTCTCAGAGAAACAGAATCACTCACAGGGACATTCAGTTATCATGCTCTCCTCTGTGCCTGAATCAGGTATCAGAGAAGAAAAACCTGTACATGTCCCACCACATTTCTCTACAGATTCAATTTCTTGAATGTCTTCAGGAAGAGTGGAATCTATTTTTATTTTACCAGACACCACCTTATAAGAAGAGTTGATTAGCCTGCATAAGACCCTGGGACAGATAGACCTAATAAACTACTTCTGTTCAGTGGGACTCGTACAGGAGAAGATAAATGTTTAGTTTTCTGCTTTTTTTTTGGTTTTTATAGATATATATATAGATATATATATATATATATATATATAAGAAAATTGGGCCAAACAGGTATCTTTATAGCAGCAGCAGCTTCCCAAAGGAAAAGCACAACATTCTGGCTAAGCAGAGGTACCTTCCCTGCCCCTTCTTCCAAGAGAGACAAGACTGTCCCTCCCTTGTCAACTGAGGGGACGCCAACAGCTGCTAAGGTTCAAAGGCTCATAGCAGGCTACTAGGCCTGTGGCCCTAGAGCCTTTACAAGCCTAACTAAGTTAATCCCAAGTATCCCCATTTCTTATTTTTTGGGCAGTTTGCAGAACAAATTTATGAACAGAGCGGGTCTCTGGTCAACACCGGCAACCCCTGTCCATGAGGGACATGGGTGCCAACCCAGGGGTGAATCTGTGGTCTCCCATCCAATTATCTAGGTTGGGTTTGACTAGGATCAGTGAGGAGCTCTGTTTTACGTGGACAGGAAGTCTATTCCAGAGAAGCAGTAGGCTCTACAAGACATATCTCTCTCTCCAGTATGTACCGTTAATGTCAAAAGCTAGGTTGAGATCCCTACAGCAAATGACTCTTGTGCCATTTCACTTGCATTTCCATTAGGACAGGGTCAGAGATTGCCCTATAGGCCAGACAGAAGTCACCTCTCTGCAGCATATAAGACACAGCGTGAAGTAACAGGGCTGTCAGCCTGTCTACATAGGTCATGGTTTGAAGTCCCTGTACTTTCTTAGTGAGAAACCTCTGTGGTGTCTCTACCTGCTGCAGTTGTCTGGTGAGGTACATGCAAAAGGGTGCATTATACTGTATCGGTGGTCTGATGAGGGCTGAGTACAGTGGAGTTATAACATCCCTTGAGTGGATGCTATGCCCTTGCTTATACGAGGTGCACTACGCAGAAGGCTTTCCTTACCACTGTGGAAACTTGGTGGTCGAAGTTCAGATTGCTATCAACCTGTGTTTTCAAGTCTCACACCACTGGGTTGGAACTCAATATTGCAATTTGTAGGGAATTCTGTTTTGCCAAAGAATAATAATAATAATAATAGCAATAATAATAATAATAATAGACCAACAATTGGCCAAGCTTCTTGTGTCATTCTTAGGGGATCCAGTATCTGTCTGCCCGAGACGACATGGTCGACAGACCACGATGCTTTGCCAGAGATGGTCTGCACCTGTCGCCCCTGGGATTCCTGAAACTGGCTAAGGGTCTTGCTGCCCCTATAGCGCCTTTTTAGGCAAGGTTCAAATGACAAATTCACCACCATAACAGGAACAGGCAAGCAAAAAATGAGGGTAATGCTACGCAATGCTAGAAGTCTAAATCTCAAAATGCACTCACTTGAGGCACTCCTTAAAATGGAGAACATCGATATCTGTGCAGTGACTGAGACCTGGTTCAAGGCTATAGAGAGCACCCCTGCATTACCAGGCTATAAGTCATACCACACTTTTTGGCCATCTAACCTGGACCAGAACACCAAAGGTGGCTGTGTGTCCATATTCATTAAGGATAACCACACCTCCACGCTAGTTGTGCAGCATAATGCATCCGAGGTTATCCAAGTGCAACTAACTCTGGGCAAAACTGAAATCCATATTGTAGCTTGCCACAGATCCCCCACCATGCCCCAGGATTTCCACTCCTCTTTTCTTGATATACTGAAAAATATTAGGGTTCAACCAAACACCCTAATAATGGGCGATTTCAACTACCCCACCATTAACTGGGAAAACTACTCATGTACCTACTCCTTCGCTCAACGCTTTCTGGAATTCATAAATTCCAATGCCCTGGATCAACTTATCCACACTCCCACCAGGGGCAACAATATCCTAGACGTAGTCATTACCAACATGTGTGACTGGTGTTCCACACCTGAAGTCAACTCCTCATTGGTCAGATCCGGCCATAAGCTAGTCACCCTAGATATCTGCATCCTGCCCCCACCCATCAATAAGGAAACCACGGTAAAACATTTCTCCAAAGCCAACTTCATGCTTCTTAAGACAGAAGTGACAAATTTCATGACACCCATGCAGATGGACAAAACAGTTACGACTGCTGAATCCTACACAAATGCACTCTATAAGCACTTGCACGAGTGCATGGATTGTGCTATCCCAAACAGAACCAAGACGCTATCTTTAAAAAAAAAAAGGAAGCCAATTTGGTGGTCCCCTGCCATAAACAAACTCTACAACAGAAGGAAGAAACTGTTGCAAAAGACAGCAAAATCCCATGAGTGGAGGAGCTCCCTGGTCAGCCTCAGTAAGAAGCTGAGATCCCTTATAAGATTCCCCCAAAAGCTAGCTATGAAAACAAAATTGCCACTGATTCTATGGGCAACCACAAAGCATTCTATAGCTATGTCAGGAATCTCAATGGCAACACTCAGATCTGCTCTGAGTTACAGCACAACGGCATGAAAATTACAGAACCACCTGATATTGCCAACATCCTGACAGATAGGTTCAGTGATAACTTTACCTCGCTCTCACTCCCTAAAGGGCCCATATCTATACAGGAAGAATGCAGAGTCCCTGTAATCACATCTATGCAGGTAAAATCTGCACTCTCTAAAACCAAAAACACAGCATCCATGGGACCGGACAACATCCCAGGCTGCATTTTACACTAACTTCAGAACAAACTGACTCCCCACCTAAGCACCATGTTCAATCATAGTCTCACATCAGGCTTTGTGCCCACTGAATAGTGCACAGCAACAGTTATCCTAGTCCACAAAGGGGGAACCACCACTGATCCTGGGATTATTCAATCTATTAGCCTGATGAGCCTGGTCTGCAAGGCCATGGAACGTATCATCATGGAACTCATAAACAAAGACATTGGAAACCACCTAACTCTGGACCCCACCCAGACTGAGTTTGTGAAAGCAGATCATGCCTTCTGAACCTGATCGACTTCTTTGAGGCAGTCACCAAAGCCGTAGATGAGGGTAAGGTGGTTCACACAGCCTATCTTGACCTTGCCAAGGCTTTCAATACCACCCCCCATTCTGAAATTATAGCTAAACCCACTAAACTAGGTATTATTCCCTATGTCACAAGATGGGTTGCCAACTGGCTCACTGACAGAACCCACACTGTAAAAGTTGCAGACTCCAAATCTGACTTCAAACCAGTGATAAGTGGAGTACCACAGGGTTCAGTCCTGGGACCTCTCCTGTTTGGTATCAACTTCTCTGAAGTACAGGCTAACACAGAAGGCCTCTGGCTAATGAAGTTCGCAGATGACTGCAAACTGGGAGCCATAGCCGTGTCCCCAAATGATGTTGACATCCTACAGAAGGGCCTCACTGAGGCAGATGCCTGGTGTCAAAGGCATGGCCTCGAGCTCAATGTCAAAAAGTGCATTGTCATCCCCTTTGGTAAGAACTCTGTACCCATGAACTACCACATAAACGGCAGTCTACTTAAAGCCGAATGTGTGAAAAGAGACCTTGGGACCCAGGTGGACAGTAGTCTCTCCTTTGATAATCACATCGCCACAGTAATCAGGAAATCCTTCTATGTGGCACTCCTCATCACAAAAGGGTTCTCATCCAGGAAAAAAGAGGTAATTGTTTCCCTCTACTCTGCACTCGTTAGACCCATTATAGAGTACAACTCCCATTTTGGAATGCACCTAACAAGACATCTGCAGCAGCTGGAAAGGTCACAGAAGTACCTCACAAAGAGGATTACTGGCCTCCAACAGATGCCTTGCACTGACTGTCTCAAAAAACTCTAGTTTTACTCTGTAGCATATCGCCTACTCCATGGAGATTCTGCCTAACGTATAAAGCTATGTTAAACCCAGAGCTGTTGGACATGCTACTCCTAAAGAAATCCCAATCCCTCCGAGCTACATGCTCTAGGGACCTAAACTTTGTCACCACAATAAACAGGACATGCTGGAGGGATAGATTCCTGTCCCAGAGACGTCCTATACTCTGGAACAAGCTACCCATCTATGTCAAGCAAAGTTCCTCATTAGCACTCTTCAAGAAAAATCTTGATGAGTGGATGGGAAATAGGAAATACCCCCCGGGGATCACTTCTGTGGCCCTGCTCGACAGGGGCACAGGAAATTAACTTTCTTGGGTGGCGTAAGCCAGGGAACCTTGTTGGTTAGGTTAACTTACGCCCTTGGGCCGATAGCCTAGTATCTACCTATGAACATATGAATAATAATAATAATAATAATAATAATAATAATAATAATAATAATATACATTACAAATACTTTTACTAACTTAATATAGTTGCAACTTACACTATCTGTCTTCATATCCAATCTCTCATGCTTTCTTTATTTCTGTGGTTGAATAAACATAACTGATTAAACAGTATTCTTACTTATGAAAATATACAAACAGAATTACTAAAAATTTAACACACTGGGTTGATTTTCTTGCATTGTATAGCTCTACAATATGTATTTGTGTTGTTTATCTATTTCAATTTGTATTATGTAAAAACTTGACTGACTTTCAAAGTTAAGCTGATGTTATGTAAAACATTTCTGTGATTGTATGGAGCTTTTCTCCCCAGTCCTCCACTGAAAATGGGTCAATGGACTCAGTGGACTTTCCCGGTCAATAAATAAATAAATATAAATAATGCATTTTTTTTGCATTTAGTTTTAGACCATAGCTTTGGCAACAATCATTTGTTTGTGTTAGCCCTTATTGTAATATGTTGACATCAGTGGGGTCTCACTGATTGCTCCCAGTCTGCAATCATCACCGAACTTGGTGAGCCACAGGACATTTACTTTGGTCTGGATTTCTGAGAAATAAATGCGAAACAGTCAGGGGTCCAGCAAAGACCACTGTGGTACTCCACTGGTGACAGGTCTACTGGAGGAGGTGGAGTCACCAATTCTGAAAGTGTGTGTTCTGTTGGTGAGCCAACTGGCTACCCATCTAGTAACATAAGGTTTAATCCCTAGCTGGGAAAGTTTCTCAATGATGCCAGAGTGAGAAATTGTGCTGAAAGCCTTGGCAAGGTTGAGAGAGACTGCTTGCACGGTCATACCTTCATCCATGGCTTTGGTGACATTCTCAAAGAAGTCGACCAGGTTTAATAAGCATGAGCTACCCTTAACAAAGCCAAAGTGGGTTGGATCCAGCATTTGGAGGTTGCCTATGTCCTTGCTGACAAGTTCCATGATAATTCCATGGCCTTGCAGATGAGGCTGGTTAGACTTATGGGTCTGTAGTTCCCAGATTCAGTTGATGGCCCCCCTTTGTGCAGGGGGATTACTGTTGCTGCTCTCCATTCTGCAGGAACACAGTCAGTTCTCAAGGTATAACAAAAGAGAATGCTAAGTTGGTCCACTAGGTCTTGTTTTAGATTGTTTACTAAACAACCTGGGATATTATCTGGTCCCACTGAGGCCGTGTTTTTTGCCTTGGCGAGCACAGAGGTCCTCTAGAGATTTTAGACAAAGGACTGGTGTCAGGAATGGTTTGGGATATGGTGGGTGGGGACAGAGGGGTGAAGTTTGTGCTGAATCTGTCAGCTAGCAGGTGGTGATATCTTCCGGTTTAGTATGAGTGATCCCATCTACAACCAGTTCGGCAAATAGCTGGCATTCCCCATTTAGACTTCGGAAGTAGTTAAAGAATGCCTTATGACTATCCTTGCATAGGGATGCTAATTTAGTTTCATAATTTGCTTTAGAAGACTTTACAAGATTTCTGATTTTGTTGTTTAGACTTAGGAGGGAACTCTTCCTCTGCGGAGTGATATCCCTCTTGCTTCTGGACAACAGTTTCTTCCTCTTGTTACATAATCTGTTTATACTTGAAGTCCACCAAGGTGTTTTTTTTTACAGGAAGGCCTAGTTTTGATCCGGTCAGATGTAGTCACTTAAGTGTTTGTACAGGGCATTTGCATACACTTCTGCATAGTGATCAGTGATGTCTGCAATTGCGGGTGGTATGAAGCTTTTTATACCATCACTTAGTAGGCTGTAGTTAGCTTTGGTGAAGTTTTTTATCATTTTTGTTCCTGTGAGAGTGTCAGTTCTAGTAGCTACGTCAAATAAGACTGATTTGTGGTCTGACCTAACCAGGGAAGGCAACACGCATGGGGAAGTACAGTGATCCCCATGCTGGTGAGTACTATGTCCAGAACATTAGAGCCCTTAGTGGGGGTGCAGACTATCTGTTCCAGAGTATTTGTGTTAACAAATTCCAGGAATCTTTGCATAAGCATATTTTTGCTCATGCTTGTCCCCCAGTCTATGGAAGGATAGCTGAAATCTCCGATGACTAAGGTGCTGGGCTGTAGGGCAAAGAAATTTGGGGTAAGCGGTGTGCTTATTCTGGTTCATGGTGGGGGATCTATAGCTAGCAATGATGTGATATGGTACTTTCCCAATAGTTAATTGGGCATGGAGTAGTTCAAGACAGTCATGCTGTTTGACCAGTCTCTAAGTTTATTTGGTTTTAATGAAGATGGAAATGGCTATCCCCCCATCCATAGTGGTTGTGTGTGCTACACTTAAGGGATCCACAGAAAGGACGGGTGGTCTGGGGAACCAGCTCTGACCATAGCAGAGTCACCCACATACGGCTCAGGCAAATTGTTAGTCTGCTATGGTACAAAATCTGCCCAGTTAATGCTTTCTTTTTGTGGCTGAATGAAGGACCTGTTTCTGTTTTCAGTTCCAAGGTCAAGATGAAAATGGTGCCTCTTTCCCGGGGAAAATAGGCACCACAAGTCAGTTAAAAAACAGTAAAAAAAAAAAAAAAAAAAAGTCACTTTTTTCTATTAAAAACACAGTTAAAGTACTTCAAATACACAAATTAAATATGTTTTCTCCACAAAAGTATTTTTTGAATGTTAACTTTTAAACTGACAGAAACACTCACATTTAAGAGTATAATATAGTTTTGTGGCAGTCAACAAAAACACATTCCCAGTTTAAAAAAAAAAAAAAAAAAACTTTGTTCACAAGGAAGGTAAGTTTAAACAATAAATACTAATTGTGGAATGCTTCCTCCAAGGGAACTTACCTCCCCAGCAATGGAACCACATAAGCCGTCTGTCAATCCTTGAAAGCTCATAGAGAAGAGCTCTGTTCTGTGGCAGGAAAGCTCTGGAGGACTTGACACTCAAACTTGTGTTTTAGTCAGCTCAGCTCAGACTGCCTAACAGTCAGTTTGGGCATGTGGAAGGTGCCCTGAAGGTTTAGAAGCTATCTGGCTCTTAAATCCTCAGCAGGATAAAATACATACAGCTTAGGCTACTGCTACGGTGATCAATATGATGAACATATAGTTAATGCATAGGTCTGACATGCTTTAAAGTGCATTGTCGTTACTTTATTCTTACTTTTTGCACAACCACTGAACAGGAATACATCCTTTTGGAATCCACTTAAGTTAATGAGAAAAAAAAAACAAGTAAAATTTGTTTTGCCTCATGCCATTGAGGATTAACAGTGAGTTTTCACCTCAATGACAAACACAGGGAAAACATGAGGTGCAATCACAAACTTTTAATGGACGCATACCACGTGTACAGAAATGCATCCAAATCTATACTGATTTGGGACAAATTTTTGAAAAGTTTATGATGCTTTTTATTAGGAAAAAAAAAAAAGCCCAAATATATAAAGAATGACAAGGGCAAAATGCATTGTGTTACAAAGACATGCATCTGCAGAATTTCTCCCTGGGCCTCCTCTGAAAACGGGCTCATTCCAAGTCGGACTTTCCCGGTAAACAAATGTTAAATAAATAAATAAATAAACAAAATTGTGACTCTTAACTCACCAGATATCACACTGTAGCTGTAAAGTGTGATAGCATACTTTAAATATCCAAGATAAACCCAAAACACGGTACAACAGCATAATGTAGAACACAAACCTAGTAGATGGCAGGAACAATGAAGAGTCAAACTCCAATGTGAAAAGTACAAAAGGTTTAATTAATGTGCAAGCGCTTTCACGGCATCACAAAGCCGCTTCATCAGACGTCTGATGAAGTGGCTTTGTGGTGTCGTGAAAGCGCTTACACATTCATTAAACCTTTTGTACTTTTCACGTTGGAGTTTGACTCTTCATTGTTCCTGCCATCTACTGGGTTTGTGTTGTACTTTAAATATCAAAAAGTCTAGGGTACTCTGACCAAAAGAATACAGTTCTGATATAAACTTATAGCTAAAAAAGTCTAGGTAAGCTGCCCACCACCTTGCATTTCACTGTTTAACAGATGATGTAAATAACTTTCTTCCTCCTCTGTAATGTCCATGACATCCAAATGATCAAATAACATCCCTAAAAGCAGCAGTAATAAAATACACCTAACACAGGACACTGCAAAAAAAAAAAAAATATATATATATATATATATATATATATATATATATATATATATATATATTTGTGTGTATATAATGGCTAATGTCAAAACTCTCTACACTACTAGTCAATTAGATTTATTTTATTGATTTACACATCGTTGTTTACTTGCCCTAGAGCACAAAATCAAATTTAATGAAAGTACCCAGAAATTAAAAAAATATATAGTATATGATAAGAAAAATAAACAGATGCTGGAGATGAGGAAATTAGTCCAACAAAATATTCTTAGACTTGGAGAAAGCATGTAACACGGTCCCAAGAAATCTGATTTGAGGAGTCCTGAAATGGTCTAAAGTCTCAGAAACATGGGTAGAATTAATCCAAGCTATGTACGAATATCCAGTGAAGCAAGCTTGAACAGTGTTTGGAATCAAAGAGGACGTTCCAGTGAGAGCTTGTGTTTGCATCAGGTTTCAGGTCTGAGTCAACTGCTATTCATAAGCAAATAGGTTGAAGGGGAAAGATCAACAAAGTTGCTGTATGCAGACAATTTATCACTAAAAACAGATTCTGAACAGGACCTTTGGCAAATGTTAGTGTTCTGGAATGCAAAACAGAAGGCACGTGCAATGAAACCGAGTACATACAAACCACAAGTCATGGAAGCAAATGGAAAAATCTAGAAGAAACTTGAGATAAACAAGAAAGTCTTGGAACATGTTAACAGCTTCAAGTACCTGGGAAGGGTGATTGAGAAAGGAAGTCTGAATAAGGAGGTCAAAACTAAAATCAGAGGTGCAACACCCAAATGAAACAAAATTTCATGGGTGGTGTGTAACAGAAGAATGCCAAATAAGCTAAAAAGTAAGATGTACAAACCACTGATGAGACCAGTACTACCGTATGGTACAGAAACCTGAGCAGGAGAGCAGCTGAGAAAGCTTGAAGTTATGGAGAAGAAATGTCTGAGATAGGTGGCAGGATGTACACGGTGGGAAAGACAAAGAAATGAAAGCATCAAAGCAGAAGCCACAGTGACTCACATTGTAGAGAAGGTCAAACAGATTCTGGTGGTTCAGTCACATCTACAGGAAAGCAGAAGATAATTTGGTACAGCCCATTTGGGACAGACAGAGGATGAAGGCAAGAGGAGATGACATGTGTAGCCAAGAAATGGATGAATTGTGTAAAAGACGACTTGCAATACCCAAACTAACTGAGTTTTGAAGAAGGCTGGTGTAGTATCCGAGTGTGTGACACCCCAACCTCATGTAAAATATGAGGAAAGGTATTGATGATGATGAAAAGCAGAAATAACAACTGACCAGAATAACTTCAACAGACATAACATGCATGCAACACCAGCAATAAGTAGTTAATTATAAATAAACAGTATAGATTATGGCAAATAGCAAATATTTGCAAATTACTACACAGAAAATAGCTACAGAGAAAAGACAGAAGTGGTAGGAGAAATGATAGAACACTCTGCAATGGAAAAAGGGAGAAGAATTATGGAGACTACCAGTGGTAAAGACTAGGAATCATCGTCATCATCAACCACTTACTTTTTCCCATTTTCTGCATGGAGTCAGGGTGTCGCTTCAATTGACACCATCTCTCTTTGTCCAATTCCACTCTCCTAGCTTCTTTGACACTCATGCTTGACTGTCACAGGTCTTATCCTCACACAATCCATCCATCTCTTTGCTGGACACCTATGTTTCCTCTTGCTTTCTTCCCTTTTGTCCCAAATCTTTTTCACCAGACTGTCTTCTGCTTTCCTGCACATGTGCCTGAATTGCAGTAATCTGTTCTCCTTGACCTTCTCTGCAACTGGAGCTACTGTGGCTTCTCCTATGATGTCATAATTTCTTTGCCCCATAGTGTGCATTCTATCACCTGTCTCAGGTACTTAATTTCCATCTTTTCTAGATCCCTCAACTACTCAGCCTTCACTGGCTAGGATTCTGAACTATACAGTAGTACTGGTCACACCACAGTTTTGCACACCTTACTTTTCAGATTCTTTGGCATTGCAGAAGACAGCAGTAGGTAATGTACCTAGAAGAGTTAACCAACTCCAAGACAAGAGAAGAAAAAGTAAGCAAAATAGTAGAAGTTAGTGATGCTCACAGCAAGGTTGATTAGCTGCAAGACAAGATGGAAAAAAGACAGTATTACACAGATATGAATGACAACGTCATATAACTTTAAAATAGGGTAGGAAAATATATTTTTAGGGTGCTGCTTGTTTCACACCTTTCCTGTAACAAGCCTAGTCCAGATACAGAGTTGCTGTATCTGGGACTGTTGGCAAGCTTCTGAGCCCTGTAAACCTTTCTGTGTTGGAGGAAAGCCTCTAGCTCATCAGTGGGAGTGGTAAGCACTAGGTAGCCTGTCTACCATGAGAGGAGAGGTTCTTGGCCCAGAAATTGTAGTTTATTGACCATTTGGACAGTTTGTCCATCTCTTTCAACTTCCTGGTTTCCTGTAACTAACCTACTGGCTAGCACTAGAAAGCCTTAAACTGATACAAGACTTTAGCTTATAAGAGAGACTTTGGAGTGATTATCAGTTTTCTGTACTTTCTTGCTGTACTTAACTGTTTTCCGCCTAAACACAGATTTTCCAGCGTTTATTGTGATTTAAAAGCTTGTTTTTTTTCACATATTGTACTTATTTGACTGCCTGCACTTCTATAAAGTTGTTTTTGTGTTTAAATTTTGTTTAACTGTTGTAGGCTACACACTAAAGTGCGATAGCCTTTTCTGATCGTTTGTAAGCTTTTAAAGCTGTTTTAAGTGTATTTTTTTTACAGTTTTTGCCTTATCTTTTCAAAAAAACAAAAACAAAAAATGTCCTTGTTTCCCACCTTTCTAAACTAGTATAGTCCAGTTTTCAGGCTAGTGCTGAATTCAGGGCTGTGATACTATTTTCTGAGTTGCCCATACCTTACTTGGATAGAAGGAAGTTTCTCTGTTCACCTGTAAGAGAGGGGAGCTTTGAGCAACCTATCTCCCTGGAGGAGTGGTTCCAGCCCAGACGTTAGTAGTTTATTGGCCATTCTGGGCTAATTTCTATCGGTTATATTTCCCTACTATAAAAAACATGTTTGCACGGTTTTGCCCACCGGGCAGTGCTGGTTAGGTACGGTTAAATTATTCCCGACTCCACTAAGTCTCCTCTTCAGTTTTTCCCTTGAAACTAGTCTAACTCTCAACCTAAGCACTCAAAAAGCATCTTACAGCCCAGCATTTGCTCAGACCTAATAGCAAGCACTAATATACCCTGACACTGATTGCCCAGCAGGGCAAGGCTTTTTATTCACCCCTCACCAACCAAGCAACAAAGCAGCTCACCCTACTATTCAGGCATGAACAAAGGGCAATTTCAGGTGCACTCTCCAGTCCAGCTGGTGAATCTGGGTATCCTGAGGCAATGTTACAGCTGCCTCATGTACACAGACAACCCTCTCCTCCTAACACAAAACACTAACATATGCAAGAGATGCAATTATACAGCCAAACTGGAAGCTAAGCTGTCTCCACCCAAGACTGGAACAGCCAGTCAAGAGGAGAAGGTTAACACTTGCACCACAACTCCAGCCACACAAAGACCTACTGAAACAGCACTGGCAAAAAATACACATAAATACACAAAATCATACTCAGATGCTCTAAATAAAAACCTGCAAAAGCATCAGAGACTTCCAAAGCAGACACCCAAATAACTTGCATTTCCCATCACAAAACAGACAACACATAAAACACAAAATCAGTGTGCTGCACAATCACAGCCCTTAAGGTGAAATAACATACCTAACACACTAGTAATAGGTGACTCTATAGTCAGGCACACTGACGTCCCACTCACTAGGCTGGACAAGCAGAAGGTTACTGTTAGCTGCCTGTCGGGACCCAGAATCCGCCACATAACACAAGCACTCAGGTCACTCCAAATCAAGTATAAATATGACTCTGCATTGTTCATGTTGGTGTGAATGACCCGAGATGTACATCCCTGGACTTCATGAAAAGAGACATGGAAGAGCTCTCTGATCATGTACCCCAGGCTGGTATGACCCTGATCCTGAGTAGCATCCTGCCCTCACCAAGAATGATACCTCAGTATACAGAAAAAAATGATCAGTTTCAACAATTGGCCAAGCTTCTGGTGTCATTCAAAGGGGATCCAATGTCTGTCAGCCTGGGAAGACAAGCTCGACAAGCTGCATTGCTTCGCAAGAGATGGCTTGCAATTGTCACCCCTAGCCTTTTGAATACTGGCCAAGGCTCTTCCTGCCCCCATACTGCCTTTTTTTAGGCAAGGCTCAAAAGTCAAACCCACCTCCGTAAACAGCACAATTAACAAAAATTGAGGGTTATGCTACTCAGCGCCAGGAGTTTAAATCTCAAAATGCACATGCTCGAAGCACTCCTCAGTATGGAGAACGTCGACATCTGTGCAGTAACTGAAACCTGGTTCAAGGCTCCAGAGAGCACTACCGGGCTACAACTCATGCCACACATTTCGGCCACACAACACGGACTGAAACACAAAAGGAGGGAGTGTATCCATATTCATCAAGGATACCTACACCTCCAGGTTAGTGGCACAGCATGATACCTCTGAGATAATTCATGTGCAACTAACATCGGGCAAATCTGCAATGCAAATTGTGGCCTGCTACAGCTCACCCTCCATGACCCAGGACCACCACTCCACCTTTCTGGAGACACTGGAAAACATGAAGGTCCTACCGAACACCCTGTTATTGGTTGATTTCAATTACCCTACCATTCACTGGGAAAACTACTCTAGTACAAATTGCCAGGCCCAGCACTTCCTGGAATTCATCAACTCAAACGCCCCTGGATCAGCTGGTAAACTCCCCTACCAGAGGTGAAAACATATTGGACCTGGTCATCACCACCATGAGCAACAGGTGTTCCACACCAGAGGTCAACCCGTCACTGGTGAGATCAGACCATAAACTAATCACTCTGGATGTCCACCCCCCCCCCCCAACCAAGGAGACCACAGTAAAAAAAAATTTCTAAAGCAAATTTCACCTTACTTAAGGCAGAGGTGGTAAGTTTCACAGCCCCCACTCTAAAGGATAACGCTGCCCAAGATGCAGAAACCTTTACAAATGCACTCTATGAGCACCTATAAGGAAGCATGGATCGTGCCATCCCTAGCAAAACCAAGACTCACTCCTCTAAGAGAAGGAAACCAGTTTGGTGGACCCCTGCAATAAACAGGCTATACAACAGGAGGAGGAAACTAGTTCAGAAAAAAAGCAAACCCCAAGAAGGAAAGACATCCCTGATCAGTATCAGTAAGAAACTAAGGTCCCTCATGAAATCATCCATGGCTAACTTCGAAAGAAAAATAGCCAAAGATTCAAAAGATAACCACAAAGTCTTCTTTAGCTATGTTAAGAATCTAAGCTGCAACTCGCAGATATGCACTGAACTAGTGCAAAATAGCACAAAATATACTGACTCTACTGATATTGCCAACATCCTGGCAGACAGATTCAGTGCAAACGTCACCCCCCTTTCACCTTCAAAAGGGCCCACAACAATACCGGAAAAGTGTAGTGTCTCAAAAATCACAGACGCACAGGTGAAAACAGCCCTTTCAAAAGCCAAAAACACAGTGTCAATGGGACCAGATGGTGTCCCAGGCTGCGTCTTGCACGAACTACAGAAAAAACTAACCCCCCACCTAAACACGCTGTTCAGTCACAGCCTCTCCACAGGCTATGTGCCCATAGAATGGCGCACAGCAACGGTTATTCCTTTTCACAAAGACGGGCCACAACTGACCCTGGTAACTATCGCCCCATAAGCCTGACTTTGCCTGGTCTGCAAGGCTATGGAGCGCATCATCATGAAACTCATTAACAAAGGCATTGGGAACCTCCAAACACTTGACCCGACCCAGTTTGGCTTTGTTAAGGGCAGATCATGTAAACCTGGTTGACTTCTTCGAGACAGTCACCAAGGCCATAGACAAGGGAAAGGTGGTTCACACAGCCTACCTTGACCTCACCAAGGCTTTCGACACCATTCCCCACTTGGGTATTACAGAAAAACTCACCAGCCTGAACATAAACCCCTACGTCACGAGATGGGTTGGCAACTGGCTTACAGACAGAACTCACACGGTAAGAATAGTGGGCTCCAGGTCCGACTCTAAACCAGTCACAAGCGGTGTCCCGCAAGGCTCGGTCCTGAGACCCCTACTGTTTGGCATATACTTCTCAGAAGTACAGGCAAACACAGGAGGACTATGGCTAACCAAGTTCGCCAATGACTGCAAACTGGGAGCCATAATTGACTCTCCGGCTGACACGGACAAACTCCAAAAAGGGCTTACTGAAATGGACACCTAGTGTCAAAGTCATGGCCTCAAGCCAAATGCCAAAAAATGCATAGTCAACAAAACACGCACGAATTACCACATAGGTGGCAGCCCCCTTAATACAGAAGGGGTAATAAGAGATCTGGGTACCCAGGTAGATAGTAATCTCTCATTTGACAATCATATTGCCAAAGTAGTTAGGAAATCCTTCTGTGTGTCCCTTCTAACTACTAAAGGGTTTGCATCTAGAAATAAACAGGTTATAGTGCCCCTCTACTCATCACTCATTAGACCCATCAGAGTACAATGCCCCATTTGGGATGTACCTCACAAGACACTTCCAACAGCTGGAAAGACCACAAAAGTACCTCACCAAGAGGATTACTGGCCTCAAACATATGTCCTATGCAGCCCGACTGAAAAAACTCCTGCTGTACTCAGTGGCATATCGCTTACTCAGAGGTGATCTCTGCCTGACTTACAAAGCCATGTCCAACTCAGAATTGATGGACATGCTCCACCTAAAGAAATCCAAGTCACTGCAAGCCACGCGCTCTAGCGAGCTATACCTTGCCACAACAATAAATAGAACATGCTGGAGGGATAGATTCCTGTCTCAGAGACTCCCTATGCTTTGGAACAAAATTCCAAATTACATCCGGCAGAGCCCCTCACTAACGCTCTTCAAGAGGAACCTTGACAAGTGAATGGGTACCAGAAAATACACCCCTGGGATCACTTCACTGGCTCTGCTTGACAGAGGCTCAGTTAATTAATCAATGGGGCGGTGAAAGCCGACACACTCTGGCTACGCTTATAAATGCACTCGGGCAGATAGCCTAGTACCTACCTATGAATGTTTCTGTCTCTGTGGTGTGGTACTGGAGAGGTATATACAATAAGTTATGTCACACTTGAGAAGGCAAATTAGAATTGGTTTAAGATGCAATTTACATAATCTTTTGGATGATAATAGGTTATTTGTTCTAGTTCAAGGGGTATTTTAATCTATTTGATCACAATTAAATTGCCGGGTTATTGTTTATTTAACTGGGTAAATTAGTTGGTCCAAAGACTTTCAGACATTCCATGGGTGAAAGAAAAACACAGTAATACAGAAAAGTATACACACAGCACTAAAGACAGTAACACTAATAATAATACACCCTATTGTGAAGAAAAATAGAAATACGTACACACTACTGCTGGAGTCAGCAGAAGTAGTTATATTGATATTGAGTAAAGGTGGACAAGCCTAAAATTTTGAGAGAGCAGCTGAGACAAGGGTCTGGCTTTTTTTCTTAGAGCCCACTAAGAGCTGAGCCACAGCAGACAATCACAGCAGTAGCTCAGTTAAAAATAACCATGCCTAGAAGTTCAGAACAAATTACTTGATTAAAAAAACTATAGTTACAGCCAAATAGACATTGACATTGCTAGTATTCATTGAAACAAATGTATGCGGACAGTATGTTGATCATACTTGCTAACAGCATACACCCAGCCACCCCCTCATCATGCCCAAGTTAAAAGTCTGCTGACAATGAATAACAGGAAAACATATATAATAAGCACAGCATAGAAGTACAGCACTTTGTATGTAGTAACAGGACGGCTGCCCTGGCTAGTAGAAAGAAATTAATTTTTTTCACCTTGTGGTCTAATAATGACTTAATGAATAGTAGTTTCACACCAGGGAATGGTCAAACAGCCCCAAGGTGAAAATTAGATACACTTCTTAAATGGAATAACAAAAGCCTTGTGAAATGATGGATTTTGTTAATTTTATGCAAGAACAATATTTCAGTTCCCTTAAGGGAGCCCACATTAACAGTTAAAAAGCAACAGTATTCTTATTAACTTAAATATTTGGGTATAAAATAAATATGCTGTCCCAGTGGACTGTACCCTTTTCTAAGAAGGTATACCACCTCTGACTGAGAAGTTGCTACAAAATATAACACTGGCAAACTTTGCTCTTTGATAGATACTCAGGTCCAAAAAAACACATCAACCACAACTGCCCTTTCCTCGCATGTATTTAAGCCCTCAAAATAAAGGCCACTACCTATACAATAATGCCTCACTGAGAAAGAATAAAAAAATGTTAGAGCTACAGCAACATTTTGCTGTTTTAGCTTGTGACTGGCAGACACGTACGCTGCCCCCAACAAGTCACAACACTTTTTTTTTCCTAGCAGTGATTATAAGATGACTTTGTACTTTCATGTACAAGATGCCTCCACACCGCTTCCACAAAAAAGCAGTCCAGTTCTGTGCACATCTCTGAGGCTTGATGGTCAAGAAAGTGAAAGAAAAAAACTACTGCTACAATAATTCTGTATTTCAACATAGTAATCCAACAAAAAGGTGAACGACCTGCAGAAAAAAGCAGGAGCAAGTCTAGCACAGGTAAAAGTTCCTTTAAAAAGTTTATTAACAAACTTAAATTTAAGAACAATAAAAAATTATCATTAAATAAAGAAAATACCGCTTTTGTCCTGGTACATCCCAGAACTTCCTTAGATAAAATCTTAACAGATTACACTCAGTTTAGACCTTAAAAAACCTCTGTTGAAGCCACAATGTTTCCGTTTCTCCAAATTTAAAGACACAGTGCTCAAAAATATTACATTTTATAGCTTTAGCTCATAAAAGTCTAACAAAATTAACTTTTAATTACTTAAAAAACAAGTATGCAACAATAATTTATAAATAAAATATTCAAAAGTTAAATGGACACCCATATAAAATACATTACTACTAATAAACCATAGATGAAAATTAGAAACAAGCATCTTTATAAATTAATTTCCTACACCCCATCCTAATATGTTAAACAAGGTATTGCACGGGGAACTAAGGTCGGGTGGCACTATGCCAGGGTAATCCTATAGGGACATTAGCCTAGTACACACCTATGAACCTATTATACAAGGATACACAATAAAACTTAAAAAACAAATAAACATCAAAAACACAAAAAATCCATATCACCTCCACTGGGAACTGAACCCCAGAACCTTCTGCATATAAGACAGATGTAATAACCACTACACTACAACCATCTTTCAAGAGTTTTCATTCGCAACAGGCAAGCTACATTACAGTTATCATTAAGTCATGGGGGTTTAAAAGCACTGAAAAAGAGCTGCCAGTATAATTCCCTTATTTCTAGCCATACTTGCCAGGCTCCTGCCCCCCAATACTTCTTAACTGTACAGATTTTCGCATAATGTCCAGATTTTTGCTCATATTTTGGTCCATTTTTCATAAAACTGGTTTTCTAGCAAATCATTTGCAAATTATTGAAGATTTAGGTCAGAAAATAATGACATATATTTGAGTTTCAGACTCTATACCCTTCAGAAAATTCATGCTAATGCAAAACCTGTTATTCTACCTACTTTCTGTGTTTTTAAGAGAAATAGTTAAAAACTATCCCTATTTTGGGCCTTTGTCCCCCCCCCCCCCCATTATTTATGGCTTTGTCCAGATTTCTTGCTCTAAGAGATTGACAGGTATGCTCCCCCTCATTTCCCAGCATCCACTTTTTTTTAAATGACAAATTTGAAGGAGTGTTCAGTGTAAACTAAGATATGCTTTGCCAGGCCACTTGTATTTTTATTCTTTTAATATCATACACTGTCATATATTCGAGACCTTAAAGCCCATTCAGTTTTACCTATATAAAACAAACTACACCCCTGACATAAAGCACAATACACTACCCCAGTTGTTCTGCAATTAAACTCACCATTAAAATAAATTAAAATACAATATTTTGTCCAAAACAGAACAGCTGTTCCCCACACTAATCCAATTACAATGCGGACAGTGTCCACATTTCTTCATACCACACCTTATTGGGTCCAATTTCATCACCCTTCTAATATACCCTTCAAGTTTTTGTTTCGTCTATACACCAGAATAGGTTGTTCCCCCAAATTACATACTATTTCACCATCTTCGCTAATAAAATTCCAATTCGTACTAAGAATCCACTGGACAACTGTACTAACCATAATAAAACCAGCAATAAATGCAGTTGTAGATGTGAAGGGGGTACGCACAGGAGCATTCACAGATCTCTCCTGAGTTTCTTGCCCCTTAGCCAGGATAGGCACATACCATCCATCCATTCTCTTTTTTATCACCTCTGATAACAATGCTTCAATCATTTTTATTTTTTTAGGGTACTCCCTATTCAAAAACATATTTTTCATAAAACTACATTCTTTAATAAAACCAAACTTTGTTACCATTCCAGCTGCCCTTACACACTGGCCTTTAACTACCACTTTCTTTTGTTGGTATGAGTGGCTACGCGAACAGTGCAAAACAGTGTTAGCATAGGTGGGTTTACAGTAAATTTTAGCAATATATCTCCTATCTTCATAATTTTTCTCTAACAAGACATCAAGATAAGAGATTTTGTCCTTATCAGCTTGCATAGTAAACCTAAAAAAATGGGTAGTTGTATTGACATTCTCTAAAACACTCCAGTTGTTGCTTAGTGTCTTTCCAAATTACAAACAAGTCATCAAGGTATCAAATATAAACTCTAATAGAATTATTAAATTACCCATTAAAAATAAACTTTTCCTCCCATTTGAACATAATGTTTGCAAATAATTCCCCTATATTCAAACCAATAGCCAACTCCTTCCAATTGCAAATAAATCTTACCTTCAAAATAAATCTAACTATTTTTCAAAATAATTTGAAATATTTCCTTGTGCAAATTAATTTTACTATGTTCCACCCTTCTTTCTGCCAAGTATTCACAAAACCACTCAATACCCTCAGAATGTGGGATCACGGTACAATTCTTTCACATCTACACTGACTAAGAAATCCTCCTCAAAAAAGTTTAGCCTGTTCTCCTCTAAAAAATCCCAGCTGTCTTTACACACTTGCTTTTCTTCCTATAACAGACAATTCAGGGTTTGGTCCATGAATTTAGCACAGGCACTAGTAAAGGAACCCCCTACCATCCACTATGGGACTCACAGGTAGATTAGTGGCAGACTTGTGTATTTTAGGTATCCCAAAAATTACAGGGGTAACAGAACCATATAATTAAATTCATCTACAGCAATCCTGCCTTCAATAAACATGTCATTTAACTGACCCTTTACTTTTCACTGTGCTCGATTTAACTAATTAATACTATCCTAGGCACAAGTTCCTGAGTTTAACAATAACTCTATTCTTGTCTTATAATCATCCATATTCATAATCACCACCCCTCCCCCCTTATTAGGCTTCATGACCCTTAGCCCACATGTCTTAATCTCACTCAATACTTTCATTTCTTCTTTAGAAACATTACATTCCACCTCTAGATAGTTACTGGAACCCTAGAGGTCAACCTTAAGCCCATCTCATATATTTTTTCGAACAATTCTAAAATAGGGTGGCGAGGTGGATTATATGTACTAGCAATTTTCAACCCTGAAAGAACATGAGGCATTTCATTAAAAATTAGTCTGAAATTCAACTTATGTGCGTATGGTTTTGAATCCATAACAACATTCACAATATCAGCCCTCTTAGGGGGAACAAAAATCAGACGCTTAGCCAACAGGTTTGCTAAACAACTGTCCACTGTAAAATCAGAAAAATGATATATTTTAAAGTCACCTCCATCATTTGTAATAATTTTGGGGTAAAAAGAATCATCAAAAACAGTCATTTCTGTATTGTTCAACACCAGTAAGTTGGCAGTCCTTGGCAGGGGGGGTTCAATAGCTTGTTCCCCCCAATAATTCTTCCTCTGCTATGGTTGCCCCCCATATTCCTGCAAGGCCCCCTCTGATTTTTCTCTTTAAACCTCTCAGACTTTCACAAAGGGGGAAAAATCCGATGGATTACTGTCAAATGGCCTCTGGGGGTCAGTAGTCCTCATAGGATCAGTGAATTACTCTGTCGAGTTCAGTGGTACGGCAAGGAAAATCTTCCTTGTAAGCCCCATCATTAATATGTCCTTCTAGCACTCATGTGGACGGGGATCCAAATTTCTTTCTACTCCATACTTGCAAAGGAGGTGGGTTAGGATAGGCTACCCCAGTGGAGTATTCTCTGTGATCACGTTCAACCTTCTTTATTTTCTTCTCTTTAAATTTAAGTAGTTGGTAATTAATACTGGCAAAAATGTTAAGATGCTCTTTTTTAATTTTGGGGTAGTCAAGATCATTTCTAGGGTTACTGTCCACTAAAACAGTGTCCACCATCAAATTTTATATCAATTTATTACTATGTTTTATCAGAAGCGCCATACATTCAAGCCCCTTTCTATTAAATAAAACCAATATTTTTTTATGCAAGGGGGAATTCTTTTCCAGTCTGGTGGAGTACCTCCAATATCATATCCCCTTCGGTACTCAATTTTCCTTAACACAGGCTGCCAGACATGAATTTTCTAGTTGTAACTTTTTTATCATAACCTGTAATCCAATTCCCCCAGCATTTCACTAATACTAGAAACATTGTGGTTAACAAGATTAAACGCATACAAATGTATAGTGGTATTCAACTGTCCAAAGTTGTCCATTCTCAGGGACATTCATGTTACCCACTAAAGGAGGGCCATTATTACTGCCATTACTCCTTGCAGTCAAAGCATCTAATCTCTGTGTAAGCATCTCTATATAAGATGAGTAAGATTACAAATACTGGTTCGTAACTCAGATAATTCACCTCCTGGATCAGTGAATAAAATCTGCGAAGCTGCAACTCCTCCTCCAGCCATTCCCACAGGCTAAGTTGGGTGCAGTCTGTTTAGATAAGCCATAGGGCTAAGGTGGGCGTAGTCTGTTTAGATTTATCTGAGGAAGTTCTGGAAGGTACAAGGAGGAAAGTGCTAGTATCCCACTTTATTTAATTATATTTTTTTATTGTTTTTAAGTGTGAATTTGTTAATAAACCTTATAAAGGAACTTTTATCCATGCTGGACTTGTGGGTGCTTTTTCTGCTGGTCGTTCACCATTTAGTTGGATTACTGTTTTTTCTAATGTAGTATTTCAACATGTTGATCTTGTATCCATGCACTTATCCCCAAACATACACCAAGCACCTCATGGAAATTCATTGCACTGATCTAAAATCAGGGACAATTATGCGACTGGGGCTTACCTTAGTAAAAACTAAGAAACACAAAAGAATTCTGCCCATGTTGTCCTTAGCATTGGAAGTTCTTTCCAAGCTCTCAAACTCTTTATCTCACTGAACCAGGCTCCTCTCTCACCACGGAAACATGCAAGCACTCTGGAGTAAAGGAAATAATGCCCCCTCATCCTAACAATAAGCTGCAAATCTTTTTAAGAAAGAATTGTTCAACTGTGATGTCTTGTAAAAGTCCTCTCCCATGAAAAATGTTTACATTTTTGCCTTTTTCAGCAATGTGGAATGTGGCATCACACTGTCTTATACTCCAGCCAACCGTAATGCTTAGATAAGCAGACTGGACCTAACAAAAAGATTGAAAGCATTCTCAGCCTGCAGGTCTGGTCCGAATACACAGTTCAACAGTCAGCAATTGTTCAAAAAAATTGTGGCTTGTCTCTTTCTCGACTCTTTAACTTGCTGGTTCAAAGCCAGAGCCAAGCTTGAGCTGGCTCTGGCTTGCCCACCTCTAATATTTAGAAAGCATTCATACTGGCAGATGTAACAAACACCTTGTTGTATGATATATAAGCCTTAACAAAATACTCTACTCCTACAAGCATTCCTTACCCTAGAAAACACTGATACATGCATCATTTCAGAGACCTGTTTCAAGACCAGTGAAAGCACTTTTATCAGTACAGGGTTTCAGTGCCTATCACACTTTCAGAGCCACCACATTAGCCAAATGCATGAAATACAGCAGTGTCACCATATTCCTAAAACGATACAACTACAGATTTGTAAAAAACAAGATATGACCTGGAACTTCTCCACATGTGACTTACTATTAACAAAACTCCTCAACATATCACAGTTAACTATGAGATCCTCCTCTACATCCCTCTCGGCCCACACCTCTTAACTAACTAGCATGGAGCCCCTATGTACTAAGCCAAATTATACTCCTAGGCAACTTCAACAGCCCCACTATAAAAGTACAGTTTTGTACCTACCATAAATGTAGATGTTCGAAGATCCACATTGCTGCAGTCCTTACACTCGGGTAGTCCGCTGTCCTCGGTCGGCCCGAATATCAAAGTATAAGGCTGACGCCGGTCAAGGCGCATTTGACTGACATCAGGACGTTAGGGTACAAATGCGCATGACCGACGTCATATCCTCAGTCTTTTCTTGCCCCAGATGTCAGAAGACCCTAAAAAGAAAGGTCAAAACCAAAAGACAGCAAACAAACAACCAACCATCCTAGCACTAAAAATATGTACAATATATACAAGACACACCATATTAACAAACCAACCCACACAACCGCCTCTAACTACAGAGGGGAAGGAGGGAGGGTAAATTGGACTGCAGCAATGTGGATCTTCGAACATCTACATTTATGGTAGGTACAAAACTGTACTATGTTCTTCATCTCACATTGCTGCAGTCCTTACACTTGGGTAGAATCCCAAAGCAGAGGTAAGGGAGGATGGCCAAACTATAAGGAAGCAGGAGCTGGCAAAATGCCCTGCAAAACAGCAGTGGCAAAACCAGCCCTAGATTTAGAATAAAGTGGTAGGTGATAATGTCTAGAGAACGTATGCACTGAACTCCAAGTAGCTGCCTCCAAAATATCCTTAGTTGCCACCCCCCTCAAAAAAGCTGTTGAAGTGGCAGTAGCCCTAGTGGAATGAGGCCTAATCCCAGCTGGAATCTCCTTGCCATGATGGGAATAACAGAAAGCAATGCAAAACCCAATCCACTTAGAAATAGTTTGTTTTGACACAGGCTTGCCCTGAGAACTCAAAGCAAAAGAAACAAATAACTGCTGAGACTGCCTGAACCCTTTAGTTCTGTCCAAATAATATCGCAACTGCCTGTGTACATCTAAAGTGTGCAAAATCTTTTCCCCTTTATTTTGGGGATTTGCATAAAAAGTAGGCAAATGAATAGTTTGGTTTAAAGCCACACTAGAAACCACTTTAGGCATAAAGGAAGGATTAGTACGTAAAGATACCCTATCCTTATGGAAAATTAAGAAAGGCTCAACCGCCATAAGGGCCTGCAACTCAGACACCCTTCTCGCAGAGGTAATGGCCAACAAAAAAGCAGTCTTCCATGATAAATATTTCAACTCGGTAGTAGCTGCAGGCTCAAAAGGTTGTAGAGTGAGTTTCTCCAACACAAAATTGAGATCCCAAGCAGGAGTAGGAGCTCTACGTGGGGGTCTTATATTCTTTGCCCCTCTAAGAAATTGCTTGAACAAAGGATGAGAAAACAATGGTGGGTCACAATCATAGTGAGCCGAAATTGCTGCAGCATGAACCTTAATAGAAGAGAAGGACAAACCTTTGTCCAGTAATTCAGTAAGATATTGAAGAGCCGCACTTAAATTAGGCTCAGAAACATCAAAATCCTTTGCTGTACTCCAAAATAAAAATCTCTTCCATTTATCTGCGTACACTTTCCTTGTACTAGGCCTTCTAGCTTCCAAAATAACCTTCAAAACTTGCTGTGGAAGTTGAGACCCACTATGGTTCAAAACAGAATATGCCAGGCTGTTAGGTGAAGAGAGTGAAGCTTGACATTGAGCAAATGACTGTCCTCCTGAGACAACAGGTGTGGAATCGAAGGTAAAGGCCATGGAGGTTCCGTACCAGGCTTCTCAGTAATGGGTACCAATGCTGTCGAGGCCAATCTGGAGCTATCAAAATCCTCCTTGGCTTGTCCTGTCTGGCCTTTAGTAGTACCTTTGGGAGGAGAGGCAGTGGTGGAAAGGCATACACATGAAGATTGCTCCAATTGAAAGAAAGAGCATCCACTTTCCAAGCTGTGGGATGAAACCTTTTCGTGCAAAACTTTGGCAGCTGGTGGTTTAGTGGAGAAGCGAACAGATCTATGTCTGGAGTTCCCCATGACACTGTCAATTTCTGAAATACATGAGGATCCAATTTCCACTCGTGGGGATCCATGATTCGTCTGCTCAACACATCTGCTAAGGAGTTCTGTGCTCCTGGCAGAAACCTTGCCTGAAGATTTAGCTGTAAACTGAGAGCAGTCTCCCACAAAATCATTGCTTGCCTGCATAGAGGATAAGAATGTGTTCCCCCTTGCTTGTTGATGTACCACATGACAGTTGTGTTGTCTGTTAGAATCAACACCTGTCCTGGAAGAAGTAAATCCTTGAAAGCTATTAATGCAAACTGGACTGCTAACATCTCCTTCAAGTTGATATGTAGATGTTGTAGTCTGGCAGGCCACTTGTCTTGTATCCACTTTCCATTCAGATGAGCTCCCCAAGCTTTGTCTGAGGCATCTGTCATTAGAATCTGACTCGCCTCTGGCCGGGTCACAGAGAGTCCTTTGTTTAGGTGACATTCCTGAGCCCACCACAACAATTCCTTCTGTATGCAAGGTATTATTTGAATGACAGTGTCCAGATCCTGGCAGTGCTGTGTCCATACATTTTGAGATACCATTGTAACTTCCTCATATGCAGTTTGGCATTGGGAAGCACCAGAATACAAGATGCCATGAACCCCAAGGCTTGAAGGACTGTCCTTGCAGTCAGCCTGGACTGATGAGACAATTGATGAAAGTAAAGGGAAAGATTCTTTTGTTTGTCCGGGGTCAAAAAGGCCATCTGGGATGCTGTATTCAGTCTCACACCCAGAAAGCACATGTCCTGAGAGGGTACTAGACTGGACTTTATTTCGTTCACAGAATACCCCAGGCATCTTAGCACTGCTATCACATATTCCAAATGATGAAGAAGCTCGTCCTGCCTTGAGCCAGAATCAGGCAATCGTCCAAATAAGGATAGATCTGTATTCCTTTTAGCCTGAGGAAAGCTATCACTGGAGCCAGAACTTTCGTGAACACTCTGGCAGTAGATAAGCCAAAGGGCAATGCAGAGAACTGATAATGAGAAGTCCCAGCCCGAAAGCAGATACTTCCTGCAACTCAGTCTGATAGGAACATGAAGGTAAGCCTCCTTGAGATCCAAAGTTACCATCCAATGGTCTTTGCCCAGCAGAGGTAAAAGCTGTTGTAACGTCAACATTTTGAACTTGGGAATGTCCAGATAAGTGTTGAGGGTAGATAAATCCAAAATTGGTCTCCACGTGTTCCCTTTCTTTGGCACTAGGAACAGGCGAGAATAAAATCCTAGGCCCACTTCTGGCATAGGGACCGGCTGTATGGCCCCTATTTGAAGTAACAGAGAAATTTGCTTGTGAGCCTCTATTCTTTGCTGAGGAGGAACGTCTGGCATGCCTTTGAAAGGAGGAAAGGTATGGAAATAAAACCTGTAACCGTGGTGTATGATATCCAGTACCCATCTGTCTTGGGTAATTAAACTCCAATTTTCCTTGAAAAGTGCCAACCTTCCTCCCAAAGGTGCTGCCAGACGAGAAGGCTCTGGCAGCTGAAAAGGTAGGTCATTGGGCCTGTTTACGAAAGGACTGACCCCTGCCCTCACCCGAAGACTGTGCAGGTGAACTCCCTGTTCTAGGCCTGAAAGAGCCCTGAGCTCTGCCCCTACCACGTCTAGACCTACCCCTAGACTGGGAATCATAAGAAGGATACGTCCACCCCTTGGTAGGCCAATTTCTACTAAACTTGGGAGGCTGAACCTGCAAAAAATCTTTAACAGTCTGCATAGACTTAGCCTTGTCTTCCATTTTCTTTAAGACTGCCTCAACAGGAGAACCAAACAACACATCAGATTGTAAAGGAGCATCTAAAATCCTTGTCTTAACATGGTCAGATAAATTCTGATCCCTCAGCCAGGCGTGCCTGCGAAGAACTGACCCAGTAGCAGCCACCCTAGACGAGGCCTGTACAGCATCAAAACCACATTGCAAAGAATGCTTACCCACCTGTTCAGAAACATGTACTAAATCTTGTAACTCTTTACAATCAATACCTTCCGCCAGAGCATCAACCTTAGACTTCAATTGTGAAAGGAGATAGTTTTGGTATTTCAACATGTGAAACTGGCAATTCAAAGCCCTCATAGCTAGAGTGGAAGAAGTATAAACTTTCTTACCCCATCTATCCAAAGCCCTGGCCTCTTTATCTGTAGGAACCGGATTCTTGACAACAGAAGCCTTAACACCTTTAGGCCCCTGACTAACAGTTTCTGGGTCCGCCCTAGGACTCTTAAAAAGATACTTATGAGCTTCAGGCACCCTGTAATACCTATCCGGTTTAACAGGAGCAGGAGGCAAAGAATCAGGATTAAGAGAAGCCTCTGTAAAAACATATTCCACCACATCCAAAACAGGAGGTATAGCCAAAGGCCTATGCTGGGGTAAAAACAAAAATGCCCTAAGCCTTTTCCTGGAATCAGAGAAGTCCTGACCTTCCCACTTAAAATGCTCCCTCATGGAATGAAGAGTCTCTGAAAAAGAAAAATCCTCAGGAGGAGAAGCAGAAGGAGTAGAATCATCCACATCAGAATCAGAATAAGGAGAATACTCCTGCAAGTCTTCAGCCGAAGACTCAGAAACATCCGAAGCCTGCTCAAAACTCCCTAGCTCAGGTTCCACCCTAGGCCTCTTATCAGGAGGGGGCAAAGAACCCCTAATCAAAGTAATCAAATCTTCTGCCATTTTAAGCATATGCTTCTTGGGCACAGTTCCTGAAGAACTAGGTGTGACAGCAACTGAAGCTAAACCTGGCCTGCCTCTGGGAGAAGCCTTGGAAACAGAAGGAGAGGGCCTAACCACCCTAGGAAGGGAGGGGAGTACAGTAACCTGAGAAGCCCCTTCAGCCTGACCTGCCTCCAGAGAGGCCACATCCTGCAACAACAAAGTCTCTCCCTGGGATCCCAAAGAAACCTCCTGTGGAACCACCGGCTCCACCGACACCTCTAAAGAACCGGCGTCCGGTACGGATGGTTCTTCTAGCCTAGGCTTAGCTGCTTTGTCCTTGCGCTTCTTCGAAGAAGCGGGCGTCGGAGCATCCGACGGCATTTTATAATTGCACCGCTTCCCGAAGACTAACCTGGCACAATCTAACCTTCTCTTTATAGTGCGCTTATTGAATCTAGCACAAGAGCGACACCCAACAACGTCGTGCTCAGGCCCTAAACAAGGAATACACAAAGTATGGTAATCTCTATGCGGTATCTGTTTAACACAAGAAATACAGTTATTCACTTTTTCTGACATCCGGTAAACCACTGAGGCAAGAAAAAACTAAAATATTCCCCAACGGGGTACTTAGCCAACTTTGACTCGGTCTGAAACTCCGAAATCGAAAAATTTCAGAACGCCAACCGGCACTTGCAATGCTGCTTCTGCATCGGACCATGCGGCAAAAAAGACTGAGGATATGACGTCGGTCATGCGCATTTGTACCCTGACGTCCTGATGTCAGTCAAATGGGCCTTGACCGGCGTCAGCCTTATACTTTGATATTCGGGCCAACCGAGGACAGCGGACTACCCGAGTGTAAGGACTGCAGCAATGTGAGATGAAGAACATCTGGCAGACCTGTTTATCCTAAAACAAGTATGTCCAGAGATTTCTGTACTTCATCAATACAAACTTCCTGGACCAGTTAGTCTGCACCCCAACAAGAGGTGATAAAATACAGTTGTGTACCTACCATAAATGTAGATGTTCGAGTGTATTCACTGTTGCAGTCATTACTCTTGGGTTATCCTGCTGGCAGGCTACCCTCAGTCGGCCAGAATTCCAAAGTCTAGGTCCGGCGTCGGTTACTGTCGCCTCTTCCCTGACGTCAGTGCCCCAGAGGTATAAAAGATGCAGCCAACACCATTTTCTTCAGTTTTTCTTGACCTAGATGTCAGGTGCCCCACATAGGTAGACTGAAAAATATATCAATAAGAAATGCATGCACAAAAATAACATTTCCTTCATCTACAAACAAATGCACCAAAAAGGTTGTATAGGATAGAAAAGTGCAGATAAGTCCCAGCAAAGAGAAGAGGGGTGGTGGGTGGGTAACCTGGACTGCAACAGTGAATACACTCGAACATCTACATTTATGGTAGGTACACAACTGTACTATGTTCATCGTGTTTCACTATTGCAGTCAATTACTCTTGGGTAGAATCCCAAAGCTGAGGATGGGTGGCTGGGCTAAATAGGATTAGAAGAGGCTATGAGGCCCTGCAGAACTGCAGTGGCGAAGCCTGCTCTGGACTTAGAGTAGAGAGGCAAGTGGTAGTGCTTTGTAAAGGTGTGCACTGAACTCCAAGTTGCAGCCTCTAAGATATCTTTGGTTGGTACTCCTCTGAGGAAGGCTGTTGAAGTGGCTGCTGCTCTGATGGAATGTGGCCTAATGCCCTTAGGCACTGATTTGCCCTGTTGAAAATATCAGAAATGGATGCAATGGCCTATCCATTTAGAAATAGTCTGTTTTGAAATAGCCTTTCCTTGTGATCCTGCAGCATATGACATTAAAAGTTGCTCAGTCTTTCTGAAAGCTTTAGTTCTGTCCAAGTAGAAGCGCAACTGCCTGTGTATGTCCAAAGAATGCAGAATGTTCTCACCCTTGTTCTGTGGATTTGGGTAAAAGGTAGGCAAGTGATTGGTTTGGTTGAGGGCTGAACTGGACACCACCTTAACCATAAATGTAGGGTTTGTCCTCAGAGTAACTCTGTCTGGATGAAAAATGATGAAAGGTACCACAGCCATGAGTGCTTGTAACTCGCCTTGCAGAGGTTATTGCTAGGAGCAGAGCTGTTTTCCAGGATAAGAGTTTTATATCTGCTGTTGATGCTGGGTCGAAAGGAGGCAGTGTGAGTTTTTCCAAAACATAATTGAGGTCCCAAGCCAGAATTGGTGCTCTCCTTGGAGGCCTAATGTTTTTGGCCCCTCTGAGGTACTGCTTATTAAAGGATGAGAAAAGATAGGTGGTTCCGTATTGCAATGTGCTGAAATGGCAGAGGCATGAATCTTAACTGATGAGAAACAAAGGCCTTTGTTCAGCATCTCAGTTAGGTATTGTAAAATCTGAGGAATATTTGGTACAAACATGTTAATGCCTTGTTCCTGGTTCCAAGCACAGAATCTCTTCCATTTTTCTGCATACGATTTTCTGGTACTGGGCCTCCTGGCCTCCAAGATAACATCCATAACAACTTTTGAAAAAGGAGTGTTCTGAATGGCTACTTTATCCGCCATGATGCCAGATTTAATGTCCTGAGTTGGCTGTGCAGGATCAGATTGTTTTGTTGGGTCAGCAAGTGAGAAGTTTGAGGCAATATCCATGCTGGACCTTGAGACAAGCTCTTTAGGATTGGGTACCAGTGCTGGCGTGGCCAGTCTGGTGCAATCAGTATCATTTTTGGCTTCTCTTGTCTGACCTTTAGGAGTACTCTGGGAAGGAAAGGCAGTGGGGGAAAAGCATATACTGTTAGATTTTTCCAGCTGAATGATAGGGCGTCCACTTTCCATGCTTGCTTGTGATAAATCCTTGTGCAAAATCTCTGCAATTGACAGTTGTGAGGGGGAGGCAAATAGATCTATGTCTGGGCATCCCCATTTCCTTATTATCATGCTGAAGACTTGTGGATCCAGTTTCCATTCATGGGGATCCATGAGGTTTCTGCTTAGTTGTATTTGTTTTTCCTGGCAGGAATTGTGCTTGGAGGTGAACTTGAAAAGCCAATGCTGTGTCCCATAAGGTCATTGCTTGTCTGCAGAGGGGGTAGGAATGTGTACCTCCCTGCTTGTTTATGTACCACATGACCGTAGTGTTGTCTATCTTTATCAGTAACCGTCCTGGGTGAAGCAAGGTCCTTGAAAGCTGTTAGGGCATTTTGAACAGCTAGCATCTCTTTTTGATTGATGTGAAGATGCACCTGGTTTGCAGGCCATGTGCCCTGAATACATTTTCCTGCCATATGGGCCCCCCAGGCATAATCTGATGCATCCGTTGTCAGTGTCTGTCTGGCTGTGGGTAAACTGAATGGCAGACCCTTGTTGTGGTGACAGGCTTCTTGCCCACCATCGAAACTCCTGTTGTAGGCAGGGAATGAGTGCAATTACTGTCTCCAGGCTGTGGCAATGCTGATTCCAAACACTTTTCAAATACCATTGTAGTTTCCTCATATGCAGTCTGGCATATGGAATTAGTAGAATGCAGGATGCCATGAAATCCAAGGCATGCAGGATTTTCCTTGCAGATAAGTGGGTTTTTATTGCCAATTTCTTGAATTAAGTAGACAGTTGTTTTTGCTTGTCTGACATGAGATAAGCCATCTGGGCAGTTGTACTTAAGCTTGCACCCAGGAATATTATCTCTTGAGAGGGCACTAGTTTTGATTTCTTTTCGTTTACTGTGTACCCTAGGCCAATTAGTAATTTTTTTTACAAACGCCAGATGC
The DNA here is from genome assembly GCF_019279795.1 of Protopterus annectens. NCBI lineage: Eukaryota > Metazoa > Chordata > Ceratodontiformes > Protopteridae > Protopterus > Protopterus annectens. The sequence continues at coordinate 1,886,219,576 of NC_056733.1, read as the reverse complement.
TTTAGAAGAGTGTCTTTGTTCTCTGCTTGAATTAGGCAGTCATCCAAGTAGGGATATATTTGAATTTCTTTTTGTCTGCAAAACACAATTACTGGTGCCAGGCATTTTGTGAAGACCCTCCGCACAGTAGATAAGCCAAAGGGCAGTGCATTGAATTGGTAATGCATTGAGCCAGCTATGAATCTGAGGTATCTTCTGCAAGATTGTCTGATTGGGACATGCAGGTATGCCTCTTTTAGGTCCAAAGTTACGAGCCAAGCCCTCTTGCCCAGCATGGGCAGTAGCTGCTGTAGAGTCAACATCTTGAATTTTGGAACTTCCAGAAACGTATTTAGTATAGACAGGTCCAGAATTGGTCTCCAGGTTTTGTCCTTCCTGGGTACTAGGAAAAGTCTTGAGTAAAATCCTTGCCCCTGCACTTGTTGTGGTACTTGCTGAATGGCCCTCATGTCCATGAGGGCTGTAATTTGCTTTTGTGCCTCTGCCCATTGATTGTGTGGCAGGTCTGGCATGCCCTTTGACCTTGGTAGAGTGTGAAAATGGAACCTGTAACCTTGGGACACTATGTTCAGGACCCATTTGTCTTGGGTAACCATTTGCCAATTTGATGAAAAAAGTGCTAGTTTTCCCCCCTAAGGGGGCTGTCAAAAGAAAACTGCTTGGTACTGGCAGAGGAAAGTCATTGGGACTGTTTCCTGTAAGGTTGTGATTTGTCTTCTCCGCTTTTGGAGGTAGGAGCACCCCATTGTTTAAGCCTGTATGAGCCTTGTGGCTGAGCTCTGCCTCCGGGACGCCTGTATCTGCCTCTGTGATCTGTCTGAGACTGGAAAGGACCAATTTTTAGAAGGCCGGTTCCTACTAAACCTGGGTGGCTGTACCTGTAAGAAATCCTTGACTGTCTGCATGGATTTTGCTTTATCCTCCATTTTTTCAACACCTCTTCTGCTTTAGTACCAAACAAAGTATCATGCTGTAATGGTGCATCTAATAATTTTGCTTTAACATAATCAGGTAGATTCTGTTCCTTTAACCAAGCATGCCTTCTAATAAGAGAACCTGTAACAGCGGCCCTGCAAGAGGCCTCCAGTGAATCATAACCACATTGCAAAGTATGCTTTCTCACTTGTTCAGTTGCATGCAATAAATCCTGCAATTCCTTGTTCTCTGAACATTCAGTATTTGTCAACATTTTCTGTTTAATAGTGACATTAAATATTAATGATATTTAAGCATATGAAACTGACAATTTAAAGCCCTTACAGCCAGGGTGGCAGAAGTGTAAACTTTTTCCCCCCATCTGTCTAGAGCCCTAGAATCCCTATCAGAGGGGACAGGGTTTTTTGCAGTGGAAGCTTTAACCCCCTTGGGACCCTGAGATATAGTTTCTGGGTCAGCAGCAGGGTTTTTATATAGGAATTTATGAGAATCCGGGACCCTGTAGTATCTGTCTGGCTTAGCAGGTGCAGGGGGTAAAGAGTCAGGGGACAGACCGGACTCTGAAAATACATCATCTACAATGTCTAGAACAGGTGGAATAGCAAGGGGTCTGTGCTGAGGAAGATGCAGAAAGTCTCTGAGCCTTTTCTTATATTCAGAATAATCTTGGCTCTCCCAGTGGAAATGCTCCCTCACAGTATGCAATGTTTCCCCAAAAGAATAATCCTCAGGAGGAGAGGCTGAAGGAATGGATTCTTCAGCATCAGAATCCTCATAGGGAAGCATGGAGTAATCCTGTTCAGAACAGGAATCAGAGGAAATAGATACTTAATCAGAAGAATCATACTCTGTCTCTTGTCTAGGCCTCATCAGGAGGGGGTTGGGAGCCCCTGATCAGAGTAATTAGGTCTTCAGCCATTTTGAGCATATGTTTTTTAGGCATGGAAGTCTGAGTAGGAGAATGCTGTACTTGTTTCTTTGTCTTTAGAGCTGCTTTAGTCTTTGTCTTTGAAGCGGAAGATGGCTTAATATATAGTTGTGTAGGTCTGAAGACACCCTCAGAAGCTGATGCCTGTTCAGCGGCTCCGGACCTATCTGAGGGAGTGATTTCCGAGTGTCCAATACCTTGAGTTTCCAGAGGCCCAGTCGGCTCCACGTGGGAGTCGGTAGTGGCCTGCGACTCTGAGGTAGCTGGCGCCAAGGGCTGCGAAAGCACCTCACTGAGAACTGGCGACTGGCCTAGTAGAGGCTGCGTCGTTGGTTTTGGACCTCGGATGCCTATCCTCGTCCTTGTGTTTTTTGTAAACTCTGGTTGTCGGCTGTTCCGACGGCATTATATAATTAAATCTTCGGCCAAAGTAATGAAATACAAAATCGAACCAACGCTTGATAGTGCGTTGGTTAAATCTAGCACAAAACCGACAGCTAGCAATGTTGTGATCAGGGCCTAGGCAAGGAATACAGTAAGAGTGAAAATCCTTATGAGGTATTTGCTTCCCACAAGAAATACAACTGTTAACTTTTTCTGACATCAGTCTGGAGCAAGAAAAAAAGTTTCCCCAACGGGGTACTTAGCTTTAATGAAGACTTCGGTTCTGGAATTCGGATCTGAAAATCTCAGGAGTCAGCCAACCGGCACTTGCAAACTGCTTTTGCTTCGGGCACCGCACGGCAAGAAAGACTGAAGAAAATGGTGTCGGCTGCATCTTTTATACCCCTGGCGCACTGACGTCAGGGAAGAGGTGACAGCAACCGATGCCGGACCTAGACTTTGGAATTCTGGCCGACTGAGGGTAGCCTGCCAGCAGGATAACCCAAGAGTAAAGATTGCAACAGTGAAACACGATGAACACCTTGCTCCTTAACAATATAGGGCAGTTTTGCAACCCATCAGCTTTAACTTCCTCTCTAGTCAAACCAGATCAAAAGTCAATCACATTCACCATAAAACTGAAACCTAGTCTACTAAAACTGAGTGATGACCTGGCTAACTTCAAAAGCCCCTTTTATCTTGATGACCCCTCTGCTTTTGCAGAATTATTCACTGTCAGATTCTATGCACGTGTAAATAACTACACAGGTTCATAGGCAGGTACTAGGCTATCGGCCCTGGGGCCTACACAAGCCCAGCCAAAAAGGTACCCTGGCTCTTGCCACCCAAGAAAATGATTTTCCTGTGCCACTGTCGAGCAGAGCCACAGAGGTGATCCCCGGGGTGAATTTCCTATTTCCCATCCAATCATCAAGATTTTTCTTGAAGAGTGCTAATGAGGAGCTTTGTTTGATATAGATAGGTAGTTTATTCCAGAATATGGGAAGTCTCTGTGTCAGGAATCTATCCCTCCGGCATGTTCTGTTTATTGTGGTGACAAGGTTTAGGTCCCTAGAGCATGTAGCACAGAGGGAATGGGATTTCTTTAAGTGGAGCATGTCCAGCAGCTCCGGGTTTGACATACCTTTGTATGTTAGGCAGAGATCACCTCTGAGTAGGCGATATGCGAAGGAGTAAAGCTGGAGTTTTTTGAGACGGTCTGCGTAGGGCATCTGTTTGAGGCCGGTAATCCTCTTTGTGAGGTATTTCTGCGGCCTTTCCAGTTGTTGTAGATGTCTTGTGAGGTACATACCAAAAGGGGCGCTGTACTCTATAATGGGTCTAATGAGTGATGAGTAGAAGGGAACAATGACCTCTTTTTTTTCTGGATGAGAAACCTTTTGTGATGAGGTGTGCCACCTAGAAGGATTTCCTGACTACTGTGGCGATGTGATTATCAAAGGAGGGACTACTGTCCACCTGTGTCCCAAGGTCTCTTATCACACTTTCGGTGTTAAGTATACTACCGTCTATGTTGTAGTTCATGGGTACAGAGTTTTTACCAAAGGGGATGACAATGCACTTTTTTAGCATTGAGCTTGCGGCTATGGCTTTGACACCAGGCATCTGTCTCAGTGAGGCCCTTTTGTAGGATGTCCACATCGTTAGCAGTTTCAATTATGGCTCCTAGTTTGCAGTAATCTGTGAACTTCATTAGCCAAAGACCTTCTGTGTTAGCCTGTACTTCAGAGAAGTAGATACCAAACAGGAGAGGACCCAGGACTGAACCCTGTGGTACTCCACTTGTCACTGGTCTGAAGTCAGATTTGGAGTCTGTCACTTTCACAGTGTGGGTTCTGTCAGTGAGCCAGTTGGCAACCCATCTTGTGACATAGGGATTTATACCTAGTTTAGTGAGTTTATCTATAATTCCAGAGTGGGGGATGGTGTTGAAAGCCTTGGCAAGATCTAGATACGCTGTCTGAACCACCTTACCCTTGTCTACGGCTTTGGTGACTGCTTCAAAGAAGTCTATCAGGTTTAGGAGACATGATCTGCCTTTTACAAATCTGAACTGGGTGGGATCCAGAGTTTGTAGATTACCAATGTCTTTGTTTATAAGTTCCATGATGATACGTTCCATGGCCTTGCAGACCAGGCTCGTCAGGCTAATGGGGCGGTGGTTCCCATGGTCCGTGGTGGATCCCCTCTTGTGGAGTGGGATAACCATTGCTGTGCACCATTCAGCAGGCACAAAGCCTGAGGTGAGGCTATGACTGAACATGGTACTTAGGTGGGGTGCCAGTTCATTCTGTAGTTCGTGTAGAATGCAGCCTGGGATGTTGTCTGGTCCCATGGATGCTGTGTTCTTGGCTTTGGAGAGTGTGGTTTTTACCTGTGCAGCCGTGATTACAGGAACTTTGCATTCTTCCGGTATAGAGATGGGCTCTTTAGGGGGTGTGAGGGGGGGTAAAGTTAGCACTGAACCTATCTGCCAGGATGTTGGCAATATCAGTTGGGTCTGTATATTTAGTGCCATTGTGCTGTAACTCAGAGCAGATCTGAGTGTAGCCATTGAGATTCTTGACATAGCTATAGAATGCTTTGCGGTTGTCTTTAGAATCAGTGGCGATTTCGTTTTTGTAACTAGTTTTGGAGGATTTTATCAGGGATCGTAGCTTCTTACTGAGGCGGACCAGGGAGCTCCTCCACTCGTGGTATTTTACTCTCTTTTGCAAGAGTTTCTTCCTTCTGTTGTGCAGTTTGTTTATGGCAGGGGACCACCAGAATGGCTTCCTTTTTTTTGGAGGATAGCGTCTTGGTTCTGTTCGGGACAGCACGATCCATGCACTCATGTAAGTGCTTATGAAGTGCAATTGTGTAGGATTCAGTAGTCATAACTGTATTGTCCATCTGCATGGGTGTCATGAAGTTCACCACTTCTGTCTTAAGAAGCATGAAGTTGGTTTTGGAGAAATGTTTTACCATGGTTTCCTTAATGGGGATGGAGGTAGGATGTGGATATCTAGGGTAATTAGCTTATGGTCGAATCGGACCAATGAGGCATTGACTTCAGGTGTGGAACACCGGTCGCTCATATTGGTAATGACTAGATCTAAAAAATTGTTGCCCCTGGTGGGGGTGTGGATAAGTTGATCCAGGGCACTGGAGTTTATGAATTCCAGAAAGCGTTGAGAGAAGGAGTTGGCATGAGTAGTTTTCCCAGTTAATGGTGGGGTAGTTGAAATCACCCATTATTAGGGTGTTTGGTTGAACCCTAATATTTTCCAGTACATCAAGAAAAGAGGAGTGGGAATCCTGGGGCATGGTGGGTGATCTGTAGCAAGCTACAATTTGGATTGCAGTTTTGCCCAGAGTTAGTTGCACTTGGATAACCTCGGATGCAATATGCTGAGCAACTAGCCTGGAGGTGTGGATATCCTTAATGAATATGGACGCACCTCTGCCTTTAGTGTTCCGGTCCAGGTTACATGGCCGAGTGAGTTATAGCCTGGTAGTGCAGGGGTGCTCTCTGGAGCCTTGAACCAGGTCTCAGTCACTGCACAGATATCGATGTTCTCCATTTTAAGGAATGCTTCAAGTGAGTGCATTTTGAGATTTAGATTTCTAGCATTGAGAAGCATCACCCTCAGTTTTTGCTTGCCTGTTCCTGTTACGGTGGTGAATTTGTCATTTGAACCTTGCCTAAAAAAACACTATAGGGGCGGCAAGAACCTTAGCCAGTATCCGGAATCCCAGAGGTGACAGGTGCAGGCCATCTCTGGCAAAGCATCGTGGTCTGTCGACCATGTCATCCCAGGCAGACAGATACTGGATCCCTTTACAATGGCACCAGAACCTTAGCCAATTGTTGAAGTCAATCATTTTGTCCTTGTACTGTGGCATCATTCTGGGTGATGGCAGAATGCTACTCAGGGCTAGGGTCATACTTGCCTGAGCTACAAGATCGGAGAGCTCTTCCATGTCTCTTTTCATGTAGTTCAGGGAGGTATGTCTCAGGTCGTTCACACCAACATGGACAATGACAGAGTCATATTTGTACATGTTGTGGAGTGACCTGAGTGCGTAGGTTATGTGGCGGATCCTGGCACCCGACAGGCAGTTGACAGTAACCTTCTCCATGTTTAGCCTGGTGAGTGGGACATCAGTGTGCCTGACTATAGAGTTGCCTATGACTAGTGTGTTGGGTACGTTGTTTTGCCGTATTGGCTGTGGTTGAGTGGCACACTCAGTCTGCGGGCTATGTGTCATTTGGGTTGTGTTGGGGGGGTGGAGGTTGCTTGCATTTCTGCTTTGGAGGTCTCTGTTGCACAGACTCATCTTGTCCCCTAAATACAACTCCAACTTCAAAAATAAACTCCCACAGTGGAACCACAATACAAACAGGCTCTATAATAAATGAAAAAGCTTACTGCACACAAAAATAAATCTAATTCTCAAGACATCAAAAACACTCTTGTTATACTAAGCAAGGAAATCCAGACACTGATCAAATTAATTAAAGCCAGATAAGAGGTAAAAATAGTCACAACGCCTTTTTTAATTATGTTAAAAGTCTCAGAAACAAGGCCCAGCACTGCACAGAGCTAATAGCAAATGATATCACATACTCAGACCCAAGCGACACAGGCAATCTACCAGTGAACAATTTAAGCTCAAAACTTCACCCACTTCTCCCCTCCAATACTCTGAGTAACATACTTGCATCTACACTCCCACCACCCTATGTTAGTGGGGTCAGAAAACATATACCAGGCTGCCTACTGGTCAGCCAGAAACATGACTTGTCTGCTCACTTACAGAGGCTATTCAATATCACCCTTAAAACAGGCTTCATGTTGAATAAATGGAGGACAGCAACTGTCAATCCCTTGCGCAAAGGTGGGGTTTCAACGGGCATAGGTAACTCTAGACCCATAAGACTGACCAGTCTCATCTGTAAGACTGTAGAAAGAGTCATTAAGGAATTAAAAAATTAGGATATAGGTTACAGACAGACTCTCACCCTAACACAGTTCCAGTTAATCAAGGGCAGATCCTACCTACTTAATCTGGATAACTACTTCAAAGAAGTTGCTGAATTAATGGACAAGGGTAAAAACAGTGCACACTGGATACCTAGACTTCACAAAAGTGTTTTAACACCACCCCACAGTTCAGCTTCATAGATAAACTCTCACAACTAAATATCAATCCCTAGATAATCTGTTGGATACCAAAATGTCTCACAAGTAGTACCCAGAAAGTTAGGCTGGGAGGCTCAATCTCTTCCAAAAGACCTGTCACTAGTAGTGTATCCCAGGGTTAGCCCTTGGGCCACTCCACTTTGGCATTTTCTTCTATGAGGGAAAAATTAATGTTAAGGGGGTGTGGCTAACCAAGTCTGCAGACCACTGCAAATGTGGTGCCATCATAAACTCCCAATAGGAAAACAAGCTCTTCCAAGAGGGATTGCCCCAAACAAACAGTTGCTGTCAAAACCATGGACAAACTAAATGCCAAGAAGTGCATAATCATATCCTTCAGTAAGCATGTTTCTCATTGTAACTATCACACTGGCAACACACCCATGAAAATTCATCCCGTTGTTAGGGATATGGAAACCTATGCTGTTAACGAACTCTCCTTTGATCACCATGTATCCACTCTTGTAAGGAAATCCTTTTCCATCATATAGCTTATATTTAAAGCTACTATATCCAGATATGCAAGAGTTCCACTGTAATTGGCACTCATTAGGCTGATCAATATGTACCTGTCTAAACACTTGTCACAACTGGAATGACCACAATGCCTAAATCACTGATGGCAAACCTAGGTGACACGCCAGTGTTCACCAACACCCAAGTTATCGAGGAAACTGAATGAACAAAAATACAAGAAATATGTAACCCTGCACTTATCTATTAAAACTCAGCAACAAAAAAAATAATTTATGTTAATCAGATCAAATGTAGCATATTCCATATTTTTTTCAGTTCAATTCAAAATTACTATTAAAAGTAGGGTAATTTTTTGGTGTACTATTTTAAGCTTAATTATCAGTGTTCATATTGTTGTTTTCTATTGTAAGTCACCGATTTTTCTTTTACTTTTATAATACATGGCAACAAACATGATTGTACTGTATTTTTATAATAAATTAATATGTAAAGAATTGTTTCTCTCTTGTTCACACGGGGGTGTGACACATCAGCAGAGTCAAGATAGGCATTTTCCAAATTTTTGACACGCCAAGCCCAAAACCATAAAAACTATGCAAACTGTATGAAAGTCTTATCCCTCTTCTCAGTAGCAAACAGGCTACTGACACAGGCAACCTCTCCCTCACATGTAGAGCTTCAGCAGGCCCTATTTTGTTAGACCTATTACACATTTCCAAGGCTAGTGATAATTGCAGACATCCGCTCAAGTGTCTCATTCTCTTCTGCAAAATAAACATAACATGTTGGATGGATAGGTTTGTGTCAGAGAAAGCCACTTCTATAGCAATGTCTTCCACTCCACATATAGCAAAGTACTTTTTTTACACTATTCAGACAAAGTTTGTATGAATAGATGGGTGACAGCAAATTCATCCCTGGTTTAGTACCTTGTCCCTCATAGACAAGGAAACGTAAACATCCCAACACACAACTGTTTGGGCCATCTCTAGGTTATTTGTATGCAAAATAAAAGATCTAAAAACTACAATGGGAATGTAAGGCTCAGTTTCAAGATCCTCAGTGATCTATAAGTTCCTATGAACCTACAGTTAAGAAGAATAGTTGCACATCTGATCTCTAAAGCAACTACATTCTGTTCGTGATGGAATTTTTAAGCATTGAAATACAGGGAAAGAGTTAATTTTTCTTAGTTCAGATGGTGAAGGATTCCATGTTGTTTGGGCAGATTTACAGAATGCATTTTCGGCTGACAGAAGGCCTGTGGATTTGTAATGGATTGTGATTTCTGAAGGAATAATCAGAGGATAGTGTTATTAGGTTATTGCTTAGAGATGAAGAGCAGGAGTCATGTAGGACTTAAATGCAAGTATGAAGCTCACTGTCCAATTGGGAGCTAATTAGCTTTTTACACTGTGATACAATGATGCTTGTTGCATTGATGTAGGCTGACAAATTTAAGAGTCCTTTTCAGTCTTCTGCAATACAGTGGTATGGTGGGTGAAGACAGAGGCAAAGAGTGGGAATATGCAATGCAATATATACCCCATTAATAATTAATAATCAGTACAGTCGTGGCAAACAGTAGGATGAGTCCTTGGGGTTCACTACCAATGATATGTATGTGAATAAGTATAAATAGCAGAGACATTTTTAAATTCCTATATTACCAGTAACTGTTCTGAAATCACAGCACATTTTGCCTTAAGGATGAATACCAAATATCTTAGAGTTACTCAGAATGGGCAAGTCTAAATCTACTGCATGAAAAAAATATCATATTTCCAGAGAGAAGGATATGAGCAATACCCTCAACTGCATCAAACCTTGGGACCACAGCCAAGGGAAGACAACTTTAATGCATCATCAAATCAAGCTTAGTGTTTTCATGAACTGCTGAAAAAGCTAAGAAATAAAAAAGTACAGTTTTGTACCTACCATAAATGTAGATGTTCGAGTGTATACACTGCTGCAGTCATTACATTTGGTTATCCTGCCGTCAGGCGGTTCCCCAGTCAGTCTGAGTTCCAAAGTCTTGGTCTGGCATCGGTTGCTGTCACATCCTCCCTAACGTCAGTGCGCCAGGGGTATATAAGATGCAGCCGATGCCATTTTCTTCAGTTTTTCTTGCCCCAGATGTCAGGTGCCTCTAAACAGATAGGCAATTCCAATTGCTAATAAAACATACATAAGAAAAGCAAAAAACAACTTACAGCTACTAGCAAATACTCCCCATAGGTAGTAAGGGTAGAAGACATAGGTACGTACCAGCAAGTAAGAGGGGAAGGAGGGAGGGTAACCTGGACTGCAGCAGTGTTTACACTCGAACATTTACATTTATGGTAGGTACAAAACTGTACTATGTTCATCGTGTTACATTGCTGCAGTCATTACACTTGGGTAGAATCCCAAAGCTGAGGTAAGGTGGCTGGTACTATAAGGCATTAGGGGTGGCTATAAGGCCCTGCAGCACTGCAATGGCGAGGCCAGCTCTGGATTTAGAGTATAGTGGCAGATGGTAATGCTTGGTGAAGGTATGTACAGAACTCCACGTTGCTGCTTCCAAAATATCCTTGGTAGGTACTCCCCTGAGGTAGGCAGTTGAAGTGGCTGTTGCCCTGGTGGAGTGAGATCTAATGCTGCCAGGTACAGGTTTTCCATGGTATGTGTAGCAAAAACGTATACAATGACCTATCCATTTTGAAATAGTCTGTTTTGAAATGGCTTTTCCCTGTGCTCCTGCAGCATATGCTACCAATAATTGCTCAGATTTTCTGAAAGCTTTGGTTTTGTCCAAGTAGAAGCGTAACTGCCTGTGAATGTCCAAAGAGTGCAGTAGTCTCTCCCCTTTATTCTGTGGTTTAGGATAAAAAGTTGGCAGGTGAATAGTTTGGTTTAGAGCCACACTGGATACCACCTTTGGCATAAACGTAAGGTTAGTTCTTAAAGACACCCTATCCTGGTGGAAAATGAGGAAAGGTTCCACTGCTATTAGTGCCTGTAATTCTGAAACTCTTCGTGCTGATGTTATTGCCAGGAGCAGAGCAGTTTTCCAAGAGATATATTTTAATTCTGCTGTGTTAGCTGGCTCAAAAGGAGGTAAAGTTAGTTTTTCCAAAACAAAGTTGAGGTCCCAAGTTGGAGTAGGTGCTCTACGGGGCAGTCTTATGTTTTTAGCCCCTCTGAGGTACTGTTTTAACAAAGGATTAGAGAAAATTGGTGGATCCGTGTTGTAATGAGCAGAGATGGCAGAGGCGTGGATCTTGAAGGATGAGAAGGAGACGCCTTTGTCCAGCATCTCAGTTAAGTATTGCAGTATCTGAGGAATGTGGGTCAAGGCTGTGAGCTTGGTTCTAGGCACAGAATCTCTTTCATTTATCCGAATAGGCTTTCCTGGTACTAGGCCTTCTGGCCTCCAGAATGACATCCATAACAGCTTTGGAGAGAGGCATTGCTTGCTTGACTAAGGAATCTTTCATGCAGCTAGGTTTAAGGTCTTTAACTGGCTGTGTAAAATTTGATTGTTGTGCTGAGTCAGCAGATGTGGGATTTGAGGCAAAATCCAGGGTGGTTCTTGTGCTAAGCTCCTTAAGATTGGGTACCAGTGCTGGCGTGGCCAGTCTGGTGCAATCAGGATCATCTTTGGCTCTTCTTGCCTGGCTTTTATGAGTACCTTTGGCAGGAGAGGAAGTGGTGGGAAAGCGTATACTTGTAGGTTCTCCCAGCTGAATGAGAGGGCATCCACTTTCCATGCTTGTGGATGGTAACTCCTTGTGCAGAATTTTTGTAGCTGGCAGTGTATTGGGGATGCAAACAGATCTATGTCCGGGCTCCACCATTTCTGTGTTATCATTCTGAATATTTGTGGATTCAATTCCCATTCATGGGGATCCATGATGTTTCTGCTTAAGTCGTCTGCCAGTGTGTTTTTCTCTCCTGGCAGGAATTGTGCTTGCAGATGAACTTGAAGGTTTATAGCTGTGTTCCACAAGGTCATGGCTTGTCTGCATAGGGGATAGGAGTGAGTGCCCCCTTGTTTGTTTAAGTACCACATAACTGTGGTGTTGTCTGTCTTTATCAGTAGTTGTCCTGGATGCAGCTTGTCCTTGAAAGCTATGAGGGCATTTTGTACACCTAGCATCTATTTTTGATTAATGTGAAGATGCCTTTGTTCTGCGGGCCACGTGCCCTGAATACATTTGCCTGCCATGTGTGCTCCCCAGGCGTAATCCGATGCATCTGTTGTCAGTGTTTGCCTGGCTGTGGGTTGTGTAAAAGGCTGTCCCTTGTTGAGGTGACAAGCTTGAGCCCACCATTGAAACTCCTGTTGAAGGCAAGGGATTAGTGGTATGACTGTTTCCAAACTTTGACAGTCTTGAGACCATATTTTCTTTAGGTACCATTGTAGTTTCCTCATATGCAGTTTGGCATATGGAATTAGTAGTATGTGAGATGCCATATAACCCAAGGCCTGCAGAATTTTTCTTGCAGGGAGTTAGGTCTTTGTTGCCATCAATTGAAAGTATTGAGTCAGTTGTCCTTGCTTGTCTGGCGTGAGATAAGCCATCTGGGCCGTTGTATTCAAGCTGGCACCCAGGAATATAATCTCTTGTGAGGGCACTAGTTTTGATTTCTTTTTGTTTACTGTGTACCCCAGGCAACTTAATAACTTTTTTACAAACGCCAGATGCTCTAGAAGAATGTCCTTGCTCTCTGCTTGAATCAGGCAGTCGTCCAGGTACGGATAAATTTGAATTCCTTTCTGTCTGCAAAATGCAATTACTGGTGCCAGGCACTTTGTGAAGACCCTGGGTGCAGTAGATAAGCCAAAGGGCAGTGCAGAGAATTGGTAGTGCATTGAACCAGCTATGAATCTGAGGTATCTTCTGCAGTTTTGTCTGATAGGGACATGCAGGTATGCCTCCTTGAGGTCCAAAGTCACGAGCCAAGCTTTCTTGCCCAGCATGGGAAGAAGCTGCTGTAATGTCAACATTTTGAATTTCAGAACATCCAGGTAAGTGTTTAGAGATGAAAGATCCAGAATGGGCCCCCAGGCTTTGTCCTTTCTGGGTACCAGAAAGAGTCTTGAGTAAAATCCCTGTCCTTGCTCCTGTGATGGTACCTTTTGAATAGCTCTCATATCCATGAGTGCTGTAATTTGTTTTTGAGCCTCTGCCCATTGATTTGGTGGCAGATTTGGCATTTCTTTTAACCTTGGCAGAGTGTAAAAGTGGAACCTGTAACCCTGAAATACAATGCTGAGAACCCATTTGTCTTTGGTGATCATTTGCCAATTGTGGTAGAAGAGTGCCAGTTTTCCTCCCAAGGGGGCTGCCAAGGGGGATTTGTTTGGCAGCTGTAGTGGGAAGTCATTGGAGCTGCTTTTTATATGGTTGAGGCCTGTCTTCCCCTTCTTTCTGGCCTGAGGCAACCCACTGTCGAGGCCTATAAAGACCTTGTGTTTGACCTCTACCTCTTGGACGTCTGTATCTTCCCCTTTGAGGTCTGTCTGTAATTGGAAAGGACCAATTCTTAGTTGGCCAGTTTCTGCTAAATCTAGGAGGCTGAACCTGTAAGAAATCCTTCACCATTTGCATAGATTTAGCCTTATCCTTCATTTTCTTTAATACCTCTTCTGCCTTAACTCCAAACAACGCATCCTGCTGCAAAGATGCATCCAATAATTTTGCTTTAACATGATCTGGTAACGTATGTTCTTTTAACCAAGCATGTCTTCTAATGACAGAGCCTGTAACTGCTGCTCTGCAGGAGGCCTCTAGAGAATCAAAACCACATTGCAAAGTATGCTTTCCCACTTGTTCAGCTGCATGCAATAAATCCTGCATTTCTTTAAAATTAGGAGGATCTGATTCTGGAAGCATTTTCTGTTTTAACTGAGACAGTAAAAATTGCTGACATTTTAGCATGTGAAACTGGCAATTTAAGGCTCTCATTGCTAAAGTTGCAGACGTATATACTTTCTTTCCCCATCTCTCTAATGCTCTGGAATCTCTGTCAGAAGGAACTGGATTCTTGGCTGATGAGGCCTTAACTCCTTTGGGTCCCTGAGAAATAGTTTCAGGGTCAGCTACAGGGCTTTTACACAGAAATTTATGCGAGTCAGGGACTCTGTAGTATCTGCCAGGTTTAACAGGGGCTGGAGGTAAGGAATCAGGATTTAAGCTGGATTCAGTATACACATCATCCATAATATCTAACACTGGCGGAATAGCAAGGGGTCTGTGTTGAGGTAATAAAAGGAAGTCTCTGAGCCTTTTCTTGGATTCTGAGTAATCCTGGACTTCCCAGTGGAAATGCTCCCTCATGGTATGCAGGGTTTCCCCAAAGGAGTAGTCCTCAGGCAGTGAGGCTGATGGAATTGATTCCTCAGCATCAGAATCCTCATAAGGGGGTAAAGAGTATCCTAGGTCTGAGGATGAATCAGAAGAGATGGACACCTGGTCGGACGAGTCATAGTCTGCATCCTGTCTAGGCCTTTTATCAGAAGGGGGATGGGACCCCCTGATCAGAGTGATTAGGTCTTCGGCCATTTTGAGCATTTGTTTCTTAGGCATGGAGGCCTGTCCTGGAGAATGCTGTATTTGTTTCTTTGATTTTAAAGGAGGCTTAAACTTAGCTGAGGGTTTAATGCTTAACTGAATAGGTCTGAAGACACCCTCTGAAGCTGTGGGTTGCTCAGCTACTCCGGATCCCTCTGAAAGGTTAGTCCTCAGTAAGCTGAATAACTTGTGCATTCGAAGGCCCAGCCATCTCCATGTGGGAGTCAGAGGGGGAGTCAGAGGCGGCCTGTGGTTCTACAGAAGCAGTCGTCGGGGGCTGCAAAGGTGCCTCGCTGAAAACCTGAGAACCGGTGACCGGCCTAGAAGAGGCTTCGTCGTCAGTTTTAGGCCTCGGATGCTTATCCTTGTCTTTGCGCTTTTTGTGTATTCCGGTCGTCGGAAGTTCCGACGGCATGGTACAATTGAATTTTCTACCAAAATAATGTCGGGCAAAATCAAACCAATGTTTAACAGTGTGCTTGTTAAACCTAGCACAAAACCGACAACCAGTGATGTCGTGGTGTGGGCCTAGGCATGGGATACAATAGGAATGGAAATCGTTATGAGGTATTTGCTTCCCACAAGAAATACAGTTATTAACTTTTACTGACATCAGTCTGAGGCAAGAAAAAGTTTCCCCAACAGGGTACTTAGCTTTGTAGAAGACTCCGGTTCTGGATTTGGAATGAAAATCTCAGGAGACGGCCAACCGGCACTTGCAAACTGCTTTTGCTTCGGGCACCGCGCGACAAGAAAGACTGAAGAAAACGGTGTCAGCTGCATCTTACCCCTGTCACACTGATGTCAGGGAGGAGGCGACAGCAACCGATGCCGGACCAAGACTTTGGAACTCAAGCCAACTGGGGAACCACCTGACGGCAAGATAACCAAGTGTAATGAGTGCAGCAGTGTTCACGATGAACATCTACAACTATCCACTGACAGCGATCCTGTCATAGTCTTCAGGTGAAGATTCCCAAGTATGTATAAATAAAAATCAGGGAAAACCAATGTTAAATAAAAACTGTATAATCTGAACAACAGGGATTATGCAGAGATACAAAGCAAGAAAGATAATGTTTCCTGTATAATATCTTAACCCCAACTGTTTCTTGGCCACAGATTCATGCATAATATCTTAACCCCAACTGTTTCTTGACCACAGAACTGCATGCAGTTAGAGATTAGCTGTTCCCTAAACACTGACTGGACTAGCTTACTGATTATTAGTGGTGGTGGGGTGGGGAGGTTTTCAAAGTGAGATGCAATTATTCAAAGCTTCTGCTAAATGTCCATGACCAGCTAGTATGCTCCTAGTTCCTAAAAATACCTGCAACTAATAGTAGCCTAGAATAAGTCCTGTGATGAAGTGGAAAGTTACATATGCAGGATGACAAAAAGAAAATTACAATTGTGTAGGCAACTTACGATAATAGTAGATGTTTGAACAAATCGTTGTTGCAGTAGGCCTTATCATTGAGACTTAGCTGCTAGGTGTCCGTGTACATCCAAGCCTGACTTCTATAACTCAGGATCCTTCCCCTTTTGCAAGGTGTATGTCTAGCCTCCAGTACATCCAAGTGGACAGTATGAAAAGGGTGTTAACCAATGCCTTTTTAGAACTTTATTGTTACAGTTCTCAAATGCAGATGCTCATTTGTCTGCATTTGTGTTCAGTTCTACCACATTTTACATGGCTGGCTAGCATAGGAGCAGATAAGTACTCATTGGGGAACTTCAGTATTTTGGGTACAATTGACTTATTAGTACTTCTAACTACTGTGTTGTATTTATCTCTTAAAAAGGGAGCTATGGCTGTGGTGGGCAAATCTCTCATAAGGACTACTACAGCTGCTGCATCTTTTTGTCTTGGAACTGTTTACTTCAAGCACTGTGACATCTGTCTTGGTTTCACCCCCAAACACTAAAGCAATAGGCTTTGCTCCCTATCTGAACATCTGGAGAGGAAGTGACTTGAGAACTTTGCCTGACACACCATGGTGACATCTGAATTATCTTCCTTCTCTGTACCCTTCAAAATGAAAAGAGAAGGAAAAAATGGATGCTAAAGAAGCATGGCAAGTACCCATCAGGACCACTGGATGTACAGCAAACCCTCAGTGTTTCTGACTAGTTCGAAGGTCCCGGTTCGGGTGATGTGCTTTTACAGCTCCCAGATCAGTCACCTATTCCACTTCAGTCCTCGAGAAAAGGGACCACTGTCCCATCTCAAACTGAGAGCTCACAGCAAAGTGATGGGGAGAAATTATACGTCTTCCCCTCTGGGGTGTGATCTTGATACTGAGGACACTATCTTCTCTTATTCCCATCAGAGAAGGTCGCTTCTGGAGAAACACTTACCAGGATGAAGTACTTCTTCAAATAGCAAGGTAGAGATGCATCCAAGGCCCAGATAAGATGTTTTGACCTTCTGGGTCTGGATGCAGTTAAACCACTGATCTTTCCTCTTGTTTAAGAGCTTTACAGCATCCCTTCTTAGCAGTCTCCCAAGAACCTGACTCCTGCTCCTAATAGGCCAGCTAAGTTTCATGTGGTGCAAGACTTGCTAAAATACCTATACAATAACCTTGTGACAGATCCAGTTGTAGTGTCCATGGATGCAGAATCTTGATATCTAGTATTTGGACTGAATGCACAAGGACACCAGGGGCTAATTTCCAGTAAAGTAAATTAATAAACTTTTGCTTAGTAACTCAGGAAGACAACAGAAGCATAACTCTACCCCTGCTTTTATCATTTACATGGAGAAGATTATAAAATATTAATGCACAAACTAGAAAATCAATCATACAAAACAGCAGCATGGCAAGTAATCAAAACATTTACTTATTTGGATATGTTTACCGGGAAAGTCCACTAGGCCATAGTGAGCCCATTATTTTCAGTGGAGGCCCAGGGAGAAAAGCTCCACACTAAAATTAACAACATAAGCATAAAACAGCACATAATGTTGATAATACCCAATACATAATATACAACACAGTAAAACAGATTAATATGAAACAGTCCAATACAATAGGAGAGTTGCAGTTGACATTGTCAGTACAATATTAAGGATATAGTGGTTCCAGTTAGAATATTGTTTGTTTGTTTGGGTCTTTCGGCTTTTCCCGGTTAGGGGTCGCCACAGCGGAACTCCGGTCCGTTAATGATTGGCAGTTGATTTTTACATACCGGCTTGCCAGGCCTGACACACAACCTTCAACGAAGGTACACCCATTCACGCATGTCTCCACGCAGAAGACGCTTTAGCTGAGAATCGAACCAGACAGCATCTTACTGTGAGGTGACAACGCTACCACAGCACTGCCATCGCGGGTGGTTACAGTTAGAATATAAGTATCATAATTACTGGTAAGTGATTAACACTTATGAAGCGATAGGCTTGAATATAAGTGTCAAATATAGCAAA